>NC_081354.1:176917132-177274632 GCF_030684315.1 Stegostoma tigrinum
GCTCAGGAGCGTGGGGCTGAAGTGCCACCAAAAACACAAAAGAAGTCTCTTAAGGTGAATGAAAAGTGGGATGCAAATGCCCACACACACTATGCACATGGTATACAATATACACAGCACTGCCGAGCAAGCAGTTAGGCTGGGAATCCGTGAAAAATCTGCAGCTATGCTGCGTGCAACACCCTCTATCCCAGATCCGCGAGGGAAAAATGGCGAACTCCCACATAAAGACCCCTCCACTGGGGATCCCCACCCACCTGCCCAGTGGTAAATGGACATGCCAAGGTGTATCCATGTGGTGGATAAAGGAGAAGAGGTGAATGGAGTGCCACAGCAATCTATACCGGGCCTACTGCTGCACTACCTTAAAAGACATGTAACAAAAATTCCTGAGACAGCTCAGGTTGTGGGATGCAGGGAGAGGTATGGGTGAATGTGAAATTCCATCCGAACAGGAGTATGCACAGACGGGATCCCACCACACGCCTGAGCATCCTCCAACTCATGCACAATGTCTGGTCCTGTCTTTTTTTCTCCTTTATTCATTCACGGGATGAGGGTGTTGCTGGCCAGGCAGCATTTATTACCCATCCCTAATTGCCCAGAGGGCAGTTAAGAGTCGACCGCATTGCTGGGGTCTGGAGTCACATATAGGCCAGACCAGGTAAGGATGGCAGTTTCCTTCCCTGAATGGCATTAGTTAGCCAGTTGGGTTTTCCCAAAAATCGACAATGGATTCACAGTCATTATTACATTTTTAATTCAAGATACTTTATTGAATTCAAATTCCACCATCTGCCATGGTGGGAATCAAACCTGGGTACCTAGAACATTGTCTGGGCCACTGGATTAATAGTCCAGTGATAACACCACGAGGCCTTTGCTTGCTCTATGTAGTGGAGACCATGTGTTCCCTCTCCAAGGACACCCACTCAAACATAACCGTGGAAGAGGGGCAGGCGGTTGACCAAAATGACCCCCTCCATGGCCTGCTGCCTGGACCTGCTCATAGCCAGCCTGGCCAGATCCTTAAGCTTTAGAGAGATATAGGCCCAAAGCTGGTAAATGGGAGTAGTTAAGTTTGTAATTCCTGGTCAGCAGTGGTAATCTTTCGTGAATTACTGCATCTTTGTACAAGGCACTGGTCAGACCACATTTAGATTATTGTGATCAGCTTTGGACTCATATCTAAGGAAGAATATGCCAGCGTTGGAGAAGGTCCAGAAGAGGTTCACAAGAATGATGAATGGAATGAAGGGCTTGTCATATGAGGAGTGGTTGATGACTCTGGGTCTGTACTAGATGGAGTTTAGAAGGGTGAGGGGAGATCCAGTTGAAACTTACAGAATACTGAGAGGCCTGGATAGGTTAGGCATGGAAAAGATATTTCGACTAATAGGAGACACCTGAGGGCACAGACTGAGAGTTAAGGGAGAACCCTTTAGAACTGAGGTGAGGAAGGATTTCTTCAATCAAAGGACGTTGTGTCTATGGAACTCATTGCTGCAGAGGGCTACAGGTGTTGAGGGTGTAGATGTGAGCAGATAGATGGAGGCAAAGCCCAGAGAGAAGCTCAGATACAAAGCGTAGGCATTCAAAGGGATTATTGATATTAGGCCTGGACAGAAGAGAAGCTGAATGAGTGACAATGTTATTTCTCAAAATTTGCAGATGACACAAAGCTGGGTGAAGAGGATGCAGGGACGTTGCAGTGTGATTTGGACTAGCTGAGTCAGTGAGCAAACGCAAGGCAGACACAGTATATTGTGGATAAATGTGAGGTTCTCCACTTTGGTGGTAAAAAATAAGAAGGAATGTTATTATTTGAATAGTTTTAAATTGAGAGAGGGGAATGTTCAACAAAACTTGGGTGTCCTTGTGCACAGGTTACTGAAAGGGAGCGCACAGGTGCGGCAGGCAGTAAAGAACACAAATTATATATTGATCTTCATTGTAAGAGAATTTGAGTGCAGGAACAAGGGTGCCTTTGGTGCAGTTATGCAGCGTGTTGGAAGGATGTTCCTGATGGTGGGGGAGTCTAGAGTCAAGGGTCATAGTTGAAGCATAAGGAGCAAACCTTTTAGGACTGCGATGTGGAGAAATTACTTTACCCAGAGAGTGGTTAGCCTTTGGAATTCACTACCACAGAGAGTGCTTGAGGCCAAAGCATTGTTTTTGTCAAGGAGGAGGTAAATAAAGCTCTTGTGGCCAAAGGGATCAAGGGATAAGTGGTGGGGGAGAGGGTTTGGTGGGTGGGATGAGGATATTGAACATGAGGATCAGCTGTGATTGTATTGAATAGCGGTCAGGTGGCCCTGCCTTTTATGTTTCTGTGTTTAGATAAGACAGACAGATTTCCTTGCCTGAAGGACATTAGTGAACCACATGAGTTTTCAATCAATTATGGTTTCATGATGCTAGCATTCAATTCCAGGTTTTGTTAATTGAATTGTCACTAGCTGCTGTGATGTGATCCCTATCTGAGTACCATTATCCTCCAGAATGTTAGCCCAGTGAAATTACCACGATACCAGCACCTCCACCCATGTTCCTGAGTTGCCAGTTTCGAAACAACGATAATATTCTTGCAAAGATTCGAGCCTCAGGTTGTGCACAGTGATGAGGGAACATTCATCATGTCATTTGGCTGTGAACTGGTGTCCATGTATCCCAATGGCTAGTTTCCTTCCGATCTGGATGATATAATATTTGTTATAGTCATTGCAAGATATTTCGTAAACTATGTTGGTCCTGCATATCATGGGAATGGGGTCTTTAGTCCTTGTGAGTGTTTGTCATAGAGCGTCTGTGGGTTTGTGTGCTACCATGAATCCTAGTGTCATCTCAGTACACTCGGACAATGAAGGCTACCAATTTAACTGCGATGACGTGACCATTCTAGCCAAAGCCAACCACAGACACGCAGGGGAATTCCTAGAAGCCTGATTTTCAAACTGTAATGCAATCAACAAACATGTAGAATTAGCCCCTTATACAAACCCATGCAGACCGGAACCAGAAATGACACAACCCAACTCAACAGAATAGATCATATAAATTCCAAGCGGAGTAGAACATCATTTCAGCGGAGGCCGCACTGAAGATGTTACCTAGCATGGTGACGAAACATCTGTACAATAGCCAGCCAGCGAGTTCAGTGAGCAAGACAACAAACTCAATGATAATATTTTAAAATGTGTACTAGCCTCTGCTTGCCTGGTGCCCGCTATCACAATGAGAACACAATGACAATGCCTAACTTGCATTACAGAGCAGACCATCCGAATTGAGAGATGTGAATGGAAGCAGTGTTTGAATTGTTTCCTCCTTTTATGTACTTCCTGCCTTTGGAATAAACAATAACCTCACTCACAACACGAATATGTGAAAGAGAAATACACAAGAATTCAATGCAAAGGCTGAATCCAGAAAGTTGAAAGTTTCCATTCCATTGCTAGAGGAATGGGAAGTTTCTGCAGTACATGAGGTGTACCATTACAACATAGTAAGGGACAGTGCAGCCTACACTACTTCCATCTCAGATACACTCTGACAACCTCAATGTACTGGGTCGAAAAGTCATTCAGATTGGCTGCTGATGCATAAATGACTGGTTAGTGATCAACTGTTTGTTAAATAAGAGATTATAACAATTCTGTA
Source organism: Stegostoma tigrinum (assembly GCF_030684315.1). Taxonomy (NCBI): domain Eukaryota; kingdom Metazoa; phylum Chordata; class Chondrichthyes; order Orectolobiformes; family Stegostomatidae; genus Stegostoma; species Stegostoma tigrinum. The sequence goes on from NC_081354.1 coordinate 176,920,793, forward strand.
GGTTGCTGGGATGTTATAGGGACCGAGAAGGTGTGATTATAAAAAGAATCTGGAGAAATTAGACCATAATACCACAAGAAGTTAGAGAGAAAGCTAAAAGGTGAGCAGACCCTTAACAATTATGAAATGTAAAAAAAAACTGGCCTTTGAGATATGATAAGCGGAGACAGATTTAAGTGAATGGTAAAAGAATGGGAAGGGATCATGGAAAAAGACCATTTCTATTTTTTTGTCCAGGTAAGGTTAAGCTGGATTGAGAGTTGGGATGGGCAATCCAGGAAGGGGCTATCTATTCCTGAGGCACGCTGGGCAGAAAGTATGCTTCAGGGCTGCAGGACTGTGCTCTAAGCTTAAAAATCATGATCCCAAAATCCAAACCTCCAGTTCTGGTAACATCCTTGCAAATCGTTTCTGAAACCTCTCCAATTTAATGATATCCTTTCTATTGCAGGGCGACCAGAACTGCACTCAGTATTTCACGAGAGGCCTCCACCAACGTCCTATGCAGCCCAATATGACGTCACAACTCCTAAACTAAATGATATGTGCAATGAAGGCAAGCACGCCAAATGTCTTTTTCACCACCCTGTCTATCCGAGATGCAACTTTCGACAAACTGTGTACCTGAACCCCTAGGTCCCGCTGTTCTGCAACTGTCCCCAGGGCCTTACCACTAACTACGTAAGCCCTGATATGGAGGTGCTGGTGTTGGACTGGGGTGGACAAAGTCAGAAGTCACTTCACCTGACGAAGGAGCAGTACTCCAAAAACTTGCGGTTTCAAAGAAACCTGCTCACCCACAACCTGGTGTTGTGTGACTTCTGGCCGTGTAATTCCAGCCCTCATTTGCCTTACCAAAATGCAACACCTCACAGTTAGCTAAAATTAAACTTCATCTGCCAGTCCTCGCCACATTGGCCCAATAGAACAGTATCCCGTTGTAATTTTAGATAACCTTCCTCACTGTCTACTATAACGCCAGTTTTGGTGTCACCTGCAAACTTACTAACCATTCTTCCTATATTCTCAACCAAATCATTTATATAAATGATGAACAAAAGTGGACCTTCTACCAAACCCTGTGAAACACCATTGATCACAGACCTCCAGTCTGAAGAACAACCCTTCACCACCACCTTTTGTCTCCGACCATCAGGCCAATTCTGTATTAAGTGGCAACTTTTCCCTGGATCCCATGTGTTCCAACTTCATGAATTAGTCTATTGCGCAGGCCTTTGTTGAATGCCTTGCTAAAGTCCTTGTAGAGGGCGTTGCCACTCTGCCCTCACCTAGTTCTTGACCCCATCCTCAAAAAATTCAATCGAGTTCATGAGACATGATTTCCCTCACACAAAGCCATGCTGACCATCTCTAATTGGCCCTCGTCTCTCCAAATGCATGTAAATCCTATCTTTCAGAATCACTTCCACCAACTTACACACCACTGACATCAGACACACTGGTCTATAGTTCCCACTATCAAACCAGGCTCCTTTTGTAAGTTGTGTGGGCACTAAAATGCAACAAGATAGCAGTTAATGTAAATTCGAAGGTAATTTTTCAAAAAGCATAAAAGCTCAAAAAGATTTTCAGGACTTTGGGAGAAAAAAGGAAACAACTGACTGGTATTAGAGAAAGCTCTCATGGCACAATGGGCTGAATGGTCTCCTTCTGAGCTGTGTGAAGCCATGATGTGAGGTTCAGTGCAAAAAGTTATTTTAAGCAATATTGGTCCTCTCTGAAGTTGGAAATCACATTCTCTCATCCTGTCCAGAATAAGTATTTCCTTAACTTTTCATTCTTCAACAAGTACCTGCAACATTGCCTTCTCTTAGAGTTCTCTCTCTGATGTTTTTGTTATCCGTCTTCTCTGATCCAATTAACTTGTTTATTTCGATGAGCGGCTGCCCACAGACAGCCATTCCTTGAGATCGATGAATTATAGCAGGATGAGCAATAAAGTTTAAAAAGAAGGTTTTTTGCTAATAAAATATTTTTGTCATTGAAACATTTCAGCCAAATAATATATCATCTGCAGTGATTAAAATTCCAAGGTTGAAGAGCGAATTGGTGAAATAAATTGTACCGCAGATGCCTAGAAACCGAAAAGTTGTTCAAGTATTCACTGGCCTTCAGTTCCAGGAACACTTGTTGTCTTTCAGTCTTCTGATTAATTATCATCTGGAGTAAGTTCAATGCATTGCTTGGGGCCTCATGGGGCTGAAATTTAACAGCCAATGGCTAAGTATTGTGGGGTCGTGTGGTGCAGTGACTTATCTTTGGGCAGATCAGCCTGGGTTCAAATCCCACCTACTCCAGCAATGTGTCTGAGCAAGTTGATTTAAAATATACATGCCTAATTGGCACGTTTCACAAGTTTCAAGGCCATAGGAAGCTTTGTCACATTCCCAATTTCCCATCATTGCCTCGGCCCCATGGCCTCACCACTAGGTGGAAGTATTGCTCACTACTGGGATTCCATTCCATGCACTGGCAGTTCACTGCTGCCCTGCATGGTCCTTATCTATTGATCCAGACATGCCAAACAGACAGAAATTGGCACCCAACTTGGCCAACGAGCAACTGGAAGTCTTGTTGGATGGGCTGCATGTGGTTGCTGTCCATGCAGCATGACCTGAATTGCCGATGCCTGGTGTCCAACGTGGAGGTCTCCAGGGGGGTAAGAAGTGAGCTACAGTCACTAGGTTACCAACCTGAGTTTCATGTTGGGAATTGCTGCAGTTAACTTTCTACTTGATGGGTGGGAGAACAGGAAATTGCATGTCAATGAATTTGGAGGGCATAAGAATTACGATCTTAATACATTCCAATCCATGCAAAAAGGCCTCTCTCCACTTGGTAGTGAGTATCTTGCTGTTTAATGCTTAGTCACAAAATGGAAGCTTTGGCTCTTAATATTAAATATCACTTCATTGCTGATTTCACTCAATTCTCCCAACTTGCTTGCCAATGTCTACATTGCTCAATGATTACATAGACGACCCCACATCTCACCGCACCAGAGAATTTTTTTAAAAATTTATTCATGGGATGAAGGTGCCACTGGCCAGACAGCATTTATTTCCCATCTCTAATTTCCCAGAGGGCGGTTCAGAGTCAGCCACTTCACTGTGGGTTTGCAGTCGCATGTAGGTCATACCAGGTAAGGATGGTAGTTTCTTTCCCTAAAGGACATTAGTGAGCCAGATGGGTTTTTCTGAAAATCGACAATGGATTTGTGGTCACAAATAGATTCTTAATTCCAGATATTTTATTGAATTAAAGTTCACCATCTACCGGGACACGATTTGAACCTGGGTCCCCAGAACATTATCTGGGTCTCTGGTCTAGCGGGACAGTGATAATACCATTAGGCCTCCCTTCTCTGTACAGCACAGGGACAGACCCTTTAGTCCAACTCCAACCAGGTACCCTAAACTAATCTAGCCTCATTTGCCAGCATTGGGCCCACATCCTTCTAAACCCTCCCTATTCATGTACCCATCCAGATACCTTTTAAATGTGGTCATTGTACCCTGCTCCATCACTCCCTCTGGCAGCTCATTCCATACACACACCATGCTCTGTGTGAAAAAGCTGCCCCTTAGGTCCCTTTTAAATCTTTCGCTTCTCACCTTAAACCTATGCCCTCTAGTTTTGGACTCCCCCACCCTGGTAAAAAGACTTTAACTATTTTCCTTGGCAATGCCCTCTGAGGAAGATGTCAGAATCTAGGCTAACACAGTCCCCATCCAAAATACATGCACACTTTTCTAGTTGCGGGCATTTCACAGAAATGGTGTAGCACAGAAGTTCTCTGATGAAGGGTCTAGGCCCGAAGTACCAGCTTTTGTGCTCCTGAGATGCTGCTGGGCCTGCTGTGTTCATCCAGCCTCACATTTTGTTGTCTAGCACAGAAGTAGGCCATTTAACCCATCATGCCTGAACTGGCTCTCTGCAGGAGCAACTGGTGTGACATTCCCTGCTTTTGTCCCATAGCATAGTCTTCTTCAGATAATAACCCAAATTTCTCATATCAGTCTTGATTGAACCTGGGTCATAGAACATAGAACATAGAACATAGAACATAGAACAGTACAGCACAGAACAGGCCCTTCAGCCCACAATGTTGTGCCGACCATTGATCCTCATGTATGCACCCTCAAATTTCTGTGACCATATCCATGTCCAGCAGTCTCTTAAATGACCCCAATGACCTTGCTTCCACAACTGCTGCTGGCAACGCATTCCATGCTCTCACAACTCTCTGTGTAAAGAACCTGCCTCTGACATCCCCTCTATACTTTCCACCAACCAGCTTAAAACTATGACCCCTCGTGCTAGCCATTTCTGCCCTGGGAAATAGTCTCTGGCTATCAACTCTATCTATGCCTCTCATTATCTTGTATACCTCAATTAGGTCCCCTCTCCTCCTCCTTTTCTCCAATGAAAAGAGACCGAGCTCAGTCAACCTCTCTTCATAAGATAAGCCCTCCAGTCCAGGCAGCATCCTGGTAAATCTCCTCTGAACCCTCTCCAAAGCATCCACATCTTTCCTATAATAGGGCGCCCAGAACTGGACGCAGTATTCCAAATGCGGTCTAACCAAAGTTTTATAGAGCTGCAACAAGATCTCACAACTCTTAAACTCAATCCCCCTGTTAATGAAAGCCAAAACACCATATGCTTTCTTAACAACCCTGTCCACTTGGGTGGCCATTTTAAGGGATCTATGTATCTGCACACCAAGATCCCTCTGTTCCTCCACGCTGCCAAGAATCCTATCCTTAATCCTGTACTCAGCTTTCAAATTCGACCTTCCAAAATGCATCACCTCGCATTTATCCAGGTTGAACTCCATCTGCCACCTCTCAGCCCATCTCTGCATCCTGTCAATGTCCCGCTGCAGCCTACAACAGCCCTCTACACTGTCAACGACACCTCCGACCTTTGTGTCGTCTGCAAACTTGCTGACCCATCCTTCAATTCCCTCGTCCAAGTCATTAATAAAAATTACAAACAGTAGAGGCCCAAGGACAGAGCCCTGTGGAACTCCACTCACCACTGACTTCCAGGCAGAATATTTTCCTTCTACTACCACTCGCTGTCTTCTGTTGGCCAGCCAATTCTGTATCCAAGCAGCTAAGTTCCCCTGTATCCCATTCCTCCTGACCTTCTGAATGAGCCTGCCATGGGGAACCTTATCAAATGCCTTACTGAAGTCCATATACACCACATCCACAGCTCGACCCTCATCAACTTTTCTAGTCACATCCTTAAAAAACTCGATAAGGTTTGTAAGGCATGACCTACCCCTCACAAAGCCGTGTTGACTGTATTTGATCAAGCCATGCTCTTCCAGATGGTCATAAATCTTATCCCTCAGAATCCTTTCTAACACCTTGCAGACGACAGACGTGAGACTTACCGGTCTATAATTGCCGGGGATTTCCCTATTTCCTTTCTTGAAGAGAGGAATTACATTTGCCTCTCTCCAGTCCTCAGGTACGACTCCAGTGGAGAGCGAGGATGCAAAGATCTTCGCAAGTGGCGAAGCAATTGCATTTCTCGCTTCCCAAAGCAGCCGAGGACAAATCTGATCCGGGCCTGGCGACTTGTCAATCTTAATGTTTGACAAAATTTTCAGCACATCAGCTTCCTCTATCTCTATCCATTCCAGCATGCACACCTGCTCTTCAAAGGTTTCATTCACTACAAAGTTCGTTTCTTTCGTAAAGACAGAAGCAAAAAACTCATTTAGGGCTTCCCCTACCTCCTCAGGCTCCACACACAAGTTCCCTATGCTATCCCTGATCGGCCCTACTCTTTCTTTGACCATTCTCTTATTCCTCACGTAAGTGTAAAATGCCTTTGTGTTTTCCCGGATTCCTTCTGCCAAGCCTTTCTCGTGCCCCCTCCTGGCTCTCCTCAGACCATTTTTGAGCTCCTTCCTTGCCTGCATGTAATCCTCTCTAGCTAAACTTGACCCTAGCTTCCTCCACCTTATGTAAGCTACCTTCTTCCTTTTCACTAGAAGCTCCACCGCTCTCGTCATCCAAGGTTCCTTAATCTTACCCCTTCTTGCCTGTCTCAGAGGGACATATTTACTCATCACTCGCAACAACTGTTCCTTAAACCGTCTCCACATGTCTATAGTTCCCTTACCATGGAACAATTGCTCCCAGTCCATGCTTCCTAACTCATGTCTAATCGCATCATAGTTTCCTCTTCCCCAATTAAATATCCTCCCATTCTGCCTAATCCTCTCCTTCTCCATAGCTATGTAGAATGTGAGGCAGTTATGGTCACTATCACCAAAATGCTCTCCCACCACAAGATCTGATACCTGCCCCGGCTCGTTTCCGAGCACCAAATCTAGAATGGCCTCTCCCCTCGTCGGCCTGTCAACGTACTGCGTTAGGAAACCCTCCTGAACACACCTTACAAAAACAGCTCCATTCAAATCTTCTGCTCGAAGGAGGTTCCAATCAATATTAGGAAAGTTAAAGTCACCCATTACAACAACCCTACTGCGTGCACACTTTTCCAAAATCTGTCGACCTATGCTTTCTTCAATCTCCCTGCTGCTATTGGGGGGCCTGTAGTAAACCCCTAACGAGGTGACTACTCCCTTGCTGTTCCTAATTTCCACCCATACTGACTCAGTAGGCAGATCTTCCTCGACAATGGAAGCTTCTGTAGCTGTGATACCCTCTCTGATTAGTAGTGCTACACCCCCTCCTCTTTTTCCCCCCTCCCTATTCTTTTTAAATGTTCTAAACCCTGGAACATCCAGCAACCATTCCTGCCCATGAGAAACCCATGTCTCTGGGTCTGCAGTGCATTGCAGATCTCAACCAATCAGTGCAACAGAAAGCACCTCCCCCCTCACCCCCAACCCAGGCCCCAAGATGACTTTCCACATCAAGCAGATGTTCACCTGCACATCTGCCAATGTGGTATACTGTGTCCGCTGTTCCCATTGCGGCCTCCACTGCTTCGGGGAAACCAAGCGGAGGCTTGGGTATCACTTTGCCCAACACCTATGCTTGGTTTGCAATAAACAACTGCACCTCCCAGTCGCGAACCATTTTAACTCCCCCTTCTATTCCTTATACGACATGTCCATCATGGGCCTCCTGCAGTGCCACAATGATGCCACCCAAAGGTTGCAGGAACAGCAACTCATATTCCGCTTGGGAACCCTGCAGCCCAATGGTATCGATGTGGACTTCACAAGCTTCAAAATCTCCCCTCCCCCCACTGCATCCCAAAGCCAGCCCAGTTCGCCCCCTTCCCCCACTGCATCCCAAAGCCAGCCCAGCTTGTCTCTGCCTCCCTAAACTGTCCTTCCACCCACCTATACCCTCCTCCCACCTCAAGCCCCACCCCCATCTCCTACCTACTAGCCTCATCCCGCCCCCTTGACCTGGACTGACCTATCCCCTCCCTAACTCCCCACCTACACTCACCTTTACTGGCTCCATCCCTGCCTCTTTGACCTGTCTGTTTCCTCTCCACCTATCTGCTCCTTTATTCATCTTCTATCCGCCTCCTCCTCCCTCCCTATTTATTTCAGAATCCCCTTCCCCTCCCCCATTTCTGAAGAAGTGTTAGTCCCAAAATGTCAGCTTTCCTGCTCCTCTGATGCTGCTTGACCTGCTGTGTCCATCCAGCTCTACACGTTGTTATCTCAGAAAGTTTCTCCTTATGTCCCGATTGCTTCTTTTGCCAATTATTTTCAATCTGCACCTGTTTATCCTTTACTGTCATTTGCTGACATTTCCCATTGCTAGCTAAGAGGTGTTGCAAATGACTGAGATTTCCCAAGGCAATTGGCTAACTTAGCAAAGACGAAAGATTGAACTTGGCATCTTCCTGACTTACGGTGCTGACAGGATAAATTGCCTGTGCCACTAAGAGATGCGTCAGCTTCCCCTTTTTCGGTATATGACTATATCCTCTGGCCAACATGGCTCAAGAACTCTTATCTTCCATACACAGAGACCCACACCTCCCTTGATGGTGAATAAGCTCTATATTGCTGGAGACACATCCTTTATTTGGGATTCCATGTGGTAAGACTTGAAACTCGAGATTTGCCTTCAATCTTCACTGTTTCATAATGTATCTAATTGCACTTTGAACCCAACTTTACACCCAACTCCAAAAATGTTTCACATGACTGATGTACAACTTGGGGAAGAAGCAATCTGCCGAGTGTCAATTAGTCTGTTCTTCCTCCTCTGTCCACATTTTCCTACGTAATCTTTAGCTTTCTTCCTGAGTCACTCTTTATCTCTTACGCTTTCCCGTTCTAACTCACTCCTTTTTAAAAAACATTTGCAAAGTGTTGAGAAGGGTGATGTTTTGTTTTTCAGTGAATGTAAACACTGTGGAGGCAGTGAAATGCTCAGCGGCAGACAATCTGCGAACTAATTCTGATTGCTGCAGAGGTTCATTCCAGGATCACAAAATGACTGTCGACTACAGAATAATCATTGCTTATTTTTGTCTCGTTAACCAGATTATTTTGAACATTGCACATTCACATGAGCTGGGACTTCATAATTGTACTCTACAGCTAGCAGTGTTAGATAACCTAGAGGCAGGAGTATCCCAAAAAAGTGTCCAACGTCTCAGTTTTCCTCTTTAGTTTGGCATTAATGCAACAATAGTTGTTGGGTCCAAAATCGCCAATATAAAACATGAGGAGAAACTGTTGAGCTGACCTCTGGGCTCATTCAAGGTGAGAAATATTTGATTTGATTTATTGTTTGTACCTAAATACAAAGAAAAGTTTTGTTTTGCATGCAGTACCGGCAGATCTGAACACACAAAAAACATACAGATCGTAGCGTGATTGAACAGAGTGAGAAATACAAAGTTACGGCTGCACAGAAGATGTACAAGAACAAGATCAACATTAGATTTGAAATTTGAGAGTCCATTCATCAGTCTAATGACAGCAGGGAAGAAACTGTTCTTGAACCCGTTGATGCATGTTTTTAAGCTTCTGTATCTTCTGCCTGACAGAAGAGGTTAGACCATGTTGTAACCGGGATGGGACAGGGTCTTTGATGATGTTGTCAGCCTTTCCATGTCAACAGGAGTGTAGATGTAGTCAATTGATGGGAGATTTACTTCCGTGATGATTTGGACTGTGTTTTGTGGGTTCTTACTGTCCTGGGCAGAGCAGTTGCTGTACCAAGCCATGATGCACCAAATAGAATGCTTTTTTATGGTTCATCTGTAAATGAATCTGTAAAAATATCACACAAAATGTTGCATGACCCTGGCCAGAAGTTAATAGGGCAGGATTTCGTGGATGGCAGCAACACACTGAAGAGTTAGCAGTGTGTCTCCATAGCTAGTGCTGATATCATACTTACAACCCTCTTGCATCCTCGTGGACTCTGCATACAATGACGTCTGGATAGTTTACTGCTACATTCTTTTAGACTAACTTTCCTGACTTTACAATCTGTTGCATTGACGTTTTTGTCTCAGCCAAGAGTGTCTGATTCAAATTTGTGTTTGATTCTTCCTGCCATACACATCACATCGATCCATAAGAATTCTCTGAATGCCAATGCTTCATCAAGTGGATGTTGTCATTATGGACTTTACAAAAACATTTGACAAGGTCCTTCATGGTAGGCTGGTCCAGAAGATTAAGTTGCATGGGTTTCATTGTGAGTTGGTAAATTGGATATAAAAATGGCTTGGCCACAGAAGACAGAGGGTAGTTGTGGAGGGATATTTTTCTGACTGGAGGTCTGTGACCAGTGGTGTTTTGCAAGCGTCAGTGCTGGGACCTCTGTAGTTTGTAATGTGTATATGATGAAAATGTAGGTGGTCTGCTCAGTAAACTTGCAGAATTTGTGAAGTTGTGGGTAGTAAGGAAGGTTATCAAAGGATACAGAGAATATAGATCAGTTGGAAATTAGATGGACAAAGGCCAGATCGAGTAAAATCTGGACAAGGGTGAGGTGATGCATTATAGCAGGTAAGACAAAAGCATATAGTAATTGGCAGGACACTTAGAAGCATTGATATACAGAGGGAGCTTGGGGTGCGAGTCCATGGTTCCCAGAAAATTGCAACACAAATAGTGTATGGTATGCTTGCCTTCACTGGGCCTTTGAGTATAAAAGTTGGCAAGTCAAGTTGCAGCTGTATAAAACATTAGTTAGGCCCCATTTTGGAGTAATGACTATAGTTCTAGTTGCCACACTATAGGAAGGATGTGAGGCTTTGGAGAGGGTACAAAAGAGATTTACCAGGATGCTGCCTGGATTTGAGTGCATTAATTAGAAGAAGAGGTTGGACAAAATGGATTGTTTTCACTTGAGCATCGGAAGCTGACAGATGACCTGATAGAAGAACGTAAAATTATGAGACGCATAGACAGGGTCAATCTTTTCTCCTAAGGTGGAAATGTCTAACACTAGGGGCCTAGGTTTTAGGTGAGAGGGGATAAGTTTAAGGGAGACATGCAAGGGAAATCTTTTGCAGAGGCGCGTCCAGGAGAACTGGTGGAAGCAGATACAATAATAAAGTTTAAGAAGCATTTAGAAAGATATGTAAACAGACAGGGAATAGAGGGATACAGACTATGTACAGGCAAATAGGATTAGTTTAAAATAGCATCATGGTTGGCACAGACATGCTGGGCTGGAGGGCCAATTCCTGTGTTGTACTGGTCTATAGTCTAAATTTGTTATGTGTAGTGCTACAAAGTTCACAAATCTGTGACTTCTTCGCAAATCTACTTTGACTTGGGAGGAGAATGCATCACATGTAATTGTCTATGCTATAGCCAAGGCAAGTCCAATAATCTGAATGAAGTTGATCTGATCTACATTACCTAGCACTTGCTGCTTCTGAAGACAAGTCCTTCATGGTCGTCCGGCAAATCTATGTATATAGATTTTGGTCATGTTCCACTTATCTCCACAATATCATCAGCAATACAGGGATGTTTCCTCTGATTCTGTCCATATGCCAATGGCCTGAGATGCCTTCAACTAGTCTCATGGGGTCTCTGCACACTCAGTGTCTCTTTCAGCCAGGATTGAATCACAAACAAATAAAATGGTTCCTGATGTTAACTTTGGTGTATTCTTTTTCCACCAAGCAAAGTTGTGTACACTGAAACTTCCTGAGGTGTTCTTCCAGTCTCCCATTCAGGGCAGAGTTTGGCTGTCTTTATGAAATATATAGTAATATAATTAAACAATCATAACAGGCACCATTATAGTTGCGCTGAAATTTCTGACAGACGGAAGAAAGGATGGGGCTTCTAGACCTTGTAACGTTAAAGCAACAAGGGCTTCAATTGTTATTCCTCCTCTCAAGATTTTTTTCATTTCCAAGCAATATAAAGTAAGATCATTATTACTTATGAGAAAAAATATTCTAACTCATTCCTGAGCTGAAGGCACAAGCTGTCATGTATGCATTACAGGTGATTGCTTTGTGACATTTCCAACACACTTCTATAATGTACCTGTGATGCTTAGCTGAACAACTATTAACTACTATAACAATAGGAGATCACATATTCTTTAAAAATCTGTATTAACTGCTCAAGGCTTATTTATAGTGCCTCTTCAAAGAAAAGAACATTAACATTAAATAAGAAAATGCTGGAAGCCACTCAGCTGGTCAGGCAACGTCTATGGAGAGAGGAATGTAGCGGTGAGTTTTCCCTTCTCCGGATGGTAGGAATGATGGCACGTGAGGCGACTTAACTGGGAGACAGTTCAAAATTCAGGCCCAGTTCCAAAGAAATCCACCCACAATGAACGGTGTTTTAAGAATCTTGGTGTCAGGAAGTGAAGAGCTTATTTCGCTACATTTGGATCTGATTGTTAACCCACCTAACCAGACTAACTTCACACTTCCAATCTTCCTGCCCACAACTGACAAAATTTGACGGCACAGAAGCACACATCAGGTCGAAAAGAGTGGCTATATGGCCTCTTGCCTACTCAGTGCCCATTGCAGCTTGCTGAATTGCTGATCAGGTTCTCCAGCTTCTCTTTACCTGGAACCGTTCCTTCAGCACAGGATGCTTCCCTGAGCATCTTCATGGGCCATTCATTTACCCAACTCAGGATCAATAAAGTACCAGGCGCACAGAATCACAGTAGGAGCAGAAGAACAAAGCAAGAGGGGGCTACTCAGCTCATCAAGTCTGCTCTGCCATTTATTCTGACCATGACAGATCGAACACCTCAATCCCTTTTACTGGCACTATTCTTACAACCCTATACCCGACTGATAATCAGAAATCTCTCAATCTCTACTTTAAACATACAGAAAGACTGTGCTTCCATAACCCTCTGTAACAAGGAATTTCAAGGATGCACAACTCTCTGAGTAAAAAAAAAATTCTTCATCCCTGTCCTCAACAGCATCCTCATTTTTTAATTATGCCCCATTTTAGGCTCCCCAACAGAGGAAATGTCTGAATCTACCCTGTCTATCCCATTAAATATTTTGTAGGTTTCAATGAATTCATCCCTCATTCTTCAAAACTCTCAATATGTACCCAGTCTCTCCAACCTCTCTTCATAGGACAGTCCAACCAGCCTGGGAACAAATGAGGTGAACCTTCGTTACACTCCATCTATACTAGTAATGTCTTTCCTGAGGTAAAGAGATTCCACATTCCAGATGGGATCCAACCAAGCTTCCATACAATTGAAGTAAGACTTCCCCAGTGCTGTACACGAATCCTCAAATCCATTAATCATCCTAACAGCTTGCTGTGTCTGTACTTTAGACTTCACTGATTTATCGACAAGGAGACCTAAGTCCCTTTACACATCTACACTCTCCGACTCCTCACAAATTAAGAAGTGCTCTACATATCAGAGTGGATAACCTCACATTGTTCCAGCTTAGACACCACCTGAATATTTGTTTTTCAATCACTCAGCCTGGTCAAACCCGCCTGAAAACATTATATATTCGGCTTGGTCTTCGTCCAACACAACGACATCTCGCATGTTTTAGGCATGTACTTTGGATGTGAGGGACGGCCAGGAATTGTATGCTTGTGATGAGCGGTTTTACGCTGAGGGACTTCCAGGCACTGTACGTATCTACTGGGGATTTTTAGTGTTGACGTGGAGCCAGGCGGCCTCAATGTCTTCAACTGCTTTTCAGCATGTAAGGTCTTTAACACTGAGTTGGTGACAGAACACCTTTATGGTTTACATTGCATTTCAGCCCAGAAGGAGAAGGAAGCAGCTTATGGTGGTGGAGAGCACTGAAGATTAAATCTGTCAGTCAGAGAGGGCATGGGCATGTTACTACACAGCATGGTACTGCAGAAAGTTTACAGGCGCCAGCCATGCCCAGAGATAGGGCTCATGGGCCCTGATACCTGGCCCCAGTCACACATTGACCACAGTGACCAATCCCCACCCCAAACCCTAGCCCAGTCGCACTCCTTTGAAAGGTTTTTACAAAAGAGCAACATATGGCTAATAATGGAATGGTGTAGGTTAGATAGGCTTCAGTTTGGTTTCACAGGTCAGTGCAATATCGAGGGCCGAAGGGCCTGCACTGCACTGAAGTGTTCTATGTTCTATTATCCTTATAGAGACATGTGAAATCATTGCTGTTTCTGTACGGTCACTCATAAAGTGACACAATCCTACCAAACCATGTGGCTGCTCTCTCATTAGAGAGAGAGGGAGAGAGAGAGAGGAGGGGTACTGATGGTGGTTTAGTCGGAAGGTTAACGCCCACATCCCGGATGTCCTGTGGTTGTTTGTGTTGTTATAATGGCAGCTGCCTTTATTCTTCACTGAGGTTGATATCGGGGAACTTTGTTCTTCCCACCAGAAAATGGGCATGATTCCCCTGCTGTCACTTGAATTCTTCTTTGCCCACCTCTCCCAATTGTTATACATTATTCCAGGGAAAGCCATTTCTCCTGTGCCAAACTGTGTCTGGACTGCCTTAGCAAATGACCCTGGGGGCAATTATTCATGATGTCAGATGGCTGTTGTCTCCTTAGCTGCCTTTATTTGTCTTTACTGTTTTTTTGGAAGAACAAATGTTTCTACTTTTTGATAAATTTTATTGTGGTTCTTAATATACCTTTTATTTCAGTTTGTTATGCTTGCCCACCAGCCCTGGTGAGATGCATGTGCAGGGCAGTGTTTACATTGAGTGATAGCACAGTAATTGTGATACAGAAAAGAGATGAAAGTACCACTTATCCTTGCTGATCTCCAGAGATCATTGATCTTCTCTGTCTGCGTTGCTGCCCACCCCTTTTGACGATCAAGTTTGGACTTAACCATGCTGCACTCTGCCCAGGCTGGCTAAGTCTGATGGGTTGATGGGCAGAGGATTGACTTTCTCTCCATCACCTCATCCATTAGCATCTCCTTGGACATCCACTGTATTTAACTTCATATCATCTAGAAATTATCTCAATCTATCCTTTTTTAGTTCTAAGTGGATGGTGAGGTGATGGCCTAGTGGTTTTATTGCTAGACTATGAATCCAAAAACTCAGTTAATATTCTGGGGACTTGTGTTTGAGTCCCATATGGACAGATGGTGGAATTTGGATTCAATTAAAAGCAAAACTGGAATTAAGAATCTACTGATGACCATGAAATCATTGTCATTGTTGGAAAAACACTTCAGGGTCATCAGTTGTCCTTTGGGGGAGATAATCTGCCATTCTCATCTGGCCTGTCCTACATGTGACTCCAGACCCACGCAATGCAGTTTCCTTCCTGTAACAACATGAGTGAACCAGAAACCAAAAATCAAAGAACTGCAGATCTTGCACTTCAGAAATCAAAACAGAATTTGCTGAAAAACACAGCAAAATTGTTCTGAACAAGGTTCTGAAGAGGTGTCAATGGACCGGAAACATTCATTCTGCTTTCGCTCTAAAGAAACTGGTAGACCTGCTGAGAATTTTTCAGCAAATTTGGCTTTTGTCTATGGTTGACTCTCAACTGCCCTCTGAAATGGCCTGGCAAACCATTCAGCTTTACCAATAGCTGCAAAGCCTCAACAAAGAAATTAAACTAAATGGACCACCTGGTGTTGAATTGGGCACCAGAAAAGACAAAGGCAAAAACAGCTCATTGAACTCTGCAAAGTCACGTTTCCTAACACCTGGGGATTAGTGTTAAAATTGGGAGAGCAGTCTCACAGATTAATCAAGCAACAGTCTAACATAGCCATACTCACAGAATCATACTTTATAGACAATGTCCCAGACACCACCATCACCATCCCTGGATGTGTCCTGACCCACTGGCATGACAGACCCGGCAAAGGGGGCGGTACAGTGGTATACAGTCAGGAGGGAGTTGCCTGGGTATCTTCATCATTGACTCTGGACCCCATGAAGTCCCATGGCTTCAGGTTAAACATGGGCAAGGAGGCCTCCTGCTGATTACCACATACTGTCCTCCCCGAGCTGATGAATTGGTACTTCTCCATGTTAAGCAATTCTCAAGGAAAGCAATTAGGGTGGTAAAGGCACAAAATGTACTCTGGGTGAGGGATTTCAACATCCATCACCAACAGTGACTCTGCAGTAGTACTGATCGCGCTGGTAAGGTCCTAAAGAGCATAGCTGCTAGGCTGGGTCTGCGGCAGATTGTGAGAGAACAAACAAAAGGTAAAACTGTACTTGACCTCATAAAAACATAGAAGATAGGAGCAGGAGGAGGCCATTTGGCCCTTCGAGCCTGCTCCACCATTCTTCATGTTCATAGCTGATCATCCAACTCAATAGCCTAATCCTGCTTTCTCCCATAACCTTTGATCCCATTCGCTCCAAATGCTATATCTAGTCATCTTCACCAATCTGCCAGCTGCAAATACATCTGTCTTTGACAGTATCGGTAAGAGAGGCCACTGCACAGTCCTGGAGACGAAGTCCTGCCTTCGCATTGAGAATAACTTCTATCATGTTGTGTGGCACCATCACTGTGCTACATGGGAAAGACTTCGAACAAATCTAGCAACTCAAGACTGGGCATCCATGAGGCATGGTGAGCTATCACTTGTGCTCCACCATGATCTGTAACCTCATGGCCCAGCATATCCCCCATTACCATCAAGCCAGGGGATCAACCTTGTTTCAATGGAGAGTGCAGGAGGGCACACCAGGAACAGCACCAGGCATACCTACAGATGACCTCTCAACCTGGTGAAGCTACCAAACAGCATTACTTGCATACCGAGCAGTATATGCAAATAATGGACAGTGGTAATAAATCCCACAGCCTTCGGGACAGATTTAAGCTCTGAAGTCCTGCCACATCCAGTTGTGAATTGTGGTAGGCAATTAAAATTGCTAGAAGCAGAGGCTCCACAAATATCCTTATCCTCAATGATGAAAGAGCCCAACAAGATCAGTGCAAAAGATAAAGCTGAAACATTCGCAACAATCTTCAGCCAGAAATGCCAAGTGAATAATCCAACTCGGCCTCCTCCAGTGGTCCCCAGTCTTCAGGCAATTCAATTCACTCCATATGAAACCAAGAAATGGTTGGAGGCACTGGATACTGCCCAGTCTGTCAATATCCCTTTGAAATTTTACACTATCATCTACACTGTCTATAATGTCACAACTTTATGTCATCAGCAAATTTAGATAAATGACTTTCTATGCCATTATCAAAATCATTAATAAATAATGTTAATAATTGAGGCTGAAACACAGAGCTGTGCTTTTTAACTTCTATTGTATTGGATGTGTGTAGACGATGGTTGACACAATTTTAAAATTGTAGATAACAGTAACTCAGAAGTCTACTAACAGTGATGGTGATTAAAACAGACTACAGGGAAACTCAGGCAAACCCCTCAAATAAGAAGAGAAATGTGAAATGATAAATTTTGGGAGAAACTTGAAGGAAAACAATATAAAAGAATGACACAATTGCATGTGGTGATCTCTTAGAATGAAGAAGATGCATATGGCAAGAAACAGTATGTTGAACCCTTTAACATATACCAGAAGGATTTACAGAATGATAAATCAACACGTTTGATTGTGTTAAAACCCACCACCTATGGATAGCAAGTGCTGAGGTGGAAAGTGAGCCCAGAGTTTCTAATCCAGAAGCTAGGGACAGAAACACTACACTACAAGATCGTGTATAACTGCAAACAGGGTACAGCAATGTGGATCCCTGGAGCTTATGTACTCAGTCTTTAAAAGTAGCAGGACAAGTTGAGAAGGTTCTTAAGAAGCCATTTGAGATCTTTGCCTGAAACAACTCCACGATGACCAGTATCCCATCATCAATCCACCTCCTATTTACACGCGCATAGTACGTGACACAGATCCATCTAGTTCAGAGCTGTCTCCTAGACTGAGCAGAACCCCTGACACACCTGTTTATATCTGTCATCCAGGGATCCCTGATTGGATCAGGTTAACAGCCCCAAACAGGGAACTCACATTTTATGAGATCCACCGAGCTGATCTCACACCAAACATTGCAACGCATTTTTCAATTAAGGCAGCTGGAAGAAAGACAGAGAGCTGCCATGGTCTGGAATGCACTACATGAAAAGTGATGGAAAACATCATGATATTCAAAAATTGTCTGGGTATGAACTTAAAATGGATAAATATCCTGTGGTGTGGTGAAAGGACATTCCTGACAGCCGTGATAATGGGAACTGCAGATGCTGGAGAATCCAAGATAACAAAGTGTGGAGCTGGATGAACACAGCAGGGCAAGCAGCATCTCAGGAGCACAAAAGCTGACGTTTCGGGCCTAGATCCTTCAGCAGACCATGCATACCCTCTCTGATGATGGGTCTAGGCCTGAAACGTCAGCTTTTGTGCTCCTAAGATGCTGCTTGGCCTGCTGTGTTCATCCAGCTCCACACTTTTTCCTGGCAGCTGTTATCTTTTGTTTGATTTGCCGTGATGTCCGCCTGTTCTGTTATTCCACAACACTTAGTTGTTTCTGTACCTGAACGATTAATGTGGCTGTTTGCTTTTAATAAATATTTTCTGGACTTCATGTATTAAACAATGTTGCTCATGGAGCTGGGGCTGACATACATTTCAAGTTGGCAGAGTGTGACTAGTGGAGTGCCAAAAGGATCAGCGTTTGGCAAAATCAGTTATTTACAATCCACATTAATGACTTTGGTGAAGAGACAGATTATAAAGACAACTAATTTCTTAAAATTGACTGGCAACACAAAATGAACAGGGAGGCACATGGAAAGTAATATAGGGAAGTTCAATTTGGATGTAAGAATAGTTTTGAAAAAATATGAAACTTGCAAATGCTCAGATAAACTAGCATAAGAAACAGAAATATTATCATCAAGATGTAACAAATAATTTAGAAAGCAAACGTTATGCTGGTCATTATTGCAGGGACATTGGAGAATTAGAATAAAGAAATCTTGCTAGAATTATACAGAGATTTGAAGTGACCACTCCTGGAGAACTTCCTGCAAGTTTCCGCATCCATTTTAAAGATATCCTTACAATGGAGACAGTACAGCACATGTTCACTTAATTGGTGTCGAGGCTGAGAGGGCTGTCCAATTGGGAAAGGCTGTGTAAATTGGATCAATTCTGTTTGGAACCTGGGAAAATGAGGGGCAATCTAATTGGAACATGGAGAGGTTCTGAGGGGGCTTGACAGATAAGACACTGAGAATTTGTTTCCCCTACTGGGACTCTGGAACACTAAGGACAGCTTCAAGATAAGGGGTCAATCATTTAGAACTGAGATGAAGAGAAATTTCTTTACTTGAGTAGTTAGAATCTTTGGAATTCTCCACCCCAGAGGGTGTTGGTGTTCCTTCATTATCAGATAAAGGACAACTACGTGATAATACTGCATGGAGCTGCAGGAACACAGCAGGCCAGGCAGCATCAGAGGAGCATCAGAGCTGATGTTTTGGGTCACGTCAACTTTCCTGTGCCTCTGATGCTATCTGGCCTGTTGTGTTCCTCCAGCTCCACACTGTGATATCTCTGACTCCAGCACCTGCAGTCCTCACTCTCTCTGAAGGACAGAATGTGATGTTCCCTTATTGGACAATGACATACTGGGCATCTCCAATGGGCTTTGGGGTCAGGGTAGTGCTGACTTGGGTGTATTCAGACAGGATGTAACTACGGGCAGGTGAACTGTGTGCTCTGGTGATCAGTGACAAAGGTGAGAGAAAAGAAGTGAATGGGTGAGGAACTATTAGCCATACT
This sequence comes from Stegostoma tigrinum, assembly GCF_030684315.1. Taxonomy (NCBI): domain Eukaryota; kingdom Metazoa; phylum Chordata; class Chondrichthyes; order Orectolobiformes; family Stegostomatidae; genus Stegostoma; species Stegostoma tigrinum. Next base: position 176,940,035 of record NC_081354.1, read on the forward strand.
GTTTATGAGCTATGGGCATCAAGACTTTGTGGCTCCTGTTGTTTGTGAGGGGAACATCACATTGCCAATGCCTTTCAAAGGTGACACAGGCTCAAGTATAAGTGGGTATCTGCTTTATTCTGGTAATGAGCCATGGTAAGAAGGGGCTAAGACATACTGAAGGGCACAGTAGGTAGTTAATGAGGTGAGTTCCATGATATTTAGCAAGAAAACTTGCTCGAATTTGTGGAGGAAATCACTTCAAAAAACCCAATGCAAGTCGGATTTAACCCAAAAAACTGTAAGATTCAGTCGTTAATCCAAACATTGGGGCTCCATTCCCAAGATCTATTAATGTAACCTCTCCCCACCAGCTTTAAATGCCTCCTGCAGAACCAGTACTTCCAGATCCTCCCCCTTTCCTCCCTCATAATGTGCTGTAAACAACCACAGAATGCTTTCAGTGTCGCACACTTCTTTTTAATTGTGCAGGGAGCACGTAACCCAGGAAAATAAATGATAAGCATGGGTGATGGAACATGAAGCCTTTAATGAGTTTGGGAAAGGAGTGAGACATTTTCTTGTCGACAGTAATTAAAAATGCACCAAGAGAGTCCTGGAGATAGGATAAGTAGAGCCACAGACAGTTTGCCTGAAACTGCTTATCAAAATTAATATGTTCATGTCAGAAAGTATAATAAAGATTAAGTTTATACATAGTAATACAATAATAAGACCATAAGAAATAGAAACCAAAGTAAGCTGTTCGTCCCCTCAAACTTGGACTGTCATTCAATGGCATCATGGATGATCCAACATCCCTCACATCGATTCTCCTGCTTGTTCCTTTTGATTCCATAACTGATTAAGAATCTCTCTAACTCAGGCTTGGAGAAGGGATTTGTTTGCTTTGGCATCATAATCAGTGCAGACATGGTTGGCCAAGGGGACTGTTCCTGTGTTCCACAGAACATAGAGCAGTCCAGCCCACAAATAGCCCCTTCAGTCCACCATGTCTGTGTTGACCATGTCACCAAAGTAAGTTAATCCCTCCTACCTGCCCTTGGTCCATATCCCACCACTTCTTGCATATTCAGGTACTTATTTAAAAGCCTGCAGAAGGCCGCTATTGTATTTACTTCCACCACCATCCCGGCAGCACATTCCACAGTTTGACCGCTCTCTGTAAGATACTTGCCTCTCATATCTCCTTTGAACTTTTCACCTTTCACTTTAAAGGAATGTCCTTAATATTAGACATTTCAACTCTGGGAACAAGATCCTGACCGTAAACCCTATCTCATAGTTTTATCGGCTTCTATCAAACCTCTCCTCCGCCTCCGCCGCTCTGGGGAAAACAACCTCAGTTTTTCTAGCCTCTGCCAATGCCTTATTGTTCATATGCAGTATTCCAGTAAACCTTTTCTGTACCCTCTCCAATGCTTCCACAACCTTCCTGCAATGTGGTGACCAGAACAGAATGTAATACACTAAGTACAGCCTAAGCAAAGTCTTTACAAAATTGCAGATGACATCCTAACTCTTGTACTCAGTGCCCTGACCAATAAAGGCATCATGCCATACACTTTCTTTACTACCCTATCTACTTGTTTGGCTGCTTTCAGGGAGCTATGGACTTGAAACCCACAATCTCTCTGTTAATCAGTGCTGTTCAGGGTCCTGCCATTAACTATATACTTTTCCTTAACATTTGATCTCCCAAAGTGCACCACTGATTAAACTCCATCTGCCATTTCTCCGCTCACATCTACAAGTGATCTATATCCACCCTGTTGTATCCTTTGACAATCCACTACACTATCCACAATTCCACTGATCTTTCTGTCACCTGCGCACTTACTAATCCACTCATCGACATTTTCATCCAAGTCATTTAAATATATCACAAACAGCAGAGGCCCCAGTGCAGAACTGTGGAGCACCACAAATTACAAACCTCCCCAGAAACGCACCCTGATACCACTATCCTCTGCCTCCTATGGGCAAGGCAATTCTGAATCCATGCGACCAAGTCACCTTGGATCCCATGCATCTTAATCTTCTGGATGAGCCTACCATGTCCTTGGTAGGTAACCTTGTCGGAAGTTTTCCTAACATCCATGTAGACAACATTCACGGCTCTAGACTCATCGATCACCTTCATCACCTTCTCAAAAAATTCAAGCAAGTTAATAAGACATGACCTGCTGTGCAAAAAGCCATGCTGACTGTCCCTAATTAGGCCATACGTTTCCAAATGCGCATAACTGCTTTCCCTAAGAATTCTCTCCAGTGGCTTCCCTGCCATCAATGTGAGATTCACTGGTGGATAGTTTCCTGGATTATCTCTATTTCTCTTCTTAAACAGAAGAGCAACATTAGCTACTGGCCAGTCCTCGGGGATCTCTCCAGTGGCTTGTGAGATGCTAAGATCTTGGTCAAGGCCTCAGAAACCTCTACTCTTGCTTCTCTCAAAAACTTGAGATAGATACCATCAGGTCCTGGGGACTTATCCGCCTTAATGCTCTTTAATTGAGATCCAACACCACTAGTATCTTGATCTCAAAATGCTCTATATTAGCATGGTCCACACAAATCTCACTATCCTCCATTTCCTTCCCTTCGGTGAATAGCAATGCAAAATATTCATTTAGGATCTCACCCACATTCCCTGTCTCCAAGCACAATTATCCTTGAGTGGTGCTAGCTTCTCCTGACTTTCCTCTTGTTTTTAATGTATGTTTAGAATACCTCTTTAACCTTACTTGACAAGGTCATTTCATGACTCGTCCTTGCTGTCCCAATTCCCCTCTTGAGTTCTTTCTTGCTTTCTCATGGGCTCTGTCCAATTTTATCTTCCTAAATCTTATATATGATTCTTTTTTCCTTTTGGCTAAATTCACAACTCCCTTTGTTATCCAAGGATCCCTGGCCTTGCTGTCCTTGTCCTTCCTCTCTTACTGGAACATGTCTCACCTGATGTGGACTTTACCTGATTATGCTGCAGCTCTACAAAACCCTGGTGAGACCACACTTGGAATATTGTGTCCAGTTCTGGTTGCCCTATTATAGGAAAGATGTGGAGGCTTTGGAGAGGGTGCAAAGGAGGCTTACCAGGATGCTGCCTGGACTGGAGGGCTTGTCTTATGAGGAGAGGTTGATTGAGCTCGGACTTTTCTCTCTGGAAAGAAGGAGGAAGAGAGGTGACCTGATCGAGATGTACAAGGTAATGAGAGGCATGGATAGCCAGAGACTTTTCCCCAGGGCAGGATTGACTGCCACGAGGAGTCATAGTTTTAAGGTTTAGGAGGGAGGTATAGAGGAGACGTCAGAGGGAGGTTCTTCACCCAGAGAGTTGTGAGCGCATGGAATAGTTTACCAGTGGTAGTCGTGAAAGCGGAGTCATTAGTGACATTTAAGCGACTGCTGGACATGCACATGGACAGCAGTGAATTGAGGGGAATGTAGGTTAGGTTACTTTATTTTTGGATTAGGATAATTCCCAGCACAACTTCGTGGTCCGAAGGGCCTGTACTGTGCTGTACTTTTCTATGTTCTATGTTCTAACAGCTGCTTCCACTTAACTCTCCCTAGCTCCTGCCTAATACTGATGTTATTCGCCCTCCCTCAATTTGGCATCTTCCCGCAATTTCTTCACTTATCTTTATTCATAGCTGTCTTAAAACTTAAGAACAGGGATCACTGTTTCCAAAATGCTCTCTCACTGGAAGTCAGCCAACATAGAGGATAATAAAATGTAGGGTGTGCAGGGCATATTAATCTTAGTAGGATAATAGGTTGGCACAACATCGCGGGACAAAGGGCCTGTATTGTGCTGTACTATTCTATGGTTTCTGTTCTATATTAACTGGCCAGTCTCATTAGCCAAAACAAGGTCCAGTATGGTCCCTCCTCTAGTTGGACAATCCATTTATTGTTTCAAGAAACATATACATATATCTCTACATAAGGACTTTGCCCCCATAATTCTCTCTGACAAAGAGTTCCAAAGACAATCAACTCTCTGAGAAAAGAAATGACTCCTTATCTCAGCCTTAAATTGGTGCCCCTTTATTCTGAGACTATGGCCCTATAATTCTAGACTCTCCCATAAGGGGAAATGCCTCTCAGCATTCGCCCTGGCAAGCTCCTTAAGAATCCAATATGTTTCAGTGGGATCATCTCTCATTCTTCTAAATTCTAATGAGTAGAGCATCAATCTGTTCAAGCTTTGCTCATCTGACAAGACAGGGAGAGGGATGTAAACATTTAAAGAGATGTGTGCACTTGAAACAATAGAAGATTGGAAGGATCATTTTACCTGTCACCCATTGCCATTATGATACTCCTGTGTCAGTTTCTAATCAAAGGTTTTCCAAAACAGTCCATGAGGTACAGTGGGCTTGTGTCACATCACTGTATCCTCTCTTGTTTATAAACCTGGCAATATGTCTCAGTTAGATGCCTAACCAGGATCAAAATATCTTTTCACTATTGTTGCGTAATTACCTGCCCAGTGACTTAATTGAGTGTGAAAATTTATCAGTGAGTAGGCTGCTGGAGCTGGCTGAAGAACATTTAAAGCAATATAAAATTCATGAAGACACGCAACATGATGTTCAACATGAAATCAGTTGATGAAAGTAGACAGGCAGGTGCAGCAAGCAATTAGGAAGGCAGATGGTTCATCGGCCTTCACTGCAAGAGAACTGGAGTTCAGAAGGAGGGATGTCTTACTGCAGTTATAGACAATCATGGTGGGACTGCACCTGGAGTACTACATGCAGTTTTGGTCTCCCTCCATAAGACCATCAGATATTGGAACAGAATTAGTCCATTTAGCCCATCAGGTCTGACCCACCATTCAGCCATGGCTGACATGTTTCTCAGCTCCATTCTCCTGCCTTCTCCGTGTAACCCTTGACCCCCTTAACAATCAAGAGCCAATCTATCTCTGTCTTAAATGCACTCAGTAACTTGGCCTCCACAGTCCTCTGCAGCAATGAGCTCCACAGATTCACTACCCTTGGGCTGAAGAAATTCCTCCTCACCTCAGTTCCAAATGGGCTGTCTCTTCACACTGAGGCTGTGCCCTCAGGCCCTAGTCTCATCCATTAGTGGAAGCATCTTCTTCATGTCCACTCTACCCAGGCTTCTCAATATTTTCAATTAGATACCTCCTCTTCCTTCTAAGCTCCATCAAAGAGAGATCCAGAGTCCTCAAGTGCTCCTCATATGATAAACCCTTCATTCCCAGGATCATTCTTGTAAACTTTCTCTGGACCATCTCAAGCTGAAACATCAGCTTTCCTGCTCCTCTGATGCTGCTGTGCCTGCTGTGCTCATCCAGCTCTACACCATGTTATCTACACTTCTATTCTTCCTACCAAAGTCCATAACTTCATACTTTTTCACATTGTATTCCATCTGCCACTTCTTTGCTGACTCTTCTAATCCATCCTAGTCATTCTCTAGCCTCCCCACTTACACAGCGCTACCCATCCCTCCTTCTGTCTTTGTATCATCTGCAAACTTAGCATCAATGCCTTCAGTTCCTTCACACAACAGCTACATTCTGTCCAAAAAATGACCCAGTTGCCTGCCACTTCAACACACTACCTTATTCCTTGGCCCACATCCCTGTTTCAGGCTTCCTGCAGTTCTGCAGCAAAGTTCAGCCCAAGCTGAAAAAAACAGCACCTCATTTTCAACTTGGGAACGCTACAGTCTTCTGGACTCATTATCTAGTTCAACTATTTTAGGGCTTGAGGCAACTTCTGCAATGCCCATACCCCAACCCTCATGCACCAGGCCTTATTATCACATGGCCTGCTACTACACGCTGCCCATTCTTACTAATCCCCATTTGTAGCAATTCATTCTGACCAATATCCACTCCTTTGTCTGGAAAACTGTCTCAAGACATGCATGAAGTGTCACATCATTCGTGTTCAAGTGGTCCGTGAGAATATTGGGTACATATTCTCAGTTCAATTATCTTTATGTGTCAAACAACAAAGTGAAATTTCTTCAGTGATAATGGGAACTGCAGATGCTGGAGAATCCAAGATAATAAAATGTGAGGCTGGATGAACACAGCAGGCCCAGCAGCATCTCAGGAGCACAAAGGCTTTTGTGCTCCTGAGATGCTGCTGGGCCTGCTGTGTTCATCCAGCCTCACATTTTATTATCTTAAGTGAAATTTGTTTATTGCATTGCTTCATTTTTTGTGCAACACCAGTGGAATGCACTCTAAAGGCAAGTGTGAATGATTTTGTCCAGCCCCAATTGTCTAACCATTTTAAGACACGGGATATGTTTTATTCAAAGACCGAGGTGACTGAAAGATGCACAATGAGTGAGCAGGTGGAGGAATACCAAAACAGTTCACTGAACAGAGTGTGGATTGGATAGACAAATACAAGTACTTGGAGAACATCAAAGGCTTCTGGACAATGCAACCAGTGATAATGGGAACTGCAGATGCTGGAGAATCCAAGATAATAAAATGTGAGGCTGGATGAACACAGCAGGCCCAGCAGCATCTCAGGAGCACAAAAGCTGATGTTTCAGGCCTAGACCCTTCATCAGAGAGGGGGATGGGGTGAGGGTTCTGGAATAAATAGGGAGAGAGGGGGAGGTGGACCGAAGATGGAGAGAAAATAAGATAGGTGGAGAGGACAGTATAGGTGGGGAGGTAGGGAGGGGATACGTCAGTCCAGGGAAGACGGACAGGTCAAGGAGGTGGGATGAGGTTAGTAGGTAGGAGATGGAGGTGCGGCTTTGGATGGGAGGAAGGGATGGGTGAGAGGAAGAACAGGTTAGGGAGGCAGAGACAGGTTGGACTGGTTTTGGGATGCAGTGGGTGGAGGGGAAGAGCTGGGCTGGTTGTGTGGTGCAGTGGGGGGAGGGGACGAACTGGGCTGGTTTTGGGATGCGGTGGGGGAAGGGGAGATTTTGAAGCTGATGAAATCCACATTGATACCATTGGGCTGCAGGGTTCCCAAGCGGAATATGAGTTGCTGTTCCTGCAACCTTCGGGTGGCATCATTGTGGCACTGCAGGAGGCCCATGATGGACATGTCATCTAAAGAATGGGAGGGGGAGTGGAAATGGTTTGCGACTGGGAGGTGCAGTTGTTTATTGCGAACCAAGTGGAGGTGTTCTGCAAAGCGGTCCCCAAGCCTCCGCTTGGTTTCCCCAATGTAGAGGAAGCCACACCGGGTACAGTGGATGCAGTATACCACATTGGCAGATGTGCAGGTGAACTTCTGCATAATATGGAAAGTCATCTTGGGGCCTGGGATAGGGGTGAGGGAGGAGGTGTGGGGGCAAGTGTAGCATTTCCTGCGGTTGCAGGGGAAGGTGCCCCTCCACCCACTGCATCCCAAAACCAGTCCAGCCTGTCTCTGCCTCCCTAACCTGTTCTTCCTCTCACCCATCCCTTCCTCCCACCCCAAGCCACACCCCCATCTACCTACTAACCTCATCCCACCTCCTTGACCTGTCCGTCTTCCCTGGACTGACCTATCCCCTCCCTACCTCCCCACCTGTACTCTTCTCTCCACCTATCTTCTTTTCTCTCCATCTTCGGTCCGCCTCCCCCTCTCTCCCTATTTATTCCGGAACCCTCCCCCCATCCCCCTCTCTGATGAAGGGTCTAGGCCCGAAACGTCAGCTTTTGTGCTCCTGAGATGCTGCTGGGCCTGCTGTGTTCATCCAGCTTCACACTTTATTATCTTGGACAACGCAACCAGGTCAGATTACACAAAGACACTCCCAATATTTGGTTACATTGTGAAGGGAATACAAGTCAGCCGTCATCAATTCTACTCAATGAGAGTGAGGAAGAACATCTTGACAATGCTGATTGCGCAGTGGTGTTGAGTGATAACAACTAGAAGCAATAACCAAGAGCAACAGAAAACAACACATACCTTTCTAAGCTGGCATATGTTCACCAGATCTGCATAAATTGTTAAACTGCAATAGTGCTATGCTGAAATTTGAAATGTTGGTCTGCTCAACTCTGTTTTTGTATAATTATCAAATTGCCAACAAATGCACGTGTAAAAGCATGTACATCTGCTCGGCCAGGAGTGGTCTCACCAACGCCCTGTACCAAGGTGCAGAGAAAAGTATTGCTTTGCACACTAACCAGGAAAATCATACCTTGCATAAGTACATCAGGGTTATAGAACAGAATGCAGAATATAATGTTACTGTTGCAGATAAGGCTCAGAGAAAGATCAACTCTAATATTTGAGAGGTCTGTTCATAAGTCCTGTGGAGGTGTGGTATTGGAGTGGACAGGGTCAAAAAATCACACGACATCAAGTTATAGCCCAACAGAATCTCGCTCCTTCTTCAGGTGTTAGCAAAAGAGGTGGCATCAGACACACACACACACGTGCACTTTCTGTCTCTCTTCCACACACAAACACTTTCTTTCTCTCTCCCACACACACGCATGCACGCACGCACACACACACACACACACACACCCGCACTTGCACACATAAATCTATGGGGTGAATTTGCATTTGCAGATTTGTAATTGCAAATACATTCTACTTTGTTCAAAAAGCACATGATTTGTAGACAATCAATGTGGCATTTTATAAATTCCTACGTTGGAAATAAAACCAGTCTGACTCCAAGTTAAAACATGGGCAGATCCTGAACAAGGCCACTTACCTGAAATGTATTGTCTGAACTGAGATGTCATCTCTGGTATACTGATAGAACCTTTAGTTATTTTGGGGCAGTGGCTTGAAAGAAATTCTAGGATTTACATATTAATGAGTCTAAATCTACATCTACTTTCTGAGCGATTAAAGATTTAATTGCCATTTTTGGTTTGTTCAATAAATTTGCTTCAGTTCTATGACCCTGTGATCCTTTGATAAAAATTCTGTGTCTGATGCCATGTCTGTCACTGACACCAGAACAAGGAGCAAGGCTATGAAAGCTTGTGTTTTCAAATATACACGTCAGATTGTAACCTGTTGTCGTGTGACTTTTGAGATAAGTCTGATAACTGAGGGAAAGAAGCTATTCCTATATCTGTTTGGTACGTGTTTTCAAACTTTTGTGTATCATCTTCCCAAAGGAAAAGGGTGTCACTGAGTTGGGAGGGGTCTTTGATTATGTTGGCTACTTTACTAAGGCAGTAGGAAGTATAAGAGGAGAGGCGATGGCCTTGTGGTATTATCACTGGACTGTTAATCCAGAGACCTGGGCAATTAGGCAATTAAGGATGTGCAATAAATGCTGCCTAGCCTGCAAAGTCCTCATCTTGTTAATGAATCAATGCTGTTCAGAGTCCTGCCATTTACTGTATACTTTTTCATAACATTTGAGCTCCCAAAGTGCAGCACCTCACACATACCCAGATTGAATTCATGTAGGGTGATGGCCTAGTGTTATTATTATGAAATTGTTAACCCATATAATCAGACAATGTTCAGGGGACCCACGTTCAAATCGTGCCATGGTAGAATTTGAACTTTCAATAAATATCTGGGATTAAGAGTCTAATGATGACCATGAAACCATTGCTGAATGTCAGGGAAAACCCATTCGCTTCACTAATGTCCTTTAGAGCCAATTACATCCAAATTAGACAAGAACTGGGGAATGTGGGTTAGGAGCAGTTATTTGAGGGCAAATCTAGACCTGGCTTGTGGGAGGCTTTTAAAGACCAATTGATTAAAGTGCAGGACATGCATGTCCCTGCAAAACTAAAGGTTAGGAATGGCAGAAGTCAGGAATCATCAATGACAAAGGAAATTGTAAGCTTAATCAAAAGGAAATAGGAAAAATGTTATAGTTCTAGACAACTACAAGGCGATGAAATCCTTGAAGATTATAGGGAAATTAGGAAGGAAATTAAACCTGGAATTTGGAGGGCTAAAAGGGGCCATGAAATATCTTTAGCAAATAGGGTCAAAGGAAATCCCAAGATCCTTTATGCATATATTAGAAGAAAGAGGGTAGCATGAGAAAGAGTAGGCCCCCCTCAAGGACACAGGAGGGACGTTATTCATGTGGCTACAAGAAGTGGCAGAGATCTTTAATGAGTATTTTGTATCGGTATTCACCAAAGAGAAGAACATGACTGATGTTGAGGTCAGGGGTGAGTGGGTGAATACTCCAGAGAATGTCAATATATTAAAGGAGGAAATTTTGAGTATCCTAAATTGCATTAAGGTAGACGAGTCCCCAGGGCCAAATGGAACCTATCTCAGGTTGCTGCGAGAGGCAAGTGAAGAAATAGCTAGGGCATTAGCAGATGTCTGCATATCCTCTTTGACAACAGGTGAGGTTCCAGAGGTTGGAGATTAGCCAGTGTTGTTCCCTTGTTTAAGAAAGGAAGCACGGATAATCCAGGAAATTGTAAACTGGTGAGTTTGACATCTGTGGTAGGGAAGCTCTCGGAGAAGATACTGAGGGACACGTTATATATACATTTTAAAGAAATTGGACTAGTTAGTGACAGGCAGCATGGTTCTGTAAAGAAAAAACCTGATTGAATTTTTTAAGAGGTGATAAATATAATTGATGAGGGAAAAACTGTAGATGTAGTTTGCATGGACTTTTGTAAGGCATTTGATAGAGACCTACATGGCAGATTGGCACAAAATCTGAAATCACATGAGATTCGGGGTGGGCTGGCTAGATAGATACAAACTGGCTTGGCTATAGAAGCCAGAGGGTAGTGATGGAAGGATGCTTTTCAGAATGGGGATCGGTAACTAGTAGTGTTCCAAAGGGATCAGTCTTAGATCCTCTGTTGTTTGTAGTATAAATAAATGATCTGAAGGAAAAGGTGGGTGATCTGATGAGCAGGTTTGCTGATGGCATGCAGATTGGTGGAGTTGCTGATAGTGCCAATGATTGTGTAAGGATACAACACAATATAGATAGATCGACAACTTGGGCATAGAAGAGGCAGATGTAATTTAATCCAGATAGGTGCAAGATGATGCATCTTCGAGGGGCAAATTCAGGTCTGAATTATACTGTTAATGGCAGAACCCTTAGGAACGTTAACATTCAGATGGATCTGGGTGTGCAGGTCCACGGTTCCCTAAAGTGGTAACACAGGCAGTGAAAGTGAATAAGAAGGCATATGGCATGCTTGCCTTCATCAGCTGTGGCATGGAGGACAGTATTTGGAAAACCATGCCGCAGCTACATAAAACCTTTGTTAGAAGCATTTGAAGTATTGTGTGTAGGTTTGGTCGCACACTACCAGAAGTTTTAGAGAGTGCAGAGAAGGTTCACCAGGATGTAGCCCAGTCTTGAGGGCATTGGCTTTGAGGAAAGGCTAAAAAGACTAGGACTGTTTTCACTGGAAAGATAACAGCTGAGAGGAGACCTGATTGCAGTCTACAAAATTATGAGAGGCATTGTTAGGGTGGATAGTCAGAGGCTTTTTCCCTGGGTTGAAGTTTCAATTACAAGGGGGCACAGATTCAAGGTGAGAGGGAGAAAGTTTAAGGGAGATGTGTGAGGGAAGTTTTTCATGCAGAATGGTAGGAGCTTGGAATGTGCTGCAATAGGTGGTGGTACAAGCAGGCACGTTGGCTACATTTAAGAGGCAGCTGGATGGCTACATGAATAGGGAGAGAATAGAGGTGTATGGAACAAATAAGGGCAGAAGGTTAGTTTTCTAGTTTACTTAGGGAATAATGACCAATACAGGCTTGGGGGAGGGGGGATGGTGCCAAAGGGCCTGTCTCTCTACTGTATTTCTCTTTTGTTCTTTGTTCTAAACTCCACCTGCCATTTCTCCACCCATATCTGCAACTGATCTATCTCTTGGCAAACTTCTACGCTACTCATAACTTCACTGATGTATGTGTCACCTGCAAACTCACTAATCAAATCATCTACATTTTCATCCAAGTCGTTCATATGTATCACAAACAGTAGAGGTGCCAGTATGGATCCTTGTGGAACACCACTAGTCACAGATCTCCAACGTGAAAAACGCCTTTCCACCAATACCCTCTGCCTTCTATGGGCAGGCCAATTCTGAGTCCAAGGTACCATGGATTCCAAGGTAACAATGTGTGGAGCTGGATGAACACAGCAGACCAAGCAGCATCTTAGGAGCACAAAAGCTGACACTTTAGGAAGGCCCAAAACGTCATCTTTTGTGCTCCTAAGATGCTGCTTGGCCTGCTGCATTCATCCAGCTCCACACTTTGTTATCTCGGATTCTCCAACATCTGCAGTTCGCACTATCTCTGATACCATGGATTCTATGCATCTGAAGTTTCTGGATGAGCCTATCAATTGGCAAATCATGATGCAGCTGTATAAAACTTTAGTTAGGCCACATTTAGAATATTGTGTACTGTTCTGGTTGCCACATTGCCTGAAAGATGTGGAGACTTTGGAGAGGGCACAGAAACATTTTATTGGGATGTTGCCTCGTTGGCGGGGGGGGGGGGGGGGGGGGGGGGGGGGGTATTAGTTATGAGGAGAAATGGCACAAATTTGGTTTGTTTTCATTTGAGACTCAAAGCATGAGGGGTGATTGATAAAGATTTACACAATTATGAGCGGCATAGATAGAATGGACAGTCAGAGTCTTTTTGCCCAGGGTCGAAATGTCAATTACCAGTGGACATAGGTTTAATGTAAAAGGAGGTAGGATTAAAGGAGATGTGAGAGGTATGTTGCTTTACAAAGGGTTGTAAGTGCCTGGAATATGCTGCCAGAGGAGGTGGTGGAGGTGGATTCAATAGCAATGTTTGAGAGCTTGACAGATACATGAAGAGGCGGGGAGTAGAGAGATATGGACAGCTGAGAGGCAAAAAGCTTTTATTTTAGAAAGGCATCATGTGCCAGCACAGCCTTGGTGGGCCAAAGGACTTGTTCCTGTGCAGTATTTTTCTTGGTTCTTCATAATGAAGAACATAATGAAGTTCCTGGTGTCACTGAGCAGGTTATTTCTGAGCAGGTGCTGCTTCATAGCACTGTCGATGACACCTTCCATCACTTTACTGATGATCAAGAGGGGACTGGGGAGGCAATGGCCTAGTAGCGTTATCGCTGGACTGTTAAGCTAGAGAGCCAGATAATGTTCTAAGCATCTGGCTTCAAATCCCACCACGGCACATGGTAGAATTTGAAATCAATGGAAAAAGAAAGTCTGGAATTAAAGAGCCTAATGTTGCCTGTGAATTATCTGTCGGTAAAAGTAAACCTGATTCACTTAAGTCCTTTAGGGCAGAAAGCTTCCATTTTAACTAGTCTGGCAGACATGTGACCCCAGACCCACAGCGATGTGGTTGACTCTTAACTGCCCCTTGGATGGGCAATAAATGCTGACCTAGCTAGCAACACCCTCATTCTATGAATGAATAAAAAAAAAGACTGATGGAGTAGGAATTGGCCAGATTGGGTTTGCTTTGCTTTTTGTGTGCAGGACATACCTGGGCAATTTTCCACATTGTCAGGTAGTTGTAACTATAGCAGAACTGTGCTGCAGCTAGCACTAGAGCACAAGTCCTCTGTATTACTGGTAGTCAAGGCCTTTCCATTATCCAGTGTCTCCGACCATTTCTTTATAGAATTGGCTGAAGACTGTGACATTGGGGACCACTAGAAAAGGCTGAGATGAATCATTCAGTTGCACTTCTGACTGAAAATTGATGTAAATACTGTGAGAGATAATATAAGCACTGAGTCATCAGGTCATCTGCATGTGGCAAACCCCATGTCAATGACTCGTATTTATATAGAACCTTTAAGGTGATGAAATTTCTCAAAGCATTTCACAAGTGAATTGTAAAGAAGATGTAACACCGAGTCGTGTAAGCAGACACCAGAGCTGAGCTTAAGTCAAAGAAGTAGATTGTAAGCATTGTCTTTACAAACGGGAGGGTTCTGTAGAGGTAAAGGGATCCAAGGAGAGGATTCCAGAGTCTAGAAATTTGGCAGCTCAATGCATGGCCACCAGCAATTAAAATGCTACACAGGTTAGAGGTCAGACCTTTATGAAGTGCACATGTCTCAGAACTGTGAAGCTGAATGTGATTAGAACGAGGGTGGAGGAAACACATGGAGGAATTTGGAACCATGTATTAGAGCTTTAAAATCGAAGCCTTGCTTCACACAGAGCTGTTGTTGGTCAGTGAGCACAGACCTGGTTGAATAGGGTTTTGTGCGAGTTGGAAGATGAGCAGCAGGTTTCTGAATTAGCTCCAAATTTACAAAGAATGGAATGTGGGAGATCAGCCAGAAGTGTGCTCGAATCGACCTAGAGATAACAACCGAATGAATGCGGGTTTGCGCAGCAGATGCATTGAGATGAGGTGAAGTCACGCAATGTTACTACAGTGGAAATAGGCTGTTTTACTGATGGCATTGATGTGTAATTTGATGTTGAACTCAAGATCAAGTCATAAAGCCATAGAACATAGAACATAGAACATAGAACATAGGACGTAGAACAGTACAGCACAGAACAAGCTCTTCAGCCCACGATGTTGTGCCGACCATTGATGCTCATGTATGCACCCTCAAATTTCTGTGACCATATGCATGTCCAGCAGTCTCTTAAATGACCCCAATGACCTTGTTTCCACAACTGCTGCTGGCAACGCATTCCATGCTCTCACAACTCTCTGTGTAAAGAACCCGCCTCTGACATCCCCTCTATACTTTCCTCCAACCAGCTTAAAACTATGACCCCTCGTGTTAGCCATTTCTGCCCTGGGAAATAGTCTCTGGCTATCAACTCTATCTATGCCTCTCATTATCTTGTATACCTCAATTAGGTCCCCTCTCCTCCTCCTTTTCTCCAATGAAAAGAGACCAAGCTCAGTCAACCTCTCTTCGTAAGATAAGCCCTCCAGTCCAGGCAGCATCCTGGTAAACCTCCTCTGAACCCTCTCCAAAGCATCCACATCTTTCCTATAATACGGCGATCAGAACTGGACGCAGTATTCCAAGTGCGGTCTAAACAAAGTTTTATAGAGCTGCAACAAGATCTCACGACTCTGAAACTCAATACCCCTGTTAATGAAAGCCAAAACATCATATGCTTTCTTAACAACTCTGTCCACTTGGGTGGCCATTTTAAGGGATCTATGTATCTGCACACCAAGATCCCTCTGTTCCTCCACACTGCCAAGAATCCTATCCTTAATCCTGCACTCAGCTTTCAAATTCGACCTTCCAAAATGCATCACCTCGCATTTATCCAGGTTGAACTCCATCTGCCACCTCTCAGCCCATCTCTGCATCCTGTCAATGTCCCGCTGCAGCCTACAACAGCCCTCTATACTGTCAACGACACCTCCGACCTTTGCCTCGTCTGCAAACTTGCTGACCCATCCTTCAATCCCCTCATCCAAGTCATTAATAAAAATTACAAACAGTAGAGGCCCAAGGACAGAGCCCTGTGGAACACCACTCACCACTGACTTCCAGGCAGAATATTTTCCTTCCACTGCCACTCGCTGTCTTCTGTTGGCCAGCCAATTCTGTATCCAAGCAGCTAAGTTCCCCTGTATCCCATTCCTCCTGACCTTCTGAATGAGCCTACCATGGGGAACCTCATCAAGGTTGCCTGCCATTTTCACTGGCAGCCTCACCTTTTAAGAGTTCTACAGCACAGAAGCAGACCCTTCAGACCAATTCATCCATGTTGCTCAGATATCCTGAAGTGATCTAGTCCCACTTGCCAACATTTGGCCCATATCCTTCTAAACTCTTCCTATCCATGTATCCATCCAAGTGCCTTTTAAATGTTATAATTGTACCAGCCTTCAAGTATGGAACTGAACTTGAATGCAGACAGATTTAATCTCAGACTGTCAGCAGGAAAAGGACAGCTTGCTTTTGTCATAGTCACACTATGTCTCACAATCTGTTTGTCATCCATTTCAACACAGCCAACTCATCTCCCTGGAGAAGCTCTGGAATTGGGAGTAGGGAGTCCAAGTGCAAAGAAAAATAATTAAACTAATGGATCAAGTGAACTGAATCCTTTCCTGTCCTTTTTTTGCATTTACGTGTAGGCATCAGGATATGTTGGCTCAATGGCTTGGACACACATTGGGATCTTTTACTGGCACTTTTGGGCTTGATGGGCCGAAGGGCTGAGTCATTTCTATGCAACAATTTGATGCTGAGAAGATATTAGCACACAAAGGGGCAGAATTTATATCCAGCTGAAGACAGAGATGAGGAAGAATTTTTTTTTCTATCAGAGTATTATGAGTTTTAGGAAATCTCTTCCCCAGAGTGAGATGGAAGTTGGCCATTGAATGTTTTTAAGATCTAGCTAGGTAGACTCTTGATGATCAAGAAAGAGTCTTTTTCAACGTCTCCCTTTGCCTGAGGTATGGTGGCCCTCAGGTTAAATCAGTCCAGTCATTTCGGTCCAATGAGAAAGCAGCCCTATTGGCTATTGGCAATATGGCAATACTCACACCCTGTGGCAATGTGCACACAATGAGGTGCATCAAGCAGACTAACTTTTCAAGTTCATGGCCTCATGCTGTGTCTTAGGTTTAACAGGAAATGAGGAGAGACCTGAGCTGTTGGCTGAATGTGACCCAAGGAAGGAACAGGCCACGTTCGAAAGAGCTGGTCTTTCAGCGGCACTCAGTGAGCTTACCCATCTCCTTCAACTTCCCGACTTCCTCCACAACACCAGCTTCACACAGAAACCACTGGCTGCAGTATGTGGTGCCCAGCCTACAGGTCCCAGCCTTGCCTGATTTGTGGAGTTGCCTGCCATTTTCACTGGCAGCCTCATCTTTTAATCATTTATTGATCTTTTGTTTTGCGCCACATAGTTTTGGCCTTTCGGCCCTTCGAGGCTGCTCCGCCATTCAATAAGTTCACGGCTGATCTTTTCATGGACTCAGATCCACTTATCCACATTTGCACCGGATCTCTTAATTCCTCTATTGTTCAAAAAAAACTACCTTAGCTTTAAAAACGTTTACGGAAGTAGCGTCAACTACTTCACTGGGCAAGGAATTCCAAAGATTAACAACCCTCTGGGTGAAGAAGTTCCTTCTCAATTTAGTCCTAAATCTGCTCCCTCTAATCTTGAGGCTATGCCCTCTTGTCCTAGCTAAATTTCATATTAATGTTTTGCTGGAATTTTCTTTCATGTGATAAAGAGAAACACAGTCAGCCACAAATATTTCCCCGTCCCATCTCCCCACACCCCCCCAACTCCAAACATCCAACATTTCAAAGGTTTCACTCAACCCCAGTAATCTCTACAGCTATGTCTCACACATTGAATGGGTTTCTGTTTTCCTGATAAGGGCTTTTTTTGCTTCCGTCTGGTGTATGACATACGTTTCGACACAATACTATTCTCTCCGTGTCTGTGTGGGTTTCCTCCAGGTGCTCTGATTTCTTGCCACAGGTCAAAGATGTGTAGGTTAGGTTGATTGGCCATGCTAGATTGCCCATAATGTCTAGGAATGTGCAGGTTAAGTGGATTAGCCATGGGGAATGCAGGGTTACAGGGATAGGGTAGAGGAGTTGGTTTGGGTGGGATGCTCTTCAGAGGGTCAGTGTGGACTCAATGGCCTGCTTCTGCATTGTAGTGATTCTGTGATTCTACAACAATGCACTCAGTAGTCGGAAGTACTACTGGAACACATTTGCCGGTGATTTTAAACAACAACTCTTTTTTTGCATGATCTGCCAAGCTCTCACATGTTTTGTAAGAGTGAAACACAGTCAAACGATCAAACAAGGGATGTCTCTACGATGTCAAGGATTATATCTTTCCTTTACTGTAATTTTTGATTGCAGACTGAAATAGGAAAATGATGGTTTTAAAAACTGAGGATGGTGGAAAGGATTAGAGCATTTTGTAATCAAGCTACCAACACTCATTGTAAGTGTTTTACACAGCTGTTTGTTCAAGCATGGGAAGTAGTTTAGGTACAGTCAGGCTGGAGGAAGGTGTGTATAGGAATAGAGATTTGACTGGCAACAAGTAGCTGATTGGTCAGGGGAAGAGGGTAAGCACCTTTGACGTCAAAGGCCATAAGACCATAAGACCATAAGACATAGGAGTGGAATTAAGGCCATTCGGCCCATCAAGTCCACTCCGCCATTTAAATCATGGCTGATGGGCATTTCAACTCCACGTCCCTGCACTCTCCCTGTAGCCCTTGATTCCTTCTGAGATCAAGAATTTGTTGTTAACCAGAAAAATAGGAAGCGGGACATAACACCAGCGCTTCGTCGGAGGCTCACTGATGATGTTACCTAGACTGGTGACGAAACATCTGAAAACTAACCTTCCAGCTCAGCGAGCAAACTCACATCCAGAACCTCAACCTGAGCTACAAATCCTCTCAAAACTCCCTTGTTGATCTCTGCCTTGAAGGCATCCAAAGTCCCGGCATCCACTGCACTCCATGGCATTGAATTCCACAAGCCCACTTCTCTCTGGCTGAAGAAATGTCGTCTCATTTCAGTTTTAAATTTACCCCCTCTAATTTTAAGACTGTGCCCACGGATCCTAGTCTCCCCGCCTAACGGAAACAACTTCCTAGTGTCCACCCCTTCTAAACCATACATTATCTTGTAAGTTTCTATTAGATCTCCCCTCAACCTTCTCAACTCTAATGAGTACAATCCCAGGATCCTTAGCCGTTCATCATACATTAAACCTACCATTCCAGGGATCATCTGTGTGAATCTCCGCTGGACACACTCCAGGGCTAGTATGTCCTTCCTGAGGTGTGGGGCCCAAAATTGGACACAGTATTCTAAATGGGACCTAATTAGAGCCTTATAAAGCCTTAGAAGCACATCGCTGCTTTTATATTCCAACCTTCTTGAGATAAATGACAACATTACATTCGCTTTCTTAATCACGGACTCTACCTGCAAGTTAACCTTTAGAGAATCCTGGACCAACACTCCCAGATCCCTTTGTACTTCTGCTTTACAAATTTTCTCACCGTTTAGAAAATAGACCATGTCTGTATTCTTCTTTCCAAAGTGCAAAACCTCACATTTACTCACATTGAATTTCATCAGCCATTTCCTGGACCACTCTCCTAAACTGTCCACCTATCTTCATATCATCAGCAAACTTCTCCAGAATTCCCCCAGTCCCTTCATCCAGATCATTAATATATAAGGTAAACTGCTGTGGCCCCAACACTGAACCCTGCGGGACACCACTCGTCACCGGTTGCCATTCCGAAAAAGAGCCTTTTATCCCAACTCTCTGCCTTCTGTCAGACAGCCAATCCTCAATCCAAGCCAGTAGCTCACCTTGAACACCGTGGGCCCTCACCTTGCTCTGCAGCCTCCCGTGAGGCACCACATCAAAGACCTTCTGGAAGTCTAAATACTTGCCAACAGCGATGTGATTGGCTTCAAGCTTTGGGGTATGAATGCTTTAGCAAAAGCCATTGGACATCCGAAAAGGAAGGAGCTCTCTGCTTTTCAGTTAAAATAAAGCCTCAGGCCTGAAAAAAGCTGGGCTATTTCCTCTTGTTAGCTTCTGTACCTTGTGTCTCTTAACCAGCAAGTCAGATTCATATGTTTGAGCCATTGGTCTTTGCCCTTACAAGGAAATTAAAGAACATGCTGAAGGAAGATTGAGAGGAGCAGCAGGTCTTGGCATGTAAAAAAGATCATCTCAGTGAAACCTTGTGGACAGGGACCACTGAACTGCCTTCCCAGTCTTTCCCTCCACCCATGACACCCATTTTTAATGCCTGTCTGTACATGCATTTAGGGAGAAGTATGGTGGATGCAGCACAGGTTTAATGAATATGTTGATGGTTTATAAGTTTTTCATTAAATTCCATTTATTTCCAAAGTTGTCCAGTTCCTCCTTAAACAAGTTAGACAACTCCAACCAGAATGTTATGAATGAATTTACCCAGGTGTCCCATGCTAACAAAACTGTCAAATCAATATGAATACAAGCTGGTACCTAATTCTATTCAGCTTCTTAAGGTTACATTACTTCTTAAGCCTCTTTAGATTTACACAGTCACGCTCTCTCTGGCTTTGTCTCTGGGTCTGTGAACCTGCTTTTTTTTCCCTTTTCACTGGACAGTTAAGTGGTCTCTGCCTTTTGCCACGCTGGTCTCCTCGAAAAGCCCCATAAGATTCCAGGAGCGCCCAAGAGAGAGGTGTGCAGGTGAATCCTGTTTTTACACCTTTTAGATAGTTTTCTACAACTTCATACAATTCTGGCCAATTGTTTGAAACAATCATTCAGCTAGCTTGCTTGGGTTAATTTCTTTTACACTGTGCTAATGTCATTAGCACCTGGCAGCTGTGTTTGTACTATGTCTAGTGTGTAGGTTTTGTGATTTAAGAATTTTACTTAGGCAAAATACCCAGCATCCCTTGCTCTTTGGCCAAGTTAGCAGTCTATCTATGTTTTAGCAGTCAGGATACAATAACAGCTGGTAACCTGTTTAAGTACAGACACCTGGTCTGTGCTTTCCATTTGGAGAATACTTATAGTTGGAGAATACTTCAGTTGGAGAATACTTCTACAAACTCATCACATTTTGTGATAATCCTAGGAATAGCAGGATTTCATTTCCATCCACTACCCCTGTGAAGGTTTCAGGATTCTTTCAAGGCAAAAGAATTTTATTGCAATGTTTTCTCAAATGATAATCAATCTTGTGTGTACATCAGCCCCAACTTTTGGTGAAATAGAACCGAAATTCTTTCTATATACCGTTCACTGGCCACTGAATTTAAACTTGCCCTCCTAATTCTATCAATATTTTAGCCTTCTGTTGATTGAGGGAAGGTGATGGCCTAGTGTTATTATGGCTAAACTTACAAATGTGGCTGGATGTGTCTCCACTGCACCAAATGTTCAAGGCAGGCTCAGCAAGAACATTTTCTGACCTAGCAACTCTGTGATCAGCTGAGGAAACATCATATAGAGTTAAATATCTAGAAGAGGAAAATAAGTATTAAAACAAATATTAGTTGTGTGGTATAGCTTTAGTGATCATAGTGGAGTACCATTTTAACTTTTTAACATTGCAATTTAGAACAGTAAGGGTGATTTGCAAGTTTTACTGGCAATGACAGAATATTAGAGGATGGCTTTCAAACATTAAAATATTACTGGTATGTAAGTTGACCTTCTATTCCTTTTTGGCTGTACTATTGGTCTCAGAAGTCCACTTCCACATGAGGACATTGGTCGTTCTGTCCAGTTGTGCAACTTACTGTACTGTGAGTAAGGAAATCCTGAATATCCTGAGAAGCCTTTGACTTTTAATAATAAATTCAGGGTCATGTTTGCTGGTAACTGGGCTAAGGTCATTTGAATGTTGTCTTGCTCTGTTTCTCACATTAAAAAAAGTAGCTAGAAACATGAAAGACAAAAGGAATACAAAAGGGAGTTAATGAGATGTGATCAATCTGCAGAAAGCCTAATAAAATAAACTATTCAGTGATCTGAAATATCATAAGTTAGTCTGTGATAAGGTGCTAATAGATCTTTCTACTTGAGGGGAATCCAAAATGAGCGGCCATAAATATAAGATAGTCACTCATAAATCCAGAGAAACATTTGTACCCAGCAAGTGGAGAGAATGCAGAGCTAGCCACTACAAGAAGAATTAATAGGAAAGCTTTATAAATATTTAAACTATAAAGAAATAGAAGGCAGTTTCTTTTCTTTCTTTCAGTGGATGTGAGACTTATTGTCAAGGCCACATTTGCTGGCTGTTCCTAATTACCCTTGATGGTTATCATGGTAACAAAAATTGTATAATAATCAATTGCTCATCATAGATTGATCAACGCCTTGGGTTTGTTTACCTATTTCAAAAACAAACATGTGGCAAGTTATGAAGTAGATATTGCAGCAAACCAACTGATTTCTGTGTGCGCAGCTTTGAAGCCCAAAACAGAATCACAGCCAGGCAGAGTCACACCACTGAATACCTTATAATGTTAAGATACACGTACAACATTACCCCTCCTTTCGAAAAGAAACCTTTACTATTTGCAATAACAGGTGAGTCCATGAGTCTCTCTAACATATCGGTAAGTTGCAAATACATGGAGATCGCGTGATGGAGGTGTTGTCAATATTTTCCTTCATGGGTTGTAATCAGTGTTCCAGAATTTGCTTCTCCTGACATACTCCAGCCAATATTTGTTCCAATTAGCCATTGGCTGAACTCATTGACAGGCCATCACGTGATTTAAATTTTTTTGACATTTACTGTTTCGCTCCTCAAGGGCTTCCAGCTCATTTTGGAGCTTCTATAGATACCCCCGGGGCCTTCTAATTCTATCTGCACTCTAGCCTTTTGCTGATCGAGGGAAGGTGGTGGCCAAGCAGTATTATCGCTACACTATTTATCCATAAACTCAGCTAATGTCCGAGGGACCCGTGTTTGAATCCTGCCACGGCAAGCAGAGGAATTTGAATTTGATAAAATACCTGGAATGAATCCATTGCTAGTTATTGGGAAAAACCCATCACTTGTGTCCATTATGGAAGGAAACTGTTGTCTTTACCTGGTTTGTCCTACATGTGAATCCAGACCACAGCAATGTGGTTGACTCTTAGCTCCCCTCTGGAATTAACAATAAATGCTGACCTAACCAGCAATGTCCTCATACTGCGAATGAATTTTTTAAACAAAATTACATTTTCTGGCCTGTCCTAAGAACTTCTTGGAAGCACGGAGCTCTTTCACCTAAAGCTTCACTCGCAGTTTGCTCACCTCCTGCTCCTTATTAGAGCATTTATTTCTAAATGAACTGTCTCATAAGGGATATGTAACTCCTAGATGCTGTGCATCTTCACATGTTTGTACAGTTCTGAATTGAATTGAACCCATGTCAAAAGTATCTGTAGCTTGGGTGTTTTGAATATTTGTACTTTCCAGCATTTTTCCAATAAATTTTGATTCCTTTAATTGTTATAAATCTGCTTATTTCAGTCTTCAATATACTTAACAACACAAATTCAAAAGTTATCTGCGGTAAATATATCTGGATTCACCATCCTCTGAAATAAGACATCCATTGATCATAGATCATGGAATCCCTACAGTGTGGAAACAGGCCATTCGGCCCATGGATTCCACAGCAACCCTCTGAAGAGCATCCCACCCAGATCTACCCTATCCCTTTCACATTACATTTCCATTGGTCAATCCACCTGGTTTGCGTATCTTTAGACTGCTAAATTGCATCATCTCACGTTTCCTCCCATAATATTGCATCTGTCAAATTTTTGTCTAGGCACTTAATCTGTCTTTAACTCTCTGCAGACTCTTTTGAGTTATCCACATGACACCTTCCCACCTATTTTTGTGTCATGTGCAAATATAGCTTCAGTATATTCACTTTCCTCAACCGAGTCATTAATAATCTTGTAAATAATTGTGGTCCTAGCACTGAGCCCCCTGGCACCTCGCTGGAAACCGATTACCAACCTGTAAGTGCTCCCTTTATCCCAACTGTCTGTCTTCTATTAGTTAACTAATTATCTATCCATTCATTCATGGGATCTGGGTAAGACCAGCCTTTATTTCCCATCTCCAATTTCCCAGAAGCAGCCAAAAGTCAAACGTATTGCTGACTGAATCTGGAATCATTTTTTAGGGAAACAGGATAAGGATGGCAGATTTCCTTTCATAAAGGCATTAGTAAAACAGGTAGAGCCTTCACAAAAATTGACAATGGTCAACATTAGACTAACTTTCTGCTCTACGATTTTTTAAAATTTAATTCATGTTGGGATTCAAACTCATATTTCCAGAACACTAACTTGGCGTTCTGGATTACTAGTGCAGTGACATTATCACTATGTGACCACTTCGCCTCAAGGGCACACTATTCAATCCCCAACACCATTGATTATTGTCTTATTAAATAGCCTAATGTTGGTATCTTATTGAGTGCTCTTTGAAAATCAGAATATATTGCATTGACTGCTTTCTCTTTGTTTACCCTGCTTGTTATATCTTCAAATAACTGAACTAAATTTGTCAGGCATGATTTCCCCTTCATGAAACCTTAGCTAACTCTGACTGATTATATTATGTGCTTCTAAATACTCTGCTATTACATGCTTTTTAATCGACTCTACATTTCCCCATGACAGATGTTAAGCTAACTGGCATTTCCTATCTTTTGTCTCCTTCCCTTTTTGAATAAAGTTGTCACATTCACAGCTTTCCAATTCTTTGAGACTTCTCTATAATCTAAAGATTCATGTCTTCATAATAGCTACAAGATTTTACCACTTAATCTCTACTTGTGCCATTAGTTCATTTATTTTCTTCCAAATTCAAGTTTCAATAGTCATTAATTTTGCATTATCTCTTGTTCATACCTGGGTCCTTATTTGATTGATTTTATGTTTACATATTCTGTCCTTTCCTGTCCCGCTCTGGGTGTCATTGCCAAGATAACTGCTCTGCAATGCAACCTATATCCTTTTAATTTACAATTCAATATTTCCCTGCTTCCAAACAGTCCTGCCCTCTAATTTATTTAGAGTTGCTGAGGTGTATTCCATGGAAATTAAAGGGCAATTTAAGCTTTCCGACTCCAGTGGTCTGCCGGGCTGGGACCCCCTCATGGGCATCACTGACTGGGCCAGCATTTATTGCCTGTCCCTACTTTTCCCTTGGGAAGTTGGTGGCGATTGCCCTCTTGAACTTCCAATGTCCACATGCTATGGTTTGAGCCACAATGCCGCGAGAGAGAAATCCAGAATTTTGACTCAATGACAGGGAAGGAACAGCAATGCATTTCCAAGGCAGGATGGTGGGTGGCTTGGATGGGAACTTGGAAGTGGTGTTCCTATGTGCCTGCAGTCCTTGTCCTTCTAGGTGGAAGTGGCCCTGGGTTTGGAGGGTGATGTCTGAGGATCTTTGGTGAATTTCTGCAGCACATTTTGTAGGTAGTGCACACTGCTGCTATTGAATGAAGGCAGTGAATGGAACGGATGTTTGCCAATGTTTGTGGATGTGGTAACAATCAAATAGGCTTCTTTGTCCTGGATTGTGTCAAGTTTCTTGCATGTTGTTGGGGCTGCACCGACCCAGGCAAGTGAGGAGTATTCCATCACACTTCTGACTTGTGCCTTGTAGAATGTAGACAGGCTTTGAAGAGTCAGGAGGTGAATGACTCGCCGCAGTATTCCTAGCCTCTAACATATTCTTGTAATCACTGTTTTTATGTGGTGATTCCAGTTGAGCTTCTCGTCAATGATAACCCACAGAATGTTAATAGGGGTGTTAGGCATGAAGGTAGTGCTGTTGAATATAAAGGGATGAGGTTAAATTGAATCTTATTGGAGATGGTCATTGCCTGACATTTGTGGGGTTTGTACATTACTATAACTGTGATTGAGAACAAAAACAGGAGCGGAATTGGTTGAAAAACTTTGGGCTCTGGAAATTCTGCAATGTACTCTATCTCACTGAGAACAGGGAACATTAATTTCAATCAGTAGGGCTCTTCCTCAGATTAGTAAATTTGGTTTCCTGATGATACCACTTAGAAACACTCCCAATCCCATTAACACCCTGCAGCATCGTCTGACTTGCGCTTTACATCTTCTAGTTGCACCAAGTCTCCTGTAATGCCAAACATTGGCCAGCACAGGCAGATAAAATGCAAGATTAGCAATACTGCTGTTATTATGAGAGACACTCCACACCCTAAATGGTGGCAAAGGAGGTCTTTTCAGCCAGGGTTCATCCACTCCATCCGTTTCTTTCTTTTCTCTCTCCTTTTCGTGTGACATTTTCTTTCCCTTCTTTGTTGTCTTTTTGGGTATCATCAGCAATGTCCTGGCCTCAGTGCGGGCTTCGATTCCTGGCCTCTGTGTGAATTCAGACTGCTGGCCTCGGCAATCTCTCGGCCTGACACAGTGATCTTCACAGGCCTGGCGTGGTGGTCTCCTGGCCCAGTGCGGCAGTCTTCTGAACCCAGTGTCTTGATCTCTCAGCCCAGCGTCATGGCCTGTCAACCTGGTGTGGCCTCAGCAGCGAGGCCGGGTGTGGACTTGAGGCCAGGTGCCAGTGTGGACTGGGTTGGAAGGGCTGTTATTATGAAGTTTCTATTTCTTTACTTTTCTAATGTACTCATATGATCTCTAATGCTGGACCTTTGCTTTTCTTTATTTATCTAATTTATTTTTCTAAGAATTCGTATTTGAGAATCTGTACCAAGGCTTCTTCATACTCAAGACAGCCCATGAGCGACGATTTATAAACATTTCACTGTGCTCACATGAGTACATGCGACAATAAAGCTAAGCCAAAACATGTGTTCTTCATTCTCAGTTCTTTTCACAGCTCTATAAGTTAGACTCAAATCCACTGTCTAGAGTTGCCTCTTTTCTTATGTCTTGCTCTCTTGCCTCTCTTCAGGGACACTGGACCAATCTCATTTCTAAACGTTTGTAAGCTGTAAAAGTGATGAGCTTTTTAAAAAGTAATCCTTTTTGGGAATTCATGCCGGTTTGATTTGTCAGCTGCAGTGAGTGTTCAGAAAACCATGCCCGTTGATAGTAGATAGTATCTCTTGGCCCTGAGTCGGGTGGCCAGGTGGCCCTGCTCCCCACTCTCAAGCACAACTTCAAAGCAACAGTGCAGTCAGGAGGAAGTGCTGCCTGGTCACTCTTTTGACCTTTTGCCATCGTGATGTGATGGACCGGCTTGAGTGCTCTTCTAATCTTTTGAGTGATGCCGTTGGGAGTTCCTTGATTTTCTGATAGGGCCACCAAAACGGCAGGGTCAGGGGGTGCTTTCAGTCAAAGTGAGGGTGAAAAAGATCGCCAACGACAGAAAAGATTGTGCATTTTACTGCATAAAAAGGTGGGAGAAAGCTGCCACAGCAAGGCATTCTCAGTCATCATGTCCAGCGGATTGGTGATAGGGGCTTGGGAGGGGCCAGTCAAGAATCTGTACACAAGTGACAGTCCAAAGAAGAACGTTGAAACAGCGGCAGGTCTGGGCAGTAATGACTGTGGCTGAGCAGTCCCCTTCAGAATATTCTCGGCTCAATGCAAACATCAAAGGGCCCAGAAAGGATATCTTATCCCAGATAACGAGGCGTAGAGCTGGATGAACACAGCAGACCAAGCAGCATCACAGGGGCAGCAAGGCTGACATTTCAGGTCTAGACCCTTCTTCAGAAATCTTATCTTATCCCACTATCTTGTCCCACTTCTTCCTGGCTGGGGCAATCACATCCTGGTCAAAGAAAGGAAACTAACATGGCCAGAGATTGTTGTCCATCAGATGAGATGTTAAACCTGCTCGGCCACTCAGGGAGTGTAGAAAGACCCCGTGGGAGAATTTTGCAACGGTGGCTGGCTATGGCATGTCGCAGGTTGTGAAAATTTGGTGCACACACGTTGGCAGCCACACTTCCTACATTATTCCAGTGGCCACTTTTCCATATTGATCAATTGTAAAGCACTTTGAGACATCCTGAAACACATTATTATAAATGCGAGCCTTTCTTCTTTGCAAACTTGTGTCCATGTTTCCGCCTTTCTACAAACTTGTGCGCCTCCGATATTTTAAGACTTCAATAGTTAAGCCCTACCACAGCGTCACAGATGTCCTTTACCTGACAATGTGTTTTTATCCAAATATACTCTTTTCATGAAAGGGACAGGGTCAGAACACTGTTGCCGTGGTGATCCAGCTACAATTCATTCCAAATAATATTTCTCTTAATAGATGGCTTCAATAAACTTTCTCTGTATCTATCAGAGACTTGGAGTCACCTTCTATTCATTATCCTCCTCTATAGCATAATTTCTATGGAGAGGAACTAAAATGAGGGATAAATACTGAAGAAAAGAATCATTGCACAGTCGTTCTTCTATCCAATCAGACTAGCCCAGACATACATACAAGGAAGTATTGAATCTCTCCACCATCCACGGTCAGTAACAGTAGTGTGGGCAAAATGCAGAAATTCACCAATGTTCCTTAGACTTCACCTTATGAAATAACAAAGTGTAAGGCTGTTGTCTACACAGACTTCAGCAGAGCATTTAACAAGGTGGACTCAATAGACTCTTTCGTAAGGTTAGATCGCATGGAATCCAGAGGGAGCTAGCCAATTGGATACAACATTGGTCTGAAGGTAGGATGTAGGGTGACTTTTCAGGCTGGAGGCCTGTGGCCACCAGTATGCCACATGTTTCTGTGTTGAGTCCACTGCTTTTTGTCATTTATATCAATGATTTGGATGTGAATATAGGAGGTATGGTTGGTAAGTTTGCAGATGACACCAAAATAGCTGGTGGCATGGACAGTGAAGAAGATTATCTCAGAGCACAATGGGGCCTTGATTAGATGGACCAATGGGCTGAGGAGTGGCAGCTGGAGTTTAATTTAGATAAACATGAGGTGTTGCACTTCAGTAAGGCAAACCAGGGCAGGACTTAAACACTTAATGGTATGGCCTTGGGGAATGTTGCCAAACAAAGAGACCCTGTGGTTGAAGGTGCATAGCTCCTTGAAAGTGGAGGCACAGGCACATAGGATGGTGAAGAAGGCATTTGGCACGCTTGCTTTCATTGGTCAAGACATTGAGTACTATTTTTATTCATACACAAGATGAGGGCACCACTAACCAGGCAGCATTTATTGCCCATCCCTAATTGCCCAGAAGGCAGTCAACAACATTATTGTGGGTCTGGAGCCACAAGTAGGCCAGGCCTGGTAAGGAATGCAGATTTTCCTTCCCTGAAGGGCATTAGTGAACCAGATGGGTTTTTCCTGACAATTGGCAAGGGATTCATTA
Organism: Stegostoma tigrinum; assembly: GCF_030684315.1. Taxonomy (NCBI): domain Eukaryota; kingdom Metazoa; phylum Chordata; class Chondrichthyes; order Orectolobiformes; family Stegostomatidae; genus Stegostoma; species Stegostoma tigrinum. The sequence continues at coordinate 176,968,823 of NC_081354.1, forward strand.
GACTCTTAGGTCCAGATATTTATTGAATAAAAATTCCACTGTCTAGCATGGCAGAATTTGAACCTCAGTCTCTAGGACATTATCTAGACCTCTAGGTTAATAGTCCAGCAATAATATCACAAGGCCATCAGCCTCCCCTTACAGGGTAAACGAGTTGGGATGTCATGTTGCAGCTGTACAGGGCATTGGTTAAGCTACTTTTAGAGTACTGCGTTAGGTTCTGGTTGCCTTCTATTGGAAAGTTAAACTTGAGAGGGTGCTAAACAGATTTACAAGGATTTTGCCGGGACTGGAGAGTTTCAGCGAAAGGGCGAGGCTGGACAGGCTAGTGTTTTTCTACCCGGAGGGTTGGATGCTGAGGGGTGATCTAATTGAGGGTTATAAAATCATGAGGGGCTTGAGACCAGGTATTCTTCCAAGGGTGGAAAGGGTATAGGTTTAAGGTGAGAGGGGAAGCATTTAAAAACAACAAGAAGAGGATGGTTCATGAATGGAACAAGCTGCCAGAGCCAGTAGTAGAGGTGGGTACAATTATAACATTTAAAATGTATGTGGGGGTATATGATTAGGAAGGGTTTAGAGGGATTGGGTCCAAAAGCTGGCAAATGGGGCTAGGTCAGATTGGAATGTCTGGTTGGCACGGACAAGTTGGTCTGAAGTGTCTGGTTTGGCCACATTTAGAGTACTGCATACAGTTCTGGTCGCCACATTACCAAAAGGATGTGGATGCTTTGGAGACGGTGCAGAGGAGGTTCACCAGGATGTTGCCTGGTATGGAGGGCGCTAGCTATGAAGAGAGGTTGAGTAGATTAGGATTATTTTCATTAGAAAGATGGAGATTGAGGGGGGACCTGATTGAGGTCTACAAAATCATGAGGGGTATAGACAGGGTGGATAGCAAAAAGCTTTTTCCCAGGGTGGGGGACTCAATTACTAGGGGTCATGAGTTCAAAGTGAGAGGAGGAAAGTTTAAGGGAGATAAGCGTGGAAAGCTCTTTACGCAGAGGGTAGTGGGTGCCTGGAACGCGTTGCCAGCAGAGGTGGTAGATGCAGACACGATAGTGTCTTTTAAGACGTATCTGGACAGGTACTTGGATAGGCTGGGAGCAAAGGGATACAGACCCTTAGAAAATAGATGACAGGCTTAGACAGAGGAGATGGATCGGTGCAGGCTTGGAGGGCCGAAGGGCCTGTTCCTGTGCTGTAATTTCCTTTGTTCTTTGTCTGTTTCTGTGCCGTATGACTCAATGACATATTGTGACTGTTAGCTCTAATGGCATGGGAACCAAAGGTAGAGAGGAGGAGTGTTTTTGTTAGAAAGAATTATCACAGTCTGGAATATAGGATAGTGAAAGTATTGCCCGAAGAGATTTTTAAAAAGCTGCAGGACTGTGGGGAGAGGCCAGAGAAATGGGCCTAAATAGTTGGTTGGCATAAAATTCAAGGAGTCAAGAGTCTGCTTGTTCCAGGTACCTGGAGACTTTTGGAGCTAACAGCACCCAGAGCCCAGGAGAGGGCAAATGTTGCAAATATTAAATACATACCAACAGAACTGCGTGAATGAGTGGACAGAATCAACAAAAGGATAACTGGGCCCAAAATGTTAACTCTGTTTTTAACTTCACTGATGCTGCCAGACCTGCCAAGCTTTACTCTGTTTTTGACGCAAATGTTGTTCACCCTCTATGCTTTGAATTCAAAATCAGGCCGTGCAAAAAGAGGCCTTTGTTGGCTTTTTGAGGGCAATAACAGAAACGTTTGAGAGAGATAATAGGAACAGCAGATGCTGGAGAACCCAAGGTAATAAAGTGTGGAGCTGGATGGCCTTGGCCTGAAACATCAGCTTTCCTGCTCCCAAGATGCTGCTTGGCCTGCTGAATTCATCCAGCTCCACACCTTGTTATAACAGAAATGTTTGTCTCTGCCTTAAGAGTGCCTCAAATGGGACATACATTTATATAGTCACACTTCTAATTATATCACTATATAGTACAGAAGAGGCCATATGGCCCATTGAGTTTGCACCAATAAAAAATCTACTCGAAGTCTACTCAAGTCCCACTTCCCAGCACTTGGCCCGTAGCCTTGAATATTATAACATGCAAGTAGTTTTTAAAGGTTGTGAGATTTTCCGTCTCAAATACTCTCCAAGGCAGTGTGTTACAGATTCCAACCATCATTTGGGTGAAAATTCCGTTCCATAAATCCTATTCAAAGTGCCTGTCATTCACCCTAACATTATGGCCCCTCATCATTGAGTCTTCAACGAAAGGGAGGAGTTACTTCCTATCCACCGTGCCATATCCCCCATAATCTTGTACATCTCAATCAGGTCCGACCCTTAGCCTATCTCTGCTCAAAGGGATGATCATGATCTTTGAGTGGCAGAGCAGAGCTGAGTGAATGTATGCAAAGTCTCCTGTTCAAATCACGACCTCTCCAATTTTCTACAAGGTTATAATTCCACCTGTTTAAAAGCACTCTAAGGCACTAATCAGATTTTGTGTGACTTAGAACACTGAGGAGCTTGTTAAGCCATTAGCAGCAACTTGTTTAGCGATGCTAAATGTTAAGTGACTCTTCTCAACTCTTGAGCTACGTCTAATGCCAAGGATCAGTTCACTTCCTTCTCTGGGATCTCTTCTTTGAGACGCAACATTGTTCACAAAACATTAACAGGTTTTTGTCAAGTATGCGGTGTCTTGCTGTGTCCAAATCGTTTCTCAGATCACACATTGAAACTTTTTGAAGCCTAATTAAGGCACTAGAAAAATGTAACTCTATTCTTTCTTCATTTCTCTCTGAGATTGTATGTTTTCAACATTAATGCTCTTAAATCACTTAGAGTCATTCTAAATTTAATATGTATATATATTGTAACTCTTTGCTACTTGGCTTGCATGTATCTGGGCACTGTCATTATCACCATGAATCCATTAGCATATCTCTGGTCCTAATTAACAGCTATTATAAAATCCAAAATGGCTATTACTCCTCTCTATAAATCAATCTCCAATTTTACACTTGATTAGCAATGTTATGTAAATGCACTCAAGAGCAGAATTTCCTATTGCTTTGTACGCTTGAATGGAGAAAGGAGACAAATACAATTCTGTTGCAGCAGGGGATCACAAGTAGAAATAACCAACTTTTCACTAAGAAATTAACATCCTGGCAGCCAGATTCAGTGGGACACAGTCAGAAAAGCCCATTTGAGCTGTATGTAGTTCAGAGTTGTCATCTGGAAGAAAATTAGTATAGAAATGAAGGTTAACACTGAATTCCTGTCAACATAACTTTTATTTCACATTAAACCTTCACTCATTGTTCTGTGACTATGACCCAGAGTAATATTAATTACATGCTCAGAGTTATCCTAACTTAAATAAATACATTCCATCACCTTGACTGGATCATTCTTCCTTTATGAGTCAGTCTTCATCTTGAACTTGACCTATTCAGATCTGCAGCAGAACTCATTACTTACTGATGCCCAGTTTGGGCTCTGCCAAGTCAACTCAGCTCCTGACCTCATTACAGCTTTGGTTCTGACAAAACAGCTAGATTCCAGAGGTGAAACATGAGTGACAGCCTGATATATCAAGGCTACATTTGCCTGAGTGTGCCATCAAGGAGACCTAGCAAAACTGAAGTTAGTGGGAATCAGGGGGCAGACTCCAGCTGGTTGGATCAAAGCTGATGTATGGGAAGATGGTTGTGATTGCTGGAGGTCAGTTATCTCAGTTGTAGAACATCTCTTTCAGGAGTTTTCAGGATAGTATCCTAGGCCTAATCATCTTCAGTTGCTTCATCAAAAACCTTCCCTACATCATAAAGTGAGAAGTGGGGATGTTGGCTGATAATTGCACAATATTCAGCACCATTCACAACTCCTTGCGTTCTGAAGCAGTCCGTGTCATTGAGACATAGAGATCTATAGCACAGAAAAATGCCCTTCGACCCATTGTGTCCACACCAAAAATAACCACCTAACCATTCTGACCCCATGCTCCAGCACTTAGCCCACAGCCTTATATGCCTTGGCATCACAAATGCACAAATAAATACTTCTTAAATGCAATGAGGGTTTCTAGCTCTACCACCCCCACGTGCTGTGAGTTCCAGATTCTCATTGCCCTCTGAGTGAAAAGGTTTTCCCTTACATCTCCTCTAAATCGTCTGCCCTTTATCATAAATCTATACCTCCACCTTCCCTCCCCACCCTGTACTAGTCATTGACCCATTCACCAAGAGGAAATGTTTCATCCTGTCTAAGCACTCTATGCCCCTCATATTTTCAATTACAATCATGGCCACTCTCAAGCTCCCCTCCTCCAAGGAAAACATCAAAACCCTGTTAAATCTCCTCTGCTCCTTCTCCATTACAATTGCAGTCCTCCTATAATGTAGATTCCAGAACCACGCACAATACCCTAGCTGTGGCCTAACCAACTTTGTATGCAGTTCCAGCATAACCTTCCTGCTCTTAAACTCCATGTCTCAACTCATAAAGGCAAATATCCCATATACCTTCTTCACCAATTTATCTAGCTGTCCTGATTCCTTAAGGGACCAGTCCCATGCACATCAAGGTCCCGCTGCTCCTTGATGCTTCCGAGGGCCTTACCATGTATCATGTATTCTCTTACCTTGTTAGTTCAATTGCAACAAGATCTGGACAAAATCCAGGCTTGGACTGAAAAGTGACAAGTAACATCCACACAACACAAATGACAGGCAATGACCATCTCTATTAAGAGGCAATCTAACCACTGCGCCTTGACATTCAATCATGTTACCATCTGGACATGTGTGAGATGGATGCATTTTTGCAGGTCAAGTGCTAATAAAAAGTCAACTGTAAAGAGCAGGATCCTAAAAGCATAGTAATACAGAGGAATCTTGGTATAGAACCTCCCTGAAAGTGGCAACACAAGTGAATACACTAGTAAAGAAGGCAAATATCCTGATGGCATTCATTGGTTGGGACATTAAGTATAAAAATTGGCAAGTCATGTTGCAGCGGTATAAAACTTTAGTTAGGCCACATTTGGAGCATTATGTGCAGCTCTGGTCATCACACTATATAGGAGGGCTGTGGAGGCTATGGAGAGGGGGCAAAAGCGGTTTACCAGGATGTTAACAAGGTGTAGAGTTGGATGAACACAGCAGGCCAAGCAGCATCTGTTTGGAGTGCATTAGCTATAAGGAGAGGTTGGACAACTTATATTGTTTTCACTACAGTGTCGGGGAGTGAGGGGGTGACCTGAGAGAAGTGTATAAGAGGCATGGATAGGGCAAATAGTCAGAGTCTTTTTACCGAGGGGGGAGGGATGCCAAATACTAGGGGCATAGATTCAAGGTGAGAGAGGAATAGTTTAAAAGGAGATGAGTTAGGAAAGGTTTTTACACAGAGGATGGTACGTGCGTGGAATACACTGCCAGGAAAGGTGGTGGAAGCAAATACAACAGCAACTATGCAGAGGCGTTTAGACAGATATATGAACAGGCAGGGAGTAGAGAGATATAGACTATGTGCAGGAAAAGGGGATTAGTTTAGAATGGCATAATGGACAGCACAGATATAGTGTGTAGTACTCTTCTATGTTCTAAGTTCTATATTATTTATACCACACTATCAACATCCTGGAGATTACCCTTCCTTGGTCATGTAGAACTAGAGGTACACAGTAGGCCAGGCAGCATCAGAGGAGCAGGGAAGTTGACATTTCGGTTTGGCCCCTTTTTCAGAAATGGAGGAGTTGGAAGGGAGAGTCAGAAATAATTAGAGAGAGGAGAGATGAGTCAGGGGAAGGTAGGTGGAATGGCGATAGGTGAGTGCAGGTGGGCAGTAGTGGGGATTAATCAGTGGGATGGGTGGGGCAGATAGGTGGGAGAGAAGATGGTTGTGTCAGGTCAAGCGTAGACTTGGAGACCGTTTCATAGAGCAACTGCACTCTGTACATAACAAACAACAACACCTTCCAGTCGCCAACCATTTTAACTCCCTCTCCCAGTCCCTAGGTGCCATGTCCATCCTATCCCATCTCCAATGTCACAATGACACCACCCACAAACTGACAGAGCAACACTTCATATTCTGTCTCAGGAACCTATAGCCCAATGGTCTAAGCATGGAAGTCACCAGTTTTAAAATCTTCCAACTCCTGGCCTCATCCTATGTCCAACCCTCCCTCACATCCCCACCTCCTTGACCCAACAAAACCTGCACATCTTCTCTCCCATCTATTTGCCCCACCCATCCCACTGATCAATCCCCACCACTCCCTACCTGCACTCACCTATCACCATCTCACCTACCTTCCTCAACCCGCCTCCTTCACCTGTCCGTCCTCCCCGGACTGACCTATCCCCTCCCAAGTTCCCCACCTATATTCTCGTCTCCACCTACCTTCTCCTCTATCCATCTTCGGTCCGCATCCCCCTCTCTCCCTATTTATTTTAGAACCCTCTCCCCATCCTCCTCTCTGATGAAGGGTCTAGGCCCGAAACGTCAGCTTTTGTGCTCCTGAGGTGCTGCTTGGCCTGCTGTGTTCATCCAGCTCCACACTTCGTTATCTTGGATTCTCCAGCATCTGCAGTTCCCATTATCTCTGATCACAATGTAGCTCACCTGTTCATTTACATGTGATCTTTAAATATATGCATTCAATAGCCCATAGAATAGCTTACTACCTGACAACTTAAATCTCTGTTTTTAGAGTTTCTCTTTTAATAGCTTTGAAGTCACTCAGAACTTTCTTTCTTCTGACCTGACTGTTTCCGAGACGGAAAAACTGCACAGCTGATGTTAAAACTGATCTCAAACTGACCTTTTCTCTCTCTGAGAGAAAAAGAGACTCTCCTCATTTGCTAAACCTTTGGATGCTTCTGTCTCTCTTTATAAGGGAAACCTTGTTTTCAATCTCTGCCTTCTTGTGCCATAACACAGGTTTTATTGAAGGCAGTGGTTAATTTATTCCAGAGATAATGGGAACTGCAGATGCTGGAGAATCCAAGATAATAAAATGTGAGGCTGGATGAACACAGCAGGCCCAGCAGCATCTCAGAAGCACAAAAGCTGACGTTTCAGGCCTAGACCCGGCCCGAAACGTCAGCTTTTGTGCTCCTGAGATGCTGCTGGGCCTGCTGTGTTCATCCAGCCTCACAGTTAATTTATTCCCATTGCTGCTAACCCTTCTTTTCATTGACACTGATCTAATCACCACAAGGTTTTTTTTCCAATGTCGGTTGAAATGCAAATTTCTAGACAGCTGCTATCACTCATAGATCTCAAAACTGAAACAAAAAATATGCGATGAGTCTTAATTTTATTGGCTAAGTGCCAGCAACATTGAGTTTTTTGGAGGATTTTCATTGTGAGGCCTCTTATCAGCTCACCCCATTAACTCAATAGCCATCAAACATCCACCAAAAGATCACCATCCCTGGCATCCATGCCATCTTTAAAAGGCTGCTGTGCACTCAGACAAGCACTAGCATACTGAATCTACCCTGCTCGGTGATATTCATTCATTGAGAAGATGGTGATAGGATCCATCAGCAGGAGGTCCAAGTAGAAGTGTTCATGCAGAGGAAGAATGCCTTCTTTGTGGAGGACTGGCAAAGGACGTCACATCACCAAGTCCTGGCAGTCGAGTTGGAGTTGTCTCCCAGGTCAGTGCCAACTCCATGGTCCAGAGGACCAGCAATGTCACACGTAGATCAATCACATTCTGTGCTCTGCCAGGGTAAGTGCCACACTCCTCTCGCTGATGCCTCAGGCTTCTACTATCTCCGCCATAGCACCCACATCACACCAAGGCTCGTACTCTTATCACACTCAATGCTGACCAACTCTGCCTTCACTTACTGTTATTCCCCCATGACCCTGCGCCCCCAACCTCCCTCACCACTGCATGGTCTCTGTCCAAACCTTTTCCCTCACATGAGACATCGTGGAGATCACCAGCCTTTGACTTTTAACACTAACAGCCATTCCACCAACTTTCATCACTCAATCCTTTCCTTTCTCTCATAAGAGAATAAGAAATAAGAGTAGGAGTAGGCCATCCAGCTCATCGAGCCTGATCTGCTATTTAATAAGATCATGGCTGATCTTTTCATGGACTCAGCTTCATTTTTCTTCACCTTTGACATGAACTTTAATTCCATTGCTGTTCATAAATCTATCTTTAACTTAAAATATTCAATGGGGTAGCCTCAACTGTTTCATTGGACAGGGAATTCCACAGATCCACAACCCTTTGGATGAAGAAGTTCCTTCTTAACTCAGTCCTAAATCTGCTCCACCTTATTTTGAGGCTATTCTCCCTGGTTCTCACTTCACCCACCAATGGAAGCAACCTCCCTGCTTCTACTTTATCTATTCCCTTCATAATTTTATATGTTTCTATAAAATCCCACCCCACCCCCTCATTCTTCTAAATTCCAATGAATATAATCTCTGTCTAGTCAATCTCTCCTCATAAGCCAAACCTCTCAACTCTGGAATCAACCTAGTGAACCTCCTTTGCATCCCCTCCAGTGTCAGTATGTCCTTTCTTCAAGAGAAGGCAGCCTATAGTATGGCAGAGTGCCCAGGTGGATGGAGGACTGCCTAACATCAAGCTCATCACGGCTCCTCTCTTACAGGAGGAGATCAGGATCACTCCAGTGGGAATGCCGTGATCCGTGTCCCACCAACTGAGTAAGCAGCACTCTTCATTCCCTGCAACTGTCACATTAACCCCACTGCCAATGTCATTCATCACACTGCATTTTTAAGCAATGGCCACGATGTATTCCCTCCCATGTCTCTTGCAGGTACTAGCAGGATGTACCAGCAGGATATGCCAGCAGATATCAGGAGCAGCTTGTTCTACCAGAAGCCACCTCCATGATCACTGAGTACCAGGGTGTCAGAAGACACATGAACAAAGATAGCTCCTGCACACCCCACCAGCTCAGACTGTGACAACTTGATGGGATTGTTAATGTTTAGAAAGTGTGGGAGCACAATATGGTGTGTACCTCACTGAGACAGCTGGAGAGATGCCCACATTTTGCACTCCATCCCACCAGCTATTGATCTCAGGACCAACAGCATGCCAAGGAGGTGGGGAACCTGCCAGACAACTTCCAGATGCCCCCTACACACAAAAACAGCACCCAGCCACAGGAGGAACTACGAACAACTTCCTTCAATTTCTTCCCTAAAGATGCTACATTGTTTGCAGGGCATCCCACTTCCATACTGTCCGTTCCCCATCCAAACTTTCCAGTTGAAGCTGAGCAAGATCTGCTCAGCTCTGGCAAGAAGACTCTCAGGCTAAACGTTGCCAGAATTGTGCAACCAAAACATACGGGTCAAAGCTCCTGAGGAGGTCTGCTGAGGAGGTCCCCAGCTACAGAATTTGGGGCAATACAAAGACATGGTGGGAGGGAGAGAGAAAAGTAACAACAATAATTACATTGTGAACATTTATTGCAGGAGGGGCCAATAACACTGAAGATGTGGGTCAGCTGCCTATTGTTGGGTCTGCCAAATCTCCAAGGGTGAGTGAGGAGTGATGAGCAGAGACAGAGTGATGCAAATGATAGTGAGCAGTTTTGGGCCCCATATCTAAGGAAGGATGCGCTGGCATAGGAGAGGGTCCAGAGGAGGCTTACAGGAATGATCCCAGGGATGAAGGCTTGTCATATCAGGAGCAGTTGAGGACTCGGGGTCTGTATTCAAAGGAGTTTAGAAGGATGAGGGAGGATCTGACTGAAACATACAGAGTACTGACTAGCCCAGATAGCGTGGATGTGGAAAAGGTGTTTCCACGAATAGGAGAGACTAGGAACTAACATCACAGCCTCAGAGTGAAGGAACAACTCTTTAGAAATAACATGAGGAGGAATTGTTTCAGCCAAAGGGTGGTGAATCTGTGGAATTCACTGCCACAGAAGGATGTAAAGTCAAATCACTGAATGCATTTAAGACAGAGATAGATGGGTTCTTGATTGGTAAGGGGATGCAGGGAGAATGAGGTTGAGGAGCACATCAGCTATGATCAAATAGTGTAACAAACCTTTGTCTGAATGGCTTAATTCTGCTTCTATACCTTATGATCTCCTAAGAATGAAGGGCTGCCTTGATGTAATTTAAACATGATGCCTGGATGTTAGAGTCCAGAAGGCCCCAGAGGCAGACAGAAATTCCACCCAAAGAATTTGGAATTTTACCTACTCAGTGGCATATAATGAGTATGAGGAGGGTGTAATCATGTGGGAAAAACTCACCATCAAACAGAATTTCCTCCCACTTTTAACTTCAGTCCCCACATTTTCGGTTCAGAAGTTACAAAATTCTTTCCAATAGGGAATCACTCTTTCCTTGGGGTTCTGCAGAGATACACCTGGAGAGTACCAAAAATTCCCAGGAATGTCTGGATTAAAGCTTAAGAAGATGAAAAAGCCAGCAAAATTAATGAAAGATAACAAGTAGAGTTTGATGTTAGTCAGGGTAATTTGTGTCGGCTAATTCTGAAGTTATCATGAAGGAATGCTTTAATTAAAAATAAATTAGACACTAACATTGGAAGTACCACAGTTCAATATTATCCTTTTACTGTAATGGCACAGATATTAAACAATGTGAATGTTATTTTTGCTGCATCACTCATGTCCTCAGGGAACTTAGACTTAACTTGCAAATTATTTCTGGAATCACCCCCGGAGCTTTCACAAGTAGAAATACTTCCATTAGTGTTGCTTGTTCAGTTCGTACAGTTCAGGCCTTTCTCAGCTTAGAACTGTTGACTTTTCATCTCTTTCACAGAGTCAGACATTGGACTCCTCATAAACAGGGCTTTGTTTGTGAGTCTGGCCTCTTGCTGCCACAAACAGCACAGAATGGGGAGGCAGACAGAATCACAGGGGTGAAACATTAACATATGCCAGTTTCAAAAGACACAGAAGGCCATGTTCATTGAATGGGCTCTTTCTTTTCTTTCCTCTTTGAGACAGCCAAACGTCGATCAAGCCTTCAAACAGAAGAAGTGTTATGCATTTTGAAAACTGAAAATGTTCTGTTATATGTCTGTATGAGTGACTCATCCCGGTCAAGAGCAGCAAAATTCACCCATTCATGTCTCAAACATCAACACGTGATACCATTCAAAGCCACTGAAATATGTGCCCGCGATGATCACACATCCATTAGTCTGGCTATTATGGGAAAAGGCAAGTGGTAATTTATTTCTACAGAACTGGGTCAGTAATGTATAATATGAGAAAGTGTTTGATGTGTAGCCCTGGGAGCTGTGTTTGTTATTTATACTGTTGGATGCTCTGAATCTCATTCTGTTTCTGTTTCACTGTATGAATGATAAATGAATATTGCACATATATTGAGAACAGAAGAAAAGTAGCATTCAGATAGCACTTTACCAGGTTGAACAGGCATCCAGAAACATTTCATATCCAATGAATCATTTTTCAAGTGTAGTCACAGTGGTTTTGTAGGCAAATACAGCATCCATTTGCACGCTGCTAAACTCCTCCAACAATAATAGGACAAATAAAGAGATAATCTGTTCATGTTGGTTTAGCATTCACTGAAAAAATACTCTTCCAAAGATAGCAATTTGCATTTTCTTTTCACTACAAATATTTACCCCATCCACTGCATGATTAAATGAACAATTAACATCTCCGAAGCTCTAATCCTGCTCTTAATGCATTCCTCATTACCTTTTCCACAAATGGCAGTGGTGGGTTCCATGCCATTTCAAGATTTCTGTCCATTGTGAAAATAGATATTTTGTAAGTCGAGAGTTGGAGTGAGTTCAGTGTTAAGCTAAGCAAAGAGCTGAAGCTGATTGAAACCATTCCTTATTCAGTTAAAGTGCAAACATAGAAAGATAGGAAGTAGGAGCTGGAGTAGGCTATTCAGCCCTTCAAGCCTGCCCCACCATTCAATACTATAACAGCTGATCCTCTATCTCAATGTCATATCCCTGCTTTCTCTCCTTACCCCTTGATGCCTTTAAAATCTAACCAGCCATTGATCACTTTCTTGAATATATTCAGTGACTTGGCCTCCACAGCCTTCTGTCAGAGAGAATTCCATAGGTTCAGCCCCCTTAAGTGATGAAATGTTTTCTTATCCCAGTACTAAATGGCTTATCCCATATCCTGAGGCTGTGCCCCTGGCTCTGGACTCCCCAAATAGGGGAAACATCCATCTTGCATTGAGTCTGTCCAGCTCTACTATAATTTTATACATTTCAATCACATCCTCTCCCTTCTTTCTAAACTCTAGTAAATGCAGTTGAAACAATCTCTCCTCATAGGATGCCATTCCTAGTGTCAGCTGAATGAACCTCCACTGCTCTCCCTTGATGTGCTCCATTGACGGCAAGTATTCTTAGAGAGGAAGACCAAACCTGTGTGCAGTACTCCAGGCATGGTCTCAGAAAGGGCCTGTATGACTGTAATAAGGCATCCTCACTCCTGAACTCAAGTCCTGTGGCAATGAAGGACAACAAACCAATAGGCAATATTGACCCAGAAGAGAACTGAGTACATTTTCTTACACAAATTTTGGCTCTCCTGTGACGATGCAAAGTCTTCAAGATTTCAATCCCTAATGATGGCTCAGTCATTGCAGCAGCTGAATGCTGCTACAAGAGCAGCAGAGGGAGATGGAGGAGAGGTGGGGGAGGATCAGTGAGATTTCACCCACATCAAGCCCAAGCCCTGGAAGGAAATTACTGACAGCCAATCTTTACAGATGACCTGGAGTTCAACTTCAGTGTACTTCGAGTAGTGGAACAGGGTTCCTGAAATTTCAGAAGCTTTGCGTCTAATATGGATTTGTGACTCAATTAACACCAGGGGAACTTTGGTTTGGAATTATTCTGCGGTGTTCTAAAGAGGAGTCATACCAGACTCAAAGCATTAAGGCTTTTTCCACCTCCACAAATGCTGCGAGACCTGTTGAGTTCCTCTATAATTTTCTGTGTTTGTCTCAAATTTTCAACATCTGCAGTATTTTGCTTTTATTCAAAAACATCTATACTATTTGCCTCGACTTCTTCTAGCAAGAATTATATTCAATCTTCTCTAGAGGTCAAGAATCCTCTCCTGAATTCTTATTAGTCACTATCTTATATTAGTGGTTTCCAACTATAGCCTCCTTATAAGTGAACACATCTTGTCCACACCCAGCCCATCAACCCCCACATAATCTTAAAGATTTCTATCAAAGCACACCTTAGCTTTGTGTCTTTTGGAGAAAAGACCGCTCCCACCCCACCCAATTTATTCAGGTTCTCCTGATAAATATGCACTCCAAAGATCATACACTAAAAGACTCCAAGCGACTTCGTGCATTCCGCATGGAGATGGCCTCAAGGCCCTCCGCTTCTTCCTGTCCCGCAGGCCCGACCAGGCCCCCTCCACCGACACTCTCATCCGCCTAGCGGAACTCGTCCTCACACTCAACAACTTCTCTTTTGACTCCTCCCACTTCCTACAGACTAAGGGGGTGGCCATGGGCACCCGCATGGGCCCCAGCTATGCCTGCCTCTTTGTAGGTTACGTGGAACAGTCCATCTTCCGCACCTACACAGGCCCCAAACCCCACCTCTTCCTCCGGTACATTGATGACTGTATCGGCGCCGCCTCTTGCTCCCCAGAGGAGCTCGAACAGTTCATCCACTTCACCAACACCTTCCACCCCAACCTTCAGTTCACCTGGGCCATCTCCAGCACATCCCTCACCTTCCTGGACCTCTCAGTCTCCATCTCAGGCAACCAGCTTGTAACTGATGTCCATTACAAGCCCACCGACTCCCACAGCTACCTAGAATACACCTCCTCCCACCCACCCTCCTGCAAAAATTCCATCCCCTATTCCCAATTCCTCCGCCTCCGCCGCATCTGCTCCCACGATAAGACATTCCACTCCCGCACATCCCAGATGTCCAAGTTCTTTAAGGACCGCAACTTCCCCCCCACGGTGATTGAGAACGCCCTTGACCGCGTCTCCCGCATTTCCCGCGACACATCCCTCACACCCCGCCCCCGCCACAACCGCCCCAAGAGGATCCCCCTCGTTCTCACACACCACCCTACCAACCTCCGGATACAACGCATTATCCTCCGACACTTCCGCCATTTACAATCCGACCCCACCACCCAAGACATTTTTCCATCCCCACCCCTGTCTGCTTTCCGGAGAGACCACTCTCTCCGTGACTCCCTTGTTCGCTCCACACTGCCCTCCAACCCCACCACACCCGGCACCTTCCCCTGCAACCGCAGGAAATGCTACACTTGTCCCCACACCTCCTCCCTCACCCCCATCCCAGGCCCCAAGATGACATTCCACATTAAGCAGAGGTTCACCTGCACATCTGCCAATGTGGTATACTGCATCCACTGTACCCGGTGCGGCTTTCTCTACATTGGGGAAACCAAGCGGAGGCTTGGGGACCGCTTTGCAGAACACCTCCGCTCAGTTCGCAACAAACAACTGCACCTCCCAGTCGCAAACCATTTCCACTCCCCCTCCCATTCTCTTGATGACATGTCCATCATGGGCCTCCTGCACTGCCACCATGATGCCACCCGAAGGTTGCAGGAACAGCAACTCATATTCCGCCTGGGAACCCTGCAGCCATATGGTATCAATGTGGACTTCACCAGTTTCAAAATCTCCCCTTCCCCCACTGCATCCCTAAACCAGCCCAGTTCATCCCCTCCCCCCACTGCACCACACAACCAGCCCAGCTCTTCCCCCCCACCCACTGCATCCCAAAACCAGTCCAACCTGTCTCTGCCTCCCTAACCGGTTCTTCCTCTCACCCATCCCTTCCTCCCACCCCAAGCCGCACCCCCAGCTACCTACTAACCTCATCCCACCTCCTTGACCTGTCCGTCTTCCCTGGACTGACCTATCCCCTCCCTACCTCCCCACCTACACCCTCTCCACCTATCTTCTTTACTCTCCATCTTCGGTCCGCCTCCCCCTCTCTCCCTATTTATTCCAGTTCCCTCCCCCCATCCCCCTCTCTGATGAAGGGTCTAGGCCCGAAACGTCAGCTTTTGTGCTCCTGAGATGCTGCTTGGCCTGCTGTGTTCGTCCAGCCTCACATTTTATTATCTTGGAATCTCCAGCATCTGCAGTTCCCATTATCTCTGACTTCATATGGGTGTTGGTAGATGTGCAGATATTTTTAACAGTGAGCACTATTTTGAGTTTTACAAATGCATTCGACTTAACAAAGACAGCAACAAGGATTTTTCAACACCTGAAACTTACGCTTTCAAAAGCTTTCAGTTAGTCAATAGATTTTAGCAACATCTCTCAGTGTGAGATATTACGTTGTTTACGCACTAGGGAAGCAATGGCCTAGTGCTGTTATTGCTAGACTCTTAACACAGAAACTCATCTAATGTTCTGGAGATCTGGATTCAAATCCCACCATGGCAGGTGATGAGACTTGATTTCAATAAAAAAGAAAGTCTGGAATAAAGAATCTACTGATGACCATGGAATGATTGTCGCAAAAACCCTTCTTGCTCACTAATGTCTTTCAGGGAAAGGAATCTGCTATCATCACCTGATTTGAGCTACATGTGACTCTTATCGCACTCTGAAATGATCTAACAAGCCGCTCAGCTCAAAGGCAGCAAGGGATGAACAAAGTGTGAAGCTGGATGAACACATCAGGCCTAACAGCATCTCAGGAGCAGGAAAGCAGACGTTTTGGGCCGAGACCCTTCATCAGAAATGGGGCAGCTGGTAGAGGCTCTGAAATAAATAATGAGAGAGGGAGAGGCAGATCGAAGATGGATAAAGGAGAAGATAGGTGGAGAGGAGACAGAAAAGTTAAAGAGGTGGGGATGGAGCCAGTAGAGGTGAGTGTAGGTGGGGAGGTAGGGAGGGGAAAGGTCAGTCTGGGGAGGATGGACAGGTCAACGGGACAGGATGAGGTTAGGAGGTAGAGAATGGAGGTGCAGCTTGAGGTGGGAAGAGGGAATAGGTGAGAAGAAGAACAGGTTAGGGAAGTGGGGATGAGCTAGGCTGGTTTTGGGATGCAGTGGGGGAAGGGGAGATTTTGAAGCTTGAGAAATCCACATTGATACCATTGGGCTGCAGGGTTCCCAAGCAGAATATGAGTTGCTGTTCCTGCCACCTTCGGGTGGCATCATTGTGGCACTGCAGGAGGCCCAGGATGGACATGTCGTCTAAGGAATGGGAGGGGGAGTTGAAATGCTTTGGACTGGGAGATGCAGCTGTTTATTGTGAACCGAGCGGAGGTGTTCTGCAAAGCGCTCCCTAAGCCTCCGTTTGGTTTCCTCGATGTAGAGGAGGCTACAATGGGTACAGCAGATGCCGTATACCACATCAGCAGATGTGCAGGTGAACATCTGCTTGATTTGGAAAGCCTTCTTGGGGCCTGGGATGGAGGTAAGGGAGGAGCTGTGGGCGCAAGTATAGCACTTTCGGGGAAAAGTGCCGGGTGTGGTGGGGCTAGAGGGGAGTGTGGAGCGGACAAGGGAGTTACAGAGAGAGTGGTCCCTCCAGAAAGCAGCCAAGGGTGGGGGGGGGGAAATGTCTTTGGTCAGAGGATGGTGCGTTGGATCCGGAGGTTGGTGGGGTGGTATGTGAGGACGAGGGGGATTCTTTTTAGGTTGTTATTGTGGAGACAGTGTGTGCGGGATGAGTTGTGGGAAATGTGGGAGACACAGTGGAGAGCGTTCTCAACCACTGAGTGGGGGGGTGGGGGTTGGAAGTTGAAAAATGAGGACATTTGAGATATACAGGATTGGAATGCCTCATCCTGGGAGCAGATGCGATGGAGGCAAAGGAATTGGGAACAGGGGATAGCATTTTTGCAGAAAGGTGTATCCACAATCTTCTCCTCTATCCACCTTTGATCCCCCACCCCTCACTCCCTATTTACTTCAGAACCCTCTTCCCCTCCCCCATTTCTGATGAAGATTCTAGACCCCAAACATCAGCTCTCTTGCTCCTAAGATGCTGCTTGGCCTGCTGTGTTTATCCAGCTCCACACTTTGTTATCTCGGATTCTCCAGCATCTGCAGTTCCTGTTATCTCTGAAGGGATGAACAATAATTGTTGGCCAGCCAGTGACACTCAAGTCCCAAGAAGGTATTTGCCAAAGACTGTCTAAGTTGGCAGAAAACCTTCAAAACATTGTGGAAATACAAGATTATCAGGCCTGGCCTGTTGGTTGGTTGGCTATATAGAAGCATTAGAACAGGAGTTCACCAATCAGCTTCAGAGTATACTCCAACATTTATGGTTGATCACCCACTTGACACCACATTCCTGTGTTATCCCCATGTCTGTGTTGTCATTCATAATTAGGAACCTATCAATATCAGTCTTGAACTTATTTGTTGACTTTCTCTGGTAGAGAACTCCCAACGTTTCCCATTCTCTGAGTGAAAAGGTTTCTTTTCATCTCAGTCCTACATGAAGCATCTTTTATACTGAGACTCTGTGACTAGATTTTCGAGCAATAAGCAGGGGATGCATCCTTTCTGCATCAACTCATAGAGTCATCACGTTATACAACACGGAAACAGGGCCTTCAACTCCTCCACACTCAGCAGGTTTCCTAAACTGAACTAGTCCCACTTGCATGCGTTTGGCTGATATACCTTTCCAAGCCTTTGTACCTGCCCAAATGTCTTTTAAATATTGCAATTGTACCCACCTCTACCACTTCCTCTGGCAGCTCATTCATATTCATATGTTATCTGCTTGAAAATGTTATCTCTAAGGTCCTTCGCAAATTTTTCCCATCTCACCATGAGCACTAGCTTTAGTCTTACCTACAGTGGGGAAGAGACCTTTGCTATTTACTTTATCTATGCCCCTCATGATTTTATTAACTGCTGTGAGGTTACCCCTCAGCCTCCTAAGCTCTAGGGAAAATAGCCCCAGCCTCTCCAACCTCTCCTTGAAACTCAAATCCTGCATTCTAGGTAATATCCTTGGAAACTTTTATCGCAATCTTTCCATTTTAATAACATCGTTCCTGTAGCAGGATGACCAGATTGTACTCAGCATTCCAAATGCAACTATAACAAGTCATCTCAACTCCTGTACTCTGTACTAGCGCTGTGACTGATGAGGGTGAGCGAGGTGATGCACTTTGGAAGAAGGAACAAGATGAGGGAGAATTTAATACATGGCAGGAGACTTCACGTTATACACAACATGGCAGCTTAGAGGAACAGAGGGGTCTTGGTGTAATTATTTCACAGATACCTTAAGTTAGCAGAGTATGTGAGTATGACAGTTAAGGAGGCCAACAGGGCACTTGCTTTCAACTGTCAGGCTGACTCTGTCATGCTGTAGAGTATAAGAACAGGGAGGTGAAGTTGGAATTGTACAGAATGTTGGACCGGTCCCAGCAGGAGTACTGTGTGCAGTTCCAGTCACCTCATTACAGGAGGAATATAATAGCACCAGAGGGGGTACAGAGGATGTTTACCAAGATGTTGCCTGGGATGGAGAAATTGAGCTATAAGGAGAGGCTAGACAGGCTTATTGTATCAGAGATAATGGGAATGGCAGAGCTGGAGAATCTGAGATAACAAAGTGTGCTCTTTTGTGCTTTTGTACTCCTAAGATGCTGCTTGGCCTGCTGTGTTCATCCAGCTCCAGACTTTGTTATCACTAGACAGGCTAATGTTGTTTTCTCTGGAGCAGAAAAGACAGGGCAAGACATGACTGAGATGTATAAGATTGTGAGTAGTGTGAAAAAGATGAATAGAAAGCTGCTGTGGCCCTTGGTTGAGGGGCCAATCATGAAAGGGGTATAAGGTTAGGGTGAAGGGCAGGAGATTCATAGGGGATTCAAGAAAAATGGTTTTTACTCAGCAAGTGATGAGAATCTGGAATGTAGTGATTGAGAAACCTTACAACCTTGAACAAATTTTTGGATGAGTACTTTGAATATCATAGCATTCAAGGAGAGGAGCAAGAAATTGGGGTTAGCACACTTTTAGTGATTGTCATCTCAGTGTAGACTCAATGGGCTGGGTGGTCTTTTCCACATTGCATGAATCTATGAATCTACAAACGCGCTATACCAACCCACTAAGTCTCCTTCAATGGCACTTTCCAAATCCACAACCTCTCTCTGTTAGAAGGACAAGTGTTGCGGATTCACAGAAACACCATCACTTGCTTGTTCCTCTTCAAACCGCACACTGCCCTGACTTGGATCTATATTGCTGTTCCTTCAGTGTGGCAGGGTCAAAGCCCACAAACTCTCTTTCTAAGTAACGCTGTGGATGTATTCACAACAAGCAAACGGCAGTGGTTTTGGAACAGGCTTGCCAGGTTGAAGGGTGGCAAATGTAACCCTACTATTTGAAAAAGGAGAGAGAGAATCAGAAATTGCAGAACATTTAGATAATATCAGTTGTAGGAGAATAGATTTATGGAAGAGAAATTGTGTTTGACAAACTTATTGGAGCTTGTGAGGGAGAGACAATGGCCTAGTGGTATTATTGCTGGACTGTTAATCCAGAGACTCAGGAAAATATTCTACGGATCCAGGTTCAAATCCCATCACAGCAGATGATGGAATTTGATTTTGATTAAAAATCTGGAATTAAGAGTCTAATGATGACCATGAAACCATTGTCGATTGTTGGGAAAAAACCCACCTAATGCCCATTAGGGAAGGAAACTACTGGCCTCCGTGTGACTCCAGACCCACAGCAATGTGGTTGACTCTTAAGTGCACTCTGGGTAATTAGGGATGGGCAATATATACTGCCTAGCCAGTGATGCCCTCATCCTTTGAATGAATTAAAAGAAAAACGTGTAAAATAGGTAAAGGAGTACCATTGGATGTGGCATATTTGTTACTTCCAGAAACTATTTGGTAATAAGTCTGATAGCAGGGAGGTTCCCAATCAATGAGTCTATTTAAGAGTGATAATGGGAACTGCAGATGCTGGAGAATCCGAGATAATAAAATGTGAGGCTGGATGAACACAGCAGGCCAAGCAGCATCTCAGGAGCACAAAAGCTGACGTTTCGGGCCTAGACCCTTCATCAGAGATGAAGGGTCTAGGCCCGAAACGTCAGCTTTTGTGCTCCTGAGATGCTGCTTGGCCTGCTGTGTTCATCCAGCCTCACATTTTATTATCTCGGAGTCTACTTAAGACATGGGTTGATAAAGTGGACATTGAACAGATGTTTCCACTTGTGGGGCAATCTCAAACAAGAGGCCATAGATACATAGAGAGAGGAGGAGAAACTACTTCTCTCAGAGGGTCGTGAAACTATGGACCACACTACCCCAGGGCGCAGTGGAAGCGGAATCAATCAGCACATTCAAGGAAGAATCAAATAAGTTTCTGATGATAAGCATGATAAAGGGCTTTGGGGAACAGGTACAAAAGTGAACTGACAACCAGGATAAAGTCAGCCATGATCACATTAAATGGCGGAATGAGCTTGAAGTGCTAAATTGCCTACTTTCTCTCCTAATTCTGAGATGTCAAAGTGTGGAGCTGGATGAACACAGCAGGCGAAGCAGGAAAAAGATGTTGCTTGGCCTGTTGTGTTCATCCAGCTCCACACTTTGTTATCTCAGATTCTCCAGCATCTGTAGTTCCCATTATCTCCTCTCCTAATTCCTGTGGATTTAGGAAGTTAGGGGCTTGGGAATATGTAGGAAGGTGGTTTTGAATTAGCAGATCAATCTTGATCTTGGTGATTGGCAGACTAGGCTCCAAGAGTTAAACCATGGTCCCATTTCTTACATTCTTAAATCAATATTTTGCCTTGGTAAGTTTGTTAAAGTCATTGCACAAAATAAAGAGAGCCCCAGCAATGCGGCAAAGCGATTTTTGGTCCAAGACCACGCAATGTCTGAATATTCTGCTGTAAATGTGACAGGTAGGACATTAGAGTCACAAAAACACTTCAACAAAGGACGAGTTAGCTTTCTTGTCATCTACTTAAACTACGTGCTCAGATCAGATATGAAAAAAGGCATTTACTTCTTAAAAGCTTTATTCAGCACTTGAGACTGAAGTGCAATTTGTGAAAAGCTAAAAGTAAACTGGTATAGAAATCATTTGGCAACTGACCCCTGGCTTCAGGGATCAAGGGAACCCAAAATCAGGCAGTTTCTTCAAAACAATGCACAAATCTAAGGTCAAGTGCCTTGACTGAAATGAACAGCTGGGGCTGTGCAGTAATTGAGTTGTTGCTGAGAAGGAATGTTTCAAAAATCTGTGGAATGTGGCTACCAGGGTTAAAGCAGCCTAGTGGATAGTAGAACCACTTGGAAGATAACAAGCAGAGATTGACAGAATGAACTATTGTAGAATTCCAGACTGAGCGCCTGTCATATCGGGCGGGCAGATCAGATCATCTCTCTTCATGTTGATTCATGCTAGAGCAAAACTTGATCAGAACCAGCAATTGGATACTACGCCTGTGTTGCAGAGTCAGTGCCAGGATTAGCAATGGGGAGATGGTGCCAGGGTTAACTACGAAGAAGACATTGCCAGAATTAGTTGTGAGTGTCAGCATTAACTGTGCCAAAGAGGGTGCCAACATTTACTGTCAGGATGACACTGTAAACTTTGACTAAGGTCAAGAGGGAAGAGGCCAGATTAAGCCCTGTCACGATGTGCCAAGTCTAAATTCACAATTATTTTTGCTTTTCATGGTTGTTTGCACTAAAGCAGCAGTGAATATGAAAAATATCTGTGGTTTCCAGGACAACCATATATATCAGCCATGATTGAATAGTGGAGCAACCTTGACGGGCCGCATGGCCTAACTCTGTTCCTATATCTTATTTATTGTCTTAGGGGCAACATGAAGCTAGGTGTGAGGGTGAGCTGTCAGGAGGATGCAGAGGGGCTTCAGTGTGATTTGGGCACGTTTGGGCAAATGTACAGCAGATGAAGTATGATGTGGATAAGTGTGAGGTTACAAGGTGTAGAGCTGGGTGAACACTGCAGGCCAAGCAGCAGCAGACGAGCAGGAAGGCTGACGCTTCAGGCATACACCCTAGACCCTTCTTCAGAAATGGGGAAGGGGAAGGGGGATCTAAAATAAATAGGGAGAGAGGGGGAGGCGGATAGATGATGGATAGAGGGGAAGATAGGTGGAGAGGAGACAGACAGATCAAAGAGGCGGGAATGGAGCCTGTAGAGGTGAGTGTAGGTGGGGAGGTAGGGAGGGGATAGATCAGTCCGGGGAGGACGGACAGGTCAAGGGGCTGGGATGAGGTGAGTAGGTAGGAGATGGGGGTGGGGCTTGAGGTGGGAGGAGGGGGTAGGTGGGAGGAAGGACAGGTTAGGGAGGTGGGGACGAGCTGGGCTGGTTTTGGGATGCAGTAGTGGGAGGGGAGATTTTGAAGCTTGTGAAGTCCACATTGATTCCATTGGACTGCAGGGTTCCCAAGCGGAATATGAGATGTTGTTCTTGCAACCTTCGGGTGGCATCGTGTGGTACTGCAGGAGGCCCAGGACCATATTCCGCTTGGGAACCCTGATTGGGAAACCTTGTGGACTTAACAAAGAAGGATGGTTCTCATCTGAAAGGTGATAGATTGGGAAAGAGGGAGGTGCAATGAGACCTGAGTGTCCTTGTGCACCAGTCGCTGAAGGTAAGCATGCAGGTTCAGCAGGCGGTAAAGAAGGCAAATGCTATGTTGGCCTTCATGGTGAAGGGATTCAAATACAGGAAGGGATTCAAATCCAAATCGGGAGATGAATTACATGCTGCGGTATTCTGGCCCCTGACCTGTTGTTGTAGCCACTGTATTTATATAGCTAGCCAAGTTCAGTTTCTGATCAATGGTAACCCACAGGATATTATTAGTTGGAGATTCATCAGTGGTCATTCCATTAAACATCAAGGGGCAATGGTTAAATGTTTCTTATTGAAGGTGGTCATTGCTTGTCATTTGCATGGATTGTAAGTCATTTGCCACTTGTCAGCCCAAGCCTGGTTATTGCCCAGGTATTGATGTATTTGAACATGGATTGCTTCAGTATCTGAGGAGTCGTGAATGGGTGCTAAACATTGTGCAATCATTGATGAACATCCCCACTTCTGAACTTAAAATAGAGGGATAATAATGAAGGAGGTGGATTATGATGAAACTGTTGAAGACCACACTGAATGGTGGAGTAGGCTTGAAGGGCTGAATGGCCTATTCCTGCTCCTATTTTCGGTGTTTCAATGTATTTAACATTCCCTCAGGTTGTGGCATAGTGTTACAGTTATATTTTGAAGGACTAATCTGTTTAACTTTGTCGATGTCGGGGCATTAATTACACTTCACAGAGAAGAAATTGTATGTGTTTATGTTATAATTTTTATTTACTACCTTTCCGTCAGCCAAAGCAGATCTTCTCCTACTTGACAGGGGGACTTTACCCAACCACTGAGCAAATGGGTTTGAATTGAATTAGCTTTCTTGTCACATGTACTCAATTGAACACAGTAACAATAAGTCACCAATTAGTGCCACCCTAGGTACAAGGTCCCTAGGTACAGGTTCTTCAGTACAAATTTTTCCGGAAAACAATTATAAAAATAAAGAAATCAAAATCCCAGAAATACAGATCATAGGAATAAATTAGAAAAGAAGACAAATAAAAAGTTTAGTTCTTCCAACCCGGTCCACACTGGCATCTAGCCTTCCAAGGCTGGAATTAGGACATTTAGAATTCCACACAAAGGCCATGCCAGCTGAAAAGCCATCACGAGCCACTGAAAGACAGCCAAACCATGCAGAGATACCACCACATCAGACTGGGAGACTACCACACCAGGCCAGGAGACCACCATGCCGGGCAGAGAGACCGCCACACCAGGCCAAGAGGGTCACCCCCATCAGGTCCACGCTGAGGCTGAGAGTTTGGGTACTTGCTGAGGCCAGGAGTTCGAGACCACCCTGAGGCCAGGAGTCTGAGATCGCACCGAGGCCCGGAGTCCGAGATCATACCGAGGCCGGGAGTCTGAGATCGCACCAAGGCCAGGAGTTCCAAGATTGCACCGAGGCCAGGAGTTCCGAAATCGCACCGAGGCCGGGAGTCCGAGGTCGCACCGAGGCCGAGAGTCCGAGATCGCACCGAGGCCAGGAGTTCGAGACTGCACGAGGTGGG
This sequence comes from Stegostoma tigrinum, assembly GCF_030684315.1. Taxonomy (NCBI): domain Eukaryota; kingdom Metazoa; phylum Chordata; class Chondrichthyes; order Orectolobiformes; family Stegostomatidae; genus Stegostoma; species Stegostoma tigrinum. The sequence goes on from NC_081354.1 coordinate 176,993,012, forward strand.
GGAATCAAGACCACACTGAGGCCGGGAGTTCAGGGCATTGCCGAGTTGAAAGAAGAGAGAAAGAATAAAGCACAAAAGAGAGAAAGAAACAAAATCGACTGGGTGGACAAGATCTGGTTGAAATGTCCTACTGCATTGGAAAAAGGCAGGAGACTGGCATTAGGCATTAGAAGCAGGGCAGCGGCGATGGGCTGATTGGCCTCCTCCTGTGCTCATTCCATTCTGTGATTCTGAGATAGTGGAACAGCTGGGTAAGGATGCAGCTAGTTCTGGTGCTGCTAACGTTAGTTGGAGGAGTACCATGATCTTCCAGATGTGAGATCAATTGTCCTGTTGGCAGATACATTGATTATAAATGCTCTCTCGGCTAAATCACTTCAATGCACATGTGTTCGATTTTTGGGCTTTCTAACTGTGAAGGAGCCACCTGTTAACAGGTACTTGATGCTTGGATTCCAAATTAAATCAAGGCCAAATGAGGTCTAATCAGAGAAATTGCTTTTTTTTATGAGTTCTTATTTCAAGAAAACAAACATTAAATAAAAACAAATCTCAAGCTGTAACTGGAGTTGGCGAATAGCTAATAATTATCAAATCATACCATGAAATTTTCTAAAACCTTGAGTGAAATTGTACAATTTTTTTTCAGTCACACAAAAACACTAATTGGTCTCAATTTAATATTGCCAGATATAATATATAATCCAGGATGACATGCAATAGCAGTGCCCAGGGGGTGCTTTACTGCTTGAAGGCCCATCCTCCCGACAGGGCGTTATACTCGAGGCTGTGCATATCTGTTAAGATGGACATGAAAGGGCCTATGGCAAAATTCACAGAATACAAGAGACATTCCTGGCACGCCTTTAACCAAGCACCCAAAAAGCACATCAGTTCATTATTCTTCACACTTGCTGCTGTGACACCTTGCTGAGCTGTTTGCTAACTCTGACTCCTTTCCTTCCATGATGACACTGCAAAGGCAGCTCACTGCATGTGAAGTACTTGGATATGCCCCGGCCACCCCATCAAGTTTCACATTTGTAATGGAGGCCATCATGATAGTCATAGAGCTGTACAGCATGCAAATAGACCCTTCAGTCCAACTCATCCATGCTAACCAGGGATCCGAAACTGATCAGGTCCCATTTGCCAGCATTTGGCCCATATCCCTCTATCCGTTCCTCATCATGTACCCATTTGGGTGCCTTTTAAATGTCATAATTGTACCCATCTCCACCACTTCCTGGTTGCTTATTCTATACACCACCCTCTGCGTGAAAACTTTACCCCTTCAGGTTCCTTTTAAATCTTTCCCCACCCACCTTAAACCTATGTTTTCTCGTGTTGGACTCCCCTATACTGGGGAAAAGGCCTTGGTTATTCACCCTATCCATGCCCCTCATGACTTTATAAAACTCTATAAAGTCACTCCTCAGCCTCTGACAATCCGGGGAAAATAGCCGCAGCCTATTCAGCCTCTCCCTCTCGCTCAAACCAATCAATCCTAGCAACATCCTTCTAAATCTATCCCGCATCCTCTCAAGTTTAACATCTTTTCTATAGCAGGAAGGCTAGTTGATGAGTCGGTGTTTCATTGTACAGATAGACTCCCGTTATACAGCATAAATCGGGAGGGAGAGAAAATTCATTTCTCTTCATTGATTCTGTCTTTTTTCACACTGCCTGATGTTCCTTTCAAATGAACAACATTTGATTTCATCATATCATTGTCTTCACCCTCCCTCAAATCAAAGCTACTGTCTAGGTGTGTTTTGTGGGACTTACCTTTTTGAAAAATGCCTTGAAAATGGATGTACAGTCAGTTTTTACCAAGATCCAAAAGTGTGACCATATTTGGATATTTCTAATGTCTGGCCAGACTACAACATTCGCTATGATGCCTGGGATGTCTTGTTCTGTCAAAGGCAAGTTCTCCAGTGACACCAGCAGGGCTCCTTTTAGACAGAAACAGAAGAACCTCCTCTGCCTTCTCCCTTTCCAGCTGGGCCACAGGAATAACTTGGTGTGAGTCTATCAGAGTCTGAGGGGATGGTTTCTCTCATCTTGGTCAGGTATTATTCCCAATAGGTCGAAGCCCAAAAGTTCAATCAACCCACCCTTGAGGCTGTGTTGATCTTTTTGAAAACCATATTTTCCATGGCCATCCAGATATCTTTTAAATGTTGTAATTGTACCAGCCTCCACCACTTCCTCTGGCAGCTCATTCCACACACGCGCCACATTCTACATGACAATGTTGCCCTTTGACATTCGGTCACAAGGTAGCAATAATTGTTTCCAGTCTGTCACAGCCTCCTGTGCATTTGTCCTCACTATAAGTTCACTTCAGCACCTTCCAGACTATAACAAAGCATTAGATACTATTAAAAATGTCCTGAGAAAGAATGATGATTTTCAAGCTCTACCCAATTATTACTATTTCAGACCTCGTTGAAGGGTCGAAAGCTGAAAAGTCAATTTCCCTCCCTTTCCCAGGCCCTAACACCAACTGTTATGGTGTGGATCCATGATAAAAGTATAACAGAAACAGGAACATTAGTTGTTACCCTTTCCCGGAGACACAAGGCTTACAGATGTTGAAAGACACAGCCCAGATGTGCCTCAGGCAACAGCAGCAAAAACATATCATGATTGTGAGGCTCCAACAACCAAGATCAGACCTTGCTTGAACACCAGACAACACTGCTCGAAGAGACAGGAATCGATTTCACTGGAAAGTTAACCAATTGTTGATGCCCAGGATGCCCTAATCCTCGGGAGGAACTTGTGACAAAGCAGACGCTAATGACCAAGGCAAGAGCTGAGGTCTGTCAGAGAAACAGTTTGACATTTACCGACCCTGTATGGACATTCAGGGTGATTGGCGAAACCCTGAGACTTTCCCTATAAAGGGCAGCGACTCCAGCAGGTGAGGAGGGGTGCAGGAGTTTCGGGGAATAAAAAGACGAGGAGAGATATGGTGTAAAGTATACGACTGATCTGAGGAAAGCTTATAGATCACAGAATCCCTACAGTGTGTAAACAGGCCCTTCAGCCCCAAAAAGTCCACACTGAACCTCAGAGCATCCCACCATGACCCATCCCCCTGTAATCCACCCTGAAGACAATGGGCAATTTACCACAGCCAATCTACCTAACCTGTGCACCTTTGAACTGTGGGAGGAAACCCCTGCAGACATGGGGAGAATGTGCAAACTCCACACAGACAGTTGCCCAAGGTTGGAATCAAACCCAGGTCCCTGGTCCTGTGAGGCAGCACTGCTAACTACTGAGCCACCGTGTCAGCCCTGAGCGAGAAAGTGGGGTTGAGGGTTTTCAGATTATCCATTTATATAAATAATTTGGTTGTGAACATAGGAGATACAGTTAGTAATTTTGCTGATGAACCCAAAATTGGAGGTGCAGCAGACAGTGAAGAAGGCTACCTTAGATGGCTGGGCCAATCAGATGGGCCAACAGAGTTTAGTCTAGATAAATGTGAGTGCTCCATTTTGGAAAAGCAAATCAGGGCAGGACTTGTACACTTAATAGTAATGTACCAGGGATTGTTGCCGAACAAAGAGATCTTGGAGTGCAGATTCATAGTTCTTTGAAAGTGGAGTCCTGGTAGAAAGGGTAGTGAAGAAGGTGTTTGGTTATGCTTACCTTTATTGGTCAGTGCATTGTGTATAGGAGTTGGGAGGTCATGCTACAGCTGTACAGGACATAGGTGAGGCCACTATTGGAATACTGCGTTCAATTATGGTCCCACTGCTTTAGGAAGGGTGTTATGAAACTTAAAGGATTCAGAAAAGATTTACAAGGATGTTTCCAGGATTGGAGGGTTTGAGTAGAATAGGGAGAGGCTGAATAGGTTGAGGCTATCTTCCCTGGAGCATCAGAGGCTAACTGATATAATAGAGGTTTATAAAATCACGAGGGGCATGGATAGGATAAATAGGCGAGGTGTCTTCCCTGGATTGAGTGAGTCCAAAACTAGAGGCCACAGGATTAAGATGAGAGGCGAAAGATTTCAATGGGACCTAAAGGGCAATGCTTTCACGTAGAGGCTGGTACTTGCATGGAATGAGCTGCCAGAGGTATTGGAAGAGATTGATACAATTACAGTATTTAAAAGGAATCTGGATGGATACACGAATGGGAAGGGTTTAAAGCAATATGGGCCTAATGTTGACAAAAGGAGCTAGGTTTAGTTAGGATATTTTGTCGGCGTGGACGAGTTGTACCGATGGGTCTGTTTCCATCCTGTACATCTCTACGACTCTATCTTACTGAACTGCAGAGTTGTCTCGATGGGCTGAATGGCCTACTTCTGCATCTTACAGCATTAAGGAGCATGTGCAGAAGGAACTAGCTTGTAATGACTGAGTCTGGTGGCTGCAGGGGACCAGAGATGGCCTCTCGTACCATTTCTCCCACTATAATTCCGTTCAGTAAAGTCTTCTGAGTGCGAGCCACATGTTATTGCAGCAAAGTAGAATGGCATGTGATAAGGCACTGTCATGTTTTCCCAAAGTGGTTTGCAGCCAGCAATAGGCAACAAGCAGTGAATAACTTGTGCATTGTAAAGCTCACAATTCAATGTGATAAATGTGTACTCAAAACAAGAGCTGCAAAAGCTGAGCAAGTCTGGCAGTATCATTGAAGTTAGAGTTAATGTTTCGTATCCGGTCTGGCTTACTCAGAACAGAAGAAGAGTCATACTGGACTCAAAACATTAATTCTGTTCCTCTCTCCACAGATGCTGCCAGATTTGGACAAATACGATCTGAACTCTGTTGCTGTTTCTGTTCAGGGATAGATTTTATCCTGTTCCACCCTCAGGGACACCATGAGATTTTTTAATATTTAACATCTCATCGAAAAGACCAAGCTCTCTGAAAGTGTTCACTGGAACTGACGGAAACCAGAAGAGTGAAAAAAATGAGATAATTAGTAGTTGTGTCAATTGAAGACTGACTGCTCTATCATCTGCTTGCAAACAACTCTGTGATTGTCTTTCCCTGTGTCAGACATGTGACCATTAAAAGAATCATATCAAACTTCAGTACTGCGATCACACTGATGCCCTTGGAGATCCCTGCATGTATTAACCCATTCAAACCATGGGAATACTCGCCAAATCTCAAACTCCTGTGAAAATGATGGAAAGCCCCTGGGGACTCCCTTTAAAAGGTGACACACTTCTGAGGGCCCAATCATAATAGCACTGTTTGTGGAAGCCTTAGCACTAATTACACATGGCTGGGCTCAGACTGAGATACTCCTGGACCGAACGTCCATATGAATACAGCCCTGGACTCCTTGTCCATATGAATACACTCCTGGAAACTACTGATTAAGGGGATGGAGTTCTGACTGAGACAGACTTTAAGCCATCTCCTCACCCTATCCTAGTGAGTAATCAACGCAGTTTTCCATAGTTTAGCAGGTCATTACCAAGGCGCACGTCTTTGGAAACACAAAAGAAGTTCTAAAGGAGGACTTCCATTACCCTAATAGGGACTGGGATAATAATAATTGGATCCAGACATATTGTCGTAGGAAACTGTCCCGAATACAGTCTCTGAATTCTTCCTCAGGGTTACATTTTTCAATTTAATTTTCCCAATCTTCATGAAGGCTAAAATCAGCCATGATTAATGTGCCACCTTTGTTTTAGATGTTTTCATTACTGATTTATTCTTCCACAACAATGTGTCGCGATCCAACCAGGGATCGATCTGGGACAAAGATAATGGGAACTGTGAATGGGAATTAGTGGAATCAAGGGTTATGGGAATAAGTCAGGAACAGGATACTGATTGTGGATGATCAGCCGTGATCATAATGAATGGTAGTGCTGACTCAAAGGGCCGAATGGCCTACTCCTGCACCTATTGTCTATTGTCAAATAACAAAGTGTAGAGCTGGATGAACACAGCAGGCCAAGCAGCATCTTAGGAGCACAAAAGCTAATGTTTCAGGGAAGGATCTAGGCCCAAAACGTCAGCTTTTGTGCTCCTAAGATGCTGCTTGGCCTCAGAGACAATGGGAACTGCAGATGCTGGAGACTCCAAAATAACAAAGTGTGAAGCTGGATGAACACAGCAGGCCAAGCAGCATCTCAGGAGCACAAAGGTTTTTGTTCTCCTGAGATGCTGCTTGGCCTGCTTGGTTCATCCAGCTTCATACTTTACTATCATCAATCTGGGACAAGATCTATTTTACCGCATTCCCCACCCCCACCCACCACCTTCATAGCCAGAACCAGACCCAGCAATACCTCTATTCTTGCTGGGTCAGAAATACACTGGCCTAGAAAGTTCTTCTAGGCACACTAGGCAGTCCATATTAGGATAAGTAAGGTCCTCCTTTAGAACTTCTGTTCTGACTCCAAAGGTGTGCCCCTTAGTAATGACCTGCCAAACTATGGCAAGCTGCTGTGCTTACACACTAGATAGAGTGAGGAGATAGTCATGAAGTCTCTGTCAGTTAGAACCCTATCCCCATTGTAACATCAATATTATTTTTACATCTCTCTGCAATTTCCTGGAAAATTTGTATTTCTGGAGTCTTTTCACTAGTTGGTGACCTGGAAAGTACACCCAGTCATGTTTTGCCTGTGTTTGTTTAAAGCACACTGACTTATGTGAGTGTTGTTTGATTCTGCATGATACGGATGCTTTCTGTCATGGTCAATTAGGCCTATTTCAGGAATTATGTTTTCTAATTAGAAGGTGTCAGGAATGCAGGGAGCTACACATGATTCAAGCTTCCAGTGCTTTCAATACCACAAGGAACAATAATCAGACCAGAGAGCTGGCTCCTGTTTCCGAAGCCTGAAGAAAAGCTTTTCAAACAGGCCCTCAAATATTTGTAAAACAAAACAGCTGACTAATTTGAGAAAGAAAGGCCATATGTAACACAATTTCAGGCAACCACAGAATCTGTGAATTAACTTTTGTGAGTCAGCTCGTTTTATTTTGATGTGTTTTGAGAAGCCTGTGAGTTCCACAAGGCAATTTTCTGTCCTTTGTTTAGTCAACAGATGAGAAGTTGTTGTCCTGGAAGGACGTTTCGTGGGAGGACAGAGAGAGTCTCTGTGATTCATACTTTGTCACTGCTACTTCTGCAATTGGCTGGATTAATGTCAGAGTGCTGGTTCACAATTGGTGATGTCCAGGCCAAAGACAGAAGCTACAACCAGAGAGTGTTGGAAAGGTGCAGCTCACTACCACAGGGGCGCTGCAAGCATGGATAGATTTCAATGGATGGTCCGTAAGTGTGAGGCAGTCAGGAATGGAAGGATATGTCTAATATAGACTGCGATGATAATAATGTTAAGGGCAGAGAGGAGAAGGAGTTTCTAAAGTATATTCTGGTTTATGTTCCAGATATGGTTTCCAATCCATGGTGCATGGTGAACAAAGTTAGATCACTTGGAATAAAGGGAGAACAAGACTTTTGGATGCAAAATTGGCTTAAGGTTAGGAGACGGTGGGTGGTGGCAGAGGGTTGTTTTTCAGACAAGAGGTCTGCGACCAGCGGTGTTGGGATCGGTGCTGGGTCCACTTTTTCTGTTATTAATATAAGTGATTTGGAATTGAACATAGGAGGTATGGTCAGTATGTCTGCAGGTGACATCAAAATCAGTGGTGCAGCGGGCAGCGAAGAAGGTTATCTCAGAGTACAAAGGGGCCTTTCCCAGATGGGTCAATGGGCTGACGAGTGGCAGATGGAGTTTAATCTAGACAAATGTGAGGTGCTGCATTTTGGAAAGGCAAGTCAGGGCAGGGCTTATACCCTTAATAGTAAGGTACCGGGCCAGACAAAGAGACCTTGGAGTGCAGGTTCATCATTCCTTGAAAGTGGAGACCCAGATAGACAGGGTAGTGAACAAGATATTTGGTACGCTTGCCTTTATTAGTCGGTGCGTTGAGTATAGGAGTTGGGAGATCCTGTTACAGCTGTAGTTGACAGGTCACTTTTGGAATACCGTGTTCAATTTCAGTCTTGCGCTATAGGAAAGATGTTTTAAAACTTGAAAGAGTTCAGAAAAGATTTACAAGAATATTCCCAGTGTTGAAGCTTTTCAACTTTAGGAAGTGCTTGTACAGGCTGGAGATATTTTCTCTGGATTGTCAGAGGCTGAGGTTTATAACATAGAGGTTTATAATATCATGAGTGGCTTGGATAGGGTGAATAATCTCTTCCTAGGTAAAGGAGTTCAGAACTAATGGGCATAGGTTTAAGGAGAGAGACAAAAATTCAAGAGGGACCTGAGGGGCAACCCTTTCACACAGAGAGCGATGCGTGTATGGAATTAGCTATCAGAGGAAGTGGTGGAGGCTGGTATAGTCACATTTAAAAGGCATCTGGGTGAGTGTATGAATAGGAAGGGTTCAGAGGGATTTCGGCAAAATGCTGGCAAATGGGACTGGATTAATTTAGAATATCCAGTTGACATGGACAAGTTGGATCGAAGGGTCTGTTCTGTGCTATACAACTCTATGACTCCATCTCTACCTGCTCAATCACCTGGTGTTCCCCGTCCCTGGGTGAGCCAGTGGGTGATGGAGGGGTCTTCTTTTTTTTGCAACGGCCCTATGCCCAACGGGAAAACATTATACCCAGCACTAGAAGTGTTGGAATGAGACCTGAGAGGCAGTACTGGGTTTCGCCAATCAGGCCTTCCCATCCCAACCCAATGTTGGGGTCACCCATATATCTATCAAAGGCTGCGAACAATGTGGTCAGTTTTAAATGTAGATATAGAAGAGACTAATGATTGAGACTTGGGGTACATCAAAATTAGGACATTGAGAATCGGAGATGAAAGATTGGATTACAATCTGCCTGTTTATGTTCGCCGCATTTTCCAGCTGCATCTTCCCAAAGCATCCAAGGGAGGGGAAGAGATGGGAGATGATAAAATGCAGAAAATCCAGATTGCCATTTTTAAGTGAAGAGAGAAGATAATTTGACAGGAAAACTAATGGAGCAGCAACTAGCTACAGATTTTGTTTCGCACGCAGCACAAACACCACTATCCAATAGAGCGAAGGTGCAGCATTCATGACATTATTTTGCTATTTGTCACCATACGCAGCAATGACAAATGTGTGACTTTGTGACACTTTGCTCTTTCCCAGACAGATTGATGGCACAGCATTGACTGCGCACGAAAGTGATGGCACTGTAACACCATTTTAATTATGTTGAATTAGTTATTAATTTTCCTCCGACAGCGACAGGAAGCAGCCAGCTGTCTCAGATTATGATCTTTTTCCCTCAGTCAGTTTTACTCCACCTCCGCCACAAGCTCCTTGCTGATGGAATGTGCCCAAGTTACTGTTTGAAAGAAGGAAATTGCATTCAATTTTCATACAGCCAGTCACAACTTCAGAATATCCTCCAGCAAAGTCTAAGCAATGAAAAAATTCATAAAGTGAAATTGAGGACATGTGTGCCACCAGACTCAAACCTGTTCCATTTACAAGTTTTGCCAGACACAGAGACAACACCACCTTCTGATGCAGAGGTGGCCGCACTATCAATGGCACCGATATGGATCCTTCACTGGACTAAAAGTCGGGAAGATTCAAGTGGGGCCATGATTTGTGTCCCTACCCCAGAGTCAGGAGGCCTTGGTTCAAGTCCCTCCTACTTCAGAGGTGTGTTGTGTTATCTTTTTCTCCCCATGTGTGGGAAGTGAGCGTTGCTGGTTTGGCCAGCACTTCTCGCCCATCCCAAGTTGCCCTTGAGAAGGTGGTAGTGAGCTGCCTTCTTGAGCTGCTGCAGTCCTCTGCTGTGCTATGACCCACAATGCTATTAGGGAGGGACCTCCAGGGTTTTGACCCAGCAACAGTGAAGTAACGGTGATATATTTCCAAGTCAGGATGATGAATGACTCGGAGGGGAACTTGAAGGTGGTGGCATTCCTATGTATCTGCTGCCCTTGTCCTTCTAGATAGAAGTGGTCGTGGGTTTGGAAGGTCGGGGATAATGGGAACTGCAGAATCCAAGATAACAAAGTGTGGGGCTGGATGAACACACCAGACCAAGCTTCACCATAGGACCACAAAAGCTTTACGTTTCGGGCCTAGACCCTTATTCAAAAAAGGGGGATGGGGAGAGGATTCTGAAATAAATAAGAAGACAGGGAGAGGCGGAATGAAGATAGAGGAGAAGATAGGTGGAGAGGAGAGTATGGGTGGGGAGGTAGGGAGGGGATAGGTCAGTCCGGGGAGGACGGACAGGCCAAGGGGGTGGGATGAGGTTAGTCGGTAGGAAATGGAGTTGCGGCTTGAGTGGGAGAAGGGGATAGGTGAGAGGAAGAACAGGTTAGGCAGGCAGGGACAAGCTGGGCTGGTTTTGGGATGCAGTGGGGGGAGGGGAGATTTTGAAGCTGGAGAAATCCACATTGATACCATTGGGCTGCAGGGTTCCCAAGTGAAATATGAGTTGCTGTTCCTGCAACCTTCGGGTGGCATCATTGTGGCACTGCAGGAGGCCCGTAATGAACATGTCATCTGAGGAATGGGAGGGGGGAGTTGAAATGGTTCGCGACTGGGAGGTGCAGTTGTTTACTGCGAACTGAGCGTAGGTGTTCTGCAAAGCGGTCCCCAAGCGTCCGCTTGGTTTCCCCAATGTAGAGGAAGCCACACCGTGTACAGCGGTTGCAGTATACCACATTGGCAGATGTGCAGGTGAACATCTGCTTGATGTGGAAAGTCTTCTTGGTGCCTGGGATGGGGCTGAGGGAGGTGGTGTGGGGGCAAGCGTAGCACTTCCTGCGGTTGCAGGGAAAAGTGCCGAGTGTGGTGTGGTTGGAGGGGAGTGTGGAGCGGACAAGGGAGTCGTGGAGAGAGTGGTCTCTCTGGAAAACAGGCAAGGGTGGGGTGGGAAAAATGTCTTTGATGGTGGGGTCGGATTGTATACATTTCGGGCCTAGACCCTTCATCAGAAAAGGGGGATGGGGAGAGGATTCTGAAATAAATAGGGAGAGAGGAGGAGGCAAACTGAAGATGGATAGAGGAGAAGATAGGTGCAGAGGAGAGTATGGGTGGGTTGCTTGGCCTGCTGTGTTCATCCGGCCCCACACTTTGTTATCGTGGGTTTGGAAGGTGTTGTCTGAGGATGTTTGGTGAATTTCTGCAGTGTATCTTGTAGATAGTACACACCGCTGCTGCTGGTCGTCGGTGGTGGAAGGAGTTAATGTTTGTGGATGTGATGCCAATCAAGCGGGCTGCTTTGTCCTGGATGGTGTCAAACTTCCTGAGTGTTGTTGGAGCTGCACTCATCCAGGTAAGTGAGGAGGATTCCATCACACTCCTGACTTGTGCTCTTGACAGGTTAATTCAAAAATGTAAAAGGAGAATTCAGAAGAAGGCTCGCTGGACTTGAAACATTAACCCTCCTGCCAGACCTGCTGAGCTGCGCACTGCAATTTCTGGTTCAGATCTCCAGCATCTGCCCTTCTCCATTTCATAAAACAATAGTGGTGCTGGTTAGGATCCAGAGACGGGATTTAACATTTGTATCCCTAAAGGATTGGCTAGCTCAGTTGACTGGACAGCTGGTATGTGACACCGAATGATATCACCGGCATGGGATGAATTTCCACATTGACTGAGGTTACTATGAAGGATTCTCCTTCTCAAGCCCTTCCCTCACCTGAGGCAGGGTGATCCTCAGGTTAAGTCAACACTAGTCATCTCTCTCCAATGACAGAGCAGAGGATAAAACCAATATTACTTGGAACTTAATGTATTGTTCCTTCATTTTGAAATAGTGAAGAGGAGTTGAAACAAATGCCCCATTCTTCCATTTTATTGATATTATCCTTGTAGGAAGGACCAGGATGTACTGAGAAGATGTCGGAGGCAGATTCAGCCATAATTTTCAGGAGGAAGTGAATGAAGAAGACGGATTTGCTGCACTTTGGGAAAAGACTTTGATTTGATTTGGTTTATTGTCATGTGTACCGAAGTACAGTGAAAAGGTTTGTTTGTGAGCAGTACAGACAGATCATAGTAAGCGAGGACATACAGAGCATTGAGTGCTTGGACAGAGTGAGGCATACAGGGTACACTGAGTGTGCACAAAGCAAGATCAACATTATTTGAAGCTAGAGAGTCCATTCATCAGTCTAATGACAGCAGGGAAGAAGCTGTTCTTGAACCTGTTGGTGCATGTGTTAAAACTTCTGCACCTTCTACTTTTTGGAAGAGGGTGTAGGAGAGCATTACCGTGGTAGGAGGGTTTTGATGATGTCAGCATTTCCGCGGCAACAAGAAGAGTAAATGGAGTTCATGGATGGAAGGTTGGCTTCCATTATAGTCTGGGCTATGCATATAACCCTCTGTAGTTTCTTACGGTCCAAGGCAGAGCAGTTGCCATACCAGGCCATTATGCAACCGGACAATATGCTTTCAATGGTGCAACTGCAGAAGTTGGTGAGTGTCCTCCTAAGCCGCCTGAGGATCAAGAGGTGTTGTTGTGTCTTCTTGCTTCATCGCACCCAGCTGGGGAGTCCAGGACAGGTATTTGGTTGTCATCACTCCTAGGAACTTGGTGCTCTCAACCTCCGCTCCATTGATGTAGATGTGGCTGTGTTCTCCTCCTTTTTTCCTGAAGTCAATGATCAGTTGTATATTTTTGCTGACATTGAGAGAGAGTGTTGTTTTCATTTTACCACATCACCAAGCTCTGTATCTCCCTTATATATTCTGACTCATTGTGGTGTCATTAGCGAATGGTGGTAACATCAGCGAACTTGTAGATGGCATTCATTCAGAATTTGGCAACATAGTCATGTGTCCAGGGGTACAGCAGGGTGGTGAGGACGCATCCTTGGTGAGCTCCAGTGTTGGGTGTTAATGTGGAGGAGGTGCAGTTACCTATCCTCACTGATTGCAGTCTGTGGGTCAGAAAGCTGGGGGTCCACTTGCAGAGGGTGGAGCTGAGGCCAAGGTCACACAGTTTTGAGATCAGTCCGGAGGGGATAATGGAGTTGAAGACAGAGTTGTAGTCGATAAGCAGGAGTAGGTGTCCTTGTTGTCCTGATGTCCCAGGGATGAGTGCTGGGCTAGGGATAAGGCATGCTCTGTGGACCTGTTATATCGGCAGGCAAATTGTAGGGGATTGAGGCAGGCTGGAAGACTGGAGTTGATGTGGGTCACGGCCGGCCTCTCAAAGCTCGTCATAATCATTTGAGTCAGAGCCACTGGGTGGTAGCCATAAATGCACGTTGCATGTGTTTTCTTTGGTATTGGGATGATGGAGGTCTTCTTGAAGCAGATGGGGACTTTGGCCTATAGGAGGTAGTCGCTGAAGGTGTTGTTGAATACCCCTGCTAGTTGGTCCACATAGGATCTAAGCGCTTAGCCAGGGACACCACCCGGGCCCATTGCTTTTCTTGGATTGACCCCCAGGAAGACTGAGCTGACATCTGCAGTAGTGACGGAGGGAACAGGTGTAACCGGAGCTGTTGGGGCAGGTGACACCATGCCACTGGCATACTGCTCAAACTGAGCATAGAAAGCATTGAGTACATCATGGAGGGGTGTGTCTTTGCTCAATATCTTGCTGTGCTTGTATCCCATTCTGTTGTGTAGGCCTTACTACAGACAGCGGTTGTCCATATGGTTGGCTTGGGTCTCTAACTTGGCCTGATACTGGAATCCATTTTCTCCCCTTTGGTCCAGGAACTCCCTACCTACGTCCGTGACACCACCCACACCCTCCACCTCCTCCAGAGCTTCCAATTCTCTGGCCCCCAACACCTCATTTTCACCATGGACGTCCAGTCCCTATACACCTGTATTGCACATGCAGATGGCCTCAAGGCCCTCCGCTTCTTCCTGTCCCGCAGGCCCGACCAGTCCCCCTCCACCGACACCCTCACCCGCCTAGCCGAACTCATCCTCACCCTCAACAACTTCCCTTTCGATTCCTCCCACTTCCTACAGACAAAGGGGGTGGCCATGGGCACCCGCATGGGCCACAGCTATGCCTGCCTCTTTGTAGGTTACGTGGAACAGTCCCTCTTCCGCACCTACACAGGCCCCAAACCCCACCTCTTCCTCTGGTACATTGATGACTGTATCGGCACCGCCTCTTGCTCCCCAGAGGAACTCGAACAGTTCATCCACTTCACCAATACCTTCCACCCCAACCTTCAGTTCACCTGGGCCATCTCCAGCACATCCCTCACCTTCCTGGACCTCTCAGTCTCCATCTCAGGCAACCAGCTTGTAACTGATGTCCATTTCAAGACCACCAACTCCCACAGCTACCTAGAATACACCTCCTCCCACCCACCCTCCTGCAAAAATTCCATCCCCTATTCCCAATTCCTCCGCCTCCGCCGCATCTGCTCCCACTATGAGGCATTCCACTCCCGCACATCCCAGATGTCCAAGTTCTTCAAGGACCGCAACATTCCCCCCACAGTGGCCGAGAACGCCCTTGACCGTGTCTCCCGCATTTCCCGCAACACATCCCTCACACCCCGCCCCCGCCACAACCACCCAAAGAGGATCCCCCTCGTTCTCACACACCACACCGCCAACCTCCGGATACAACGCATCATCCTCCGATACTATCGCCATCTACAATCCGACCCCACCACCCAAGACATTTTTCCATCTCAACCCTTGTCTGCTTTCCGGCGAGACCACTGTCTCCATGACTCCCTTGTTCGCTCCACACTGCCCTCCAACCCCACCACACCCGGCACCTTCCCCTGCAACCACAGGAAATGCTACACTTGCCCCCACACCTCCTCCCTCACCCCTATCCCAGGCCCCAAGATGACTTTCCATATTAAGCAGAGGTTCACCTGCACATCTGCCAATGTGGTATACTGCATCCACTGTACCCGGTGTGGCTTCCTCTACATTGGGGAAACCAAGCGGAGGCTTGGGGACCGCTTTGCAGAACACCTCCGCTCGGTTCGCAATAAACAACTGCACCTCCCAGTCGCGAACCATTTCAACTCCCCCTCCCATTCTTTAGATGACATATCCAGCATGGGCCTCCTGCAGTGCCACAATGATGCCACCCGAAGGTTGCAGGAACAGCAACTCATATTCCGCTTGGGAACCCTGCAGCCCAATGGTATCAATGTGAACTTCACCAGCTTCAAAATCTCCCCTTCCCCCACCGCATCCCAAAACCAGCCCAGTTCGTCCCTTCCCCCCACTGCACCACACAACCAGCCCAGCTCTTCCCCTCCCCCCACTGCATCCCAAAACCAGCCCAGCTCTTCCCCTCCCCACACTGCATCCCAAAACCAGCCCAGCTTGTCTCTGCCTCCCTAACCTGTTCTTCCTCTCACCCATCCCTTCCTCCCACCCCAAGTCGCACCTTCATTTCCTACCTACTAACCTCATCCCACCTCCTTGACCTGTCTTTCTTCCCTGGACTGAACTATCCCCTCCCTACCTCCCCACCTATACTCTCCTCTCCACCTATCTTCTTTTCTCTCCATCTTCAGTCCGCCTCCCCCCACTCCCTATTTATTCCAGAACCCTCTCCCCAAGCCCCTCTCTGATGAAGGGTCTAGGCCCGAAACGTCAGCTTTTGTGCTCTTGAGATGCTGCTTGGCCTGCTGTGTTCATCCAGCTTCACACTTTATTATCACTGCCTCTTGGTTTCCTTGATGGCTTTGCGGACGTCGTATCTGGATTTTCTGTTTACGCCTGGATCATCCAATTTGAATACTGCACTTCATTTGGCAGTGGATTTTCCAGTTCATCCAAGGTTTCTGGTTGGGGAGCGCTTGAGCAAGGGATAATGGGAACTGCAGATGCTGGAGAGTCCAAGATAACAAAGTGTGAAGCTGGATGAACACAGGAGGCCAAGCAGCATCTCGGGAGCACAAAAGCTGACGTTTTGGGCCTAGACCTTTCATCAGAGACTCTCTGCTTTTGAAACATCAGCTTTTGTGCTCCCGAGATGCTGTTTGGCCTGCTGTGTTCATCCAGCTTCACACTTTGTTAACTCGGACAAGGGAGTTAGCTGAATTGAGCTGCTTTGGCATTGAGCTGACTCGATGGGACCAATCCCCTCCTCAGTATGACAAGCAAATGTCTCCCTTCACCCTGCACCACGTTGCAAGTCAGTATTTCTAGGGAAGAGCTTGACATGGTGGGGGAGAGCGTTGGGAACCTGGGGTCAGGGTTCCACCTTGGATGGTTCTGTCGGTGGGACAGAAATCTGTGCCGGCCTGGAATCAGGCTGACTTTCATTCACAGTATATTAGAATTAGCACTCTACTGAAGAACACTGAATTGCAAAGATCACTTTGATAGCTCCCATGTCTCATACAATTTACATAGGATAATTAACTTTGAAGATTTGAAGTGAAGCAAACAGCAAAGGTTTAGGGAATTCTAAAGGTATACATTGAAGAGGTTGCTAATAATCCTATTAATTGGTAATGAAGACAACTGAAGAGTCTTCTCACTCTTAATAAGGCGGCGTTTGACCTCAAAGATGCCTTCTTCTGTGTCCATAGCAACAAGGACGAGGGCTGTTTCAGGGGCTGGCTTGATGCAGTGATCGATAAAAACTAGAATAGCCTCTTTGAGAGGAGGCTGGTGCAATTGGCAGTTCAGTTTCACATCGTTATCATTTTACAGCCAGGAGATTTTCCTGTTGTAAACTCTGCACTTTGCGTAGAATGACACGGAACATACAGCGTGGAAACAGGCCAATCAGCCTCCTCCTTCTGTGCTGGCCTTTACGCTCCAGATGAGCCAACCGGATTTTAGCTAATTCTTCCGTGATACGTTTTCACCTTTCAGCTCTTACACGCTTTTTTCCCATCGGTTTTGATCTGGTTCCACATAAATGGCCTTGGGAGGGAGAATAGCTGACTGTGATCCAGTGCTCCTGCATACCTTCTACTTCACAGTTGCTACTTGATTCAAATTGACCTGTTTAATTGTGCATAGAGTGAAGCCCTGCCGAAAGAGGCCTTCATTATGTGCATTGTAAGGGCTGCTTCCAGCATTGTTGTATCAAAGTCACTGGCAGGATAATACTCTGCCTGGGTGGCAGGGGAATAATAGCCTGCCTTTGTGATGCCTGATTAAACTACAACTGTTTTATCTGACTGCAGGAAAATGGCCAGATGGGCTGCAATAAATTCTTTCTCTCATCGCTGCACACTCCTGTGCCTCCACAGTGTCCCGACAGCACGTCTGCACTCCAGTCGCAAACTACATGAAACCAATCCCCTACTTCCCAGTGGAGGGAATTACCAGAGGCTGACAATTCACTATTTCCAACCCTGGCAGCCAGCCATGCAGCCCGTATTTAGACAGACCGACACAGCACTGGTTAACATCTGCAGATGGGAGAAGGAGTTGGTGAGTGTCTTAACTAGTCACTAATTGGCCATTTCGAGACCCCATTGGTGGTAGGGAGTAGACAGAGGTCTGACCATCATCCTTCATCCCCCTGGCTTAATTCTTGCAGAAATTAGGAGGTGAGATTCAGGAACGCAATCTGAGAGCGGTCATAAAATTCCACGCTTAATAACTCAAATAGTTGCATACCCAGATCCCAATGTACCCCAGAGTTCTGCAATCTCTCTCTATTTAAATAAAACGCTGCCTTTCTATTCTTCCTGCCAAACTCAGATAACTTCATATGTTCCCTCATTCTACTCCATATGCCAAATCTTCGTCCACTCGGTTAGCCTATTTGTATCTGTAAAATCATAGAGCAGGAGAAATGTTACAGCATTGGAAGAGGCCTTTTCGCTCAAGATAACAAAGTGTGGAGTTGGATGAACACAGCAGGTCAAGCTGTATCTTAGAAACACAAAAGCTGGTGTTTCGGGCCTAGACCCGTCATCAGAAATTTGGCTAAATCTTCCTTTTTTTTGGCTACGATTGAGGTGTGTTGGGTTTCTTTGTTGCCCATAAGCCTGATCAAGTTTTCTCACCATATCTTGTCTCTTTACCTACAAACCACACCCCCCCAGACCCTCCCCATGGCACCTTCATGTCCAATTTCTGCTCCACCTCCTCGTGCACATTTCCTGGAAAAACTCATTACTCAGCCAATATCCCAGAATTCACCAGCAACAGTGGCACCCACGCCATCTTGAAAACCTCTCATGTATCCAGGCAATTGCCATTCGTCTGGAGCTGCAATTCATGGTCGCTGACATTTGCCCCAGACATGGCAGCTGAAGGAAAAATCTACCCCACTTTTCATCCTGCAGTATCTTAGAGCTCCTGCTGTGTGGGCTAGGACAAGTAATGGGGACCACCGCACTAAACCACAACAACAGGCTAAGGATACCACTTGGGTTAAAGCAGTCACAGCTGACTGGAGTAAGGCCCAGGCCTTAGGAAAAAGGCTTTCTCTGCTCTGACAGGGTAAGTGTTACTACCTTCACTCTTATCCTTCACATTCACTGTGTCTCCATACATGATGCTCAAGATCCTCCACTCTCACCATTACCTGCAACATCTTCTCTCATGTGCTCTCACCCACTAAAACCCTCTATGCTGCCAAATTGCTCCTCTGGACACCTCACTAACTGCACCAACAGTAATTGCCGTGCCACCCACTTTCCTTTCTGTCTCTCTCTCTCATTCCAGGAGGGAGGCAGTCCACAGTGGGGCAAGATGAGTCAGAATGGTTGGTGTACTGCATGTCGCTTGGCTCCTCAACTTCTATGAGGAGAGGATCTGACTCTAACCACCCTGGTGAGTAAGACCCTAGACTGGTATTGGATACTCAGGATCCCCTGAGTGAGGCCTATACCCTTGGGTTTGACTGAGCCTGCTGAAGCCAGGACAAGCTTGGCTTCATAGCTTTGTCTCAGTGTTAAACGGAAAGGCATTTAACAAGCATTAATCCACACAACTGACATCTCACCACAGCCTAGCGAAAATCTTACCATGCAACTTGAGAAAAGCATAAAAGATGGCATCCAACATTGAGATGCCCCTTGCAGGATTTATTGCTCAACTCTGCTACACACTTCACCATAGCCTGTGCCATTCAGATCCCTAAAAATTCTGCCCATTGTGTCTACTCAGGTTGAATAAACCAGTTGTCCAATCTAAGAGATAATGGGAACTGCAGATGCAGGAGAATCCGAGATAACAAAGTGTGTAGCTCGTTGAACACAGCAGGCCAAGCAACATCTCAGGAGCACAAAAGCTGACGTTTTGGGCCTAGACCCTTCATCAGAGAGGGTCCAATCTAATCCTACTTTCCAGCCTCTGTCCGTAACTTTTCAGGTTCTAGCACTTCAGGAGTAGATCCAGGTTCTCGTTAAAGGAGTTGAGAGTTTCTGCCTCAACCCGCAAACTGGGCAATGAATCCCAGACACCCACCATCCTTCAGGTGAAAATGTTTGTCCTCATGCCCCATCAAATTCTCCTACCGATCACTTTAAATTTGTGTTCCCTTGTGACTGACATCTCCACTATGGAAAATAAGTCTTCCTTTTCTACTTCATCAAGTTTCTCAATTAGGTCACCCTTTGACCTTTCTGTGTAACATTTATGTAAATCTTCTCTGTATTTTAGTCTCCAAAGAAATAATATCTATGTAATGTGGTGACCAAAATTACACTGAAAACTCAGGTGCCACTGTCTTATATAACTCCAGCATTATGTCCCTGCTCCAAAATTCAACACCTCATGAAATGAAGAAAAGCAGCTAAAATGTCTTCTTGACCACCTTAATCTACCATTCCTGTTACCTTCAGGGATCTTGCATCCTCTAGTCCTCTAAATATGGTCTCCTTTGCAAACTCATTTTGTCATCCACACAACTTGCTTTCCTACTTATCTTTGTGCCATCTGCAAACTTACCAAGCATTTGCATAGTTCCTTCACCTGAGTTATTTATGTAGACTGTAAGTGGTTCCAATGTGAAAATTATTCATTTATTCCTACTCTCTGTTTCCTTTCAGCTAAGCAATCCTCCATCTGTATGAAACTCAAGATTATGGACTCTTACTGTGTGCAGTAACCATCTCAATCAGTGTTCTTAATTTCTCAAAGAGTTTAAATAAATGAGCCATAAAAACTGAACAGCCTGGTTTTCTTTTCTCTTGTGAATAGAAGTCAGAGGTATGACCTCATTATAAGGATAAAAGTTCTGAAAGGTGATGATAAATTTGACACAAGAGACAGTTGCCCAAACAATCACTTTGACAGGATAGACTGGAGTTGTGCCTCAGGAACAAGCGGAAATCCTGATTTAGCTGACTCTGACAAGCCCCACCCCTTCGATCCGCTACAAACTCTTCAACCAGTCCCTCACTTACCTGACACCCATCCCCACCTAAATATTCATAGCATTTGTCAAACTAGTTGCAGGATATTTTAAACTATAGATACGGCACACTTACTGCTCAAAAAAGACAATGTCGTTTCCACCCAATTCTCTCCACTGCTGGCTATAAGCATTGCTGCATTGATCTCCTCTGTTTTCCAACATGAGGCTCCCCTCCAGGAAATCCAAGAACAAATGTCAATTAGCCACGTGCTTTTTTTTTGGTCTGATCAAGGTCAAAAACTGTTTTAATGCAGAGGGTAGCACATGCCTAGATTGTGGTGCCAAGTGAGCTCATTGAATCCCCACGCTGCGGAAGCAGGCCATTCAACCCATCAGGTCCATACTGACCCTCTGAAGTGCATTCCACCCAAACCCAACCCCCTACCCTATGCCAGAAGCCCTGCATTTTCCCACAGCTAATCCACCTAGCCTGCACATTCCTGGACAATTTAGCACAGCCAATCTATTTATCCTGCACACCTTTGGACTGTTGGAGGAAACCCATGCAGACGCAGGAGGAACGTGCAAACTCCGCACAGGCAATCAGCCGAGGATGGAATTGAACCCAGGTCCCTGGTGCTGAGAGGGAGGGGTGCTAACCACTGTGCCACGCTCAAGGTAGTAACAGGTGGTAGAAGCTGATACAACAACAATGTTTAAGAGGCTTTTAGACAGACATAGGAAGAAGCAGAGTATAGAGGAGATCAGACCATGTGCAGGCAGATGAGATTAGTTTGGAATGGCATCATGGATGGCACAGACGTAGCATGTAGTGCTGTTTTATGTACTAAGTTCTATATTATTGAATTTCCCACTAGCAACGTTCTGGATCATTCCTTGGTCACTGTTTCCCTCTGAAACAGATTTGTACCCTTGGTATCCAGTTTGATCTCAAGATGAATTTCCCACACCATTCGCATTCCACCGATAAGGCCAAATCTGTCATATCATCCTTCTCCATAGAAAGCAAATGTGTGTGCCCGATGAGGTTTTCATTCTGAAGGCACCTTTTGTAGTTTTGACCTTGTCCTATCTAAGCCCTATAATAGCAGTATGGTCAGCACAAATATGGTGGGCTGAAGGGCCTGTTCCTGTGGAGCCCCACCCCATGTTCTTTGAAAGCTAGACACTTCTATGCGGGTGTAAGGGAAAAGCTGGTGATCTGAGACAGTTAGGTGAAATGAGGCAAGAGGAAGTTCAACTGGACACAAGGCACTAGCATAAGCTGTTGGGGCTGAATGGCCAGTTTCTATGCTCTGTATTGTATGTAGCACAGGAACAAAACAGTGCAGGAAACAGTTGCCTTTGCTCTTTCAGCCTAATCTATGAAGTCATCCATAGCAGGGAGAGAATTGTTATTTCCAATGTTTAATGGAACATTTGACCTTTAAATTATCGTTTACAACAGGGTGATAAATGGGGATCCCTTTATTGCAGTGGGGAAAATACGACAGAAAAATTTCAATTGAGCAAAATTCCAGTTTCACAGATATTTAAAGAATTGACATTTAGTGTGCGGGGCCCCTTATAATGTGACCAGAAGCCCTCTCCCTCTGTCCTCCCAACAATAATTTCTGAGCTGTAAATCAACCGTGAAGTAACCTCCAGGAAGGGAAAAAAGTCTCTGCTACACAATGCGTCCATCAGAAACCATTTCACTTGATGCTCCAGCATCCAATAGAACTGATGTGAGCCCCTTCCTACGACATTGTTACATCTCATAATTTAGCACCGAGGTTAATTTCTTCATTCTGAACTAGGGATCATAAATTCATGGAATAAAGCCGTGCAGGTGGAGGCCATTCAGCCCGTTCAGCTGGTACTTGCAATTTAGAACCTCCCTTTCACATTGGAGTAAGGTCACTTAGTTCAGCAGCCAGGTGCAGAGGGTTATTTGGAGACAGTCACAATAGGAAGCTTGAAATTGGGGGGAAAGACCAAAAGATCATAAGACATAAGAGAAGTGATAGGCTATTCAGGCAACTGAGTCTCTTATGCTATTCATTGAGATAATGGTTGTCATGATAATCCTCAAGTCCACTTGCTTGCCATTTCCCCAAAACCCTTAATTCCCTTACCAGTTGAAAATCTGTCTATCCTGCCTAGAATATTCTTAACGACCCAACTCAACAGCACTCTGTGAAAAGAGATAATGGGAACTGCAGATGCTGGAGAATCCAAGATAACAAAGAGTGGGGCTGGATGAACACAGCTGGCCAAGCAGCATCTTAGGAGCAATCCCTTCGCCCCACTGCATCCCAAAACCAGCCCAGCTCGTCCCCGCCTGCCTAATCTGTTCTTCCTCTCACCTATCCGCTCCTCCCACCTCAGGCTGCACCTCCATTTCCTACCTACTAAGCTCACCCCGCCCCCTTAACCTGTCCGTCCTCCACGAACTGACCTATCCCCTCCCTACCTCCACACCCATACTCCCCTCTCCACCTATCTTCTCCTCTATCTATCTTCAGTCTGCCTCCCCCTCTCTCCCTATTTATTCCAGTTCCCTCTCCCCATCCCCCTTTTCTGATGAAGGGTCAAGGCCTGAAACATTAGCTTTTGTGCTTCTAAGATGCTGCTTGGCCTGCTGTGTTCATCCAGCCCCACAGTTTGTTATCTAGCACTCTGTGGTAAAGTATTCCACAGATTCACTACCATCCTCAGAGATTCCATTGACCAGAAACTCAATTGGATTCACCACATAAACAATATGGCTATAAAAGCAGACTAAAGGCTAGTAGCTCAACTTCTATCTCCCCAAAACCTGACCACCATTTGCAAGGAACAAGTCAGGAGTGTAATGGAATACTCCCTTCTTGCTAGGAGGAGTGCAGCTCCAAAATCACTCACCATCCAGGTCGAAGTAGCTCACTTGATTGGCACCGCATTCACAAATACCCATTCCCTCCAACAATGACAATTAGTAGCAGCAGTGTGTATCGTCAACACAAGATGCTCTGCAGAAATTTTCCAAAGGCCCTTAGACAGCATCTTCTAAACCTAGGGCTGCTTCAATATGGAGGCGCAAGGGTGAAAGATGGATTACAACAACATCACCATCATCAAGTCCCTCTCCAAGTCACTCACGATCCTGCCTTGGAAATATATCACTGTTCCTTCACTGCCGCTGGATCAAAATCCTGGAATTCCCTCCCTATAGCAGGTGGGCTGCAGCAATTCAAGAAGGCAGCTCACCACCATCTTCTTAAGGGCAACTAGGGATGGACATGAATAGCTGGCCAGCCAGCGATGCCCACATCAAATCTGTGAATTGAAAAGAAAATTTGAGAGAAGAAATTCCTCCTAATCTCTGTTTTAAAAACATGATCCCTTATTCTGAGGTTTCACCCTCTGCTCATAGGCTCTTCCAGAATCATAGAATCCCTACAGTGCAGGAGCAGGCCATCACACCCATTGAGTCCACACACTGACCCTCCAAAGGCCATCTCACCCAGACCCTCCCCCTTACCACTTAATCCTACATTTTCCATGGCTAATCCATCTAGTCTGCACATCCCTGGAAACTATGGGCAAATTAGCACGGCCAGTCCACCTAACCTGTACATCTTTCGACTGTGAGAGGAAATGGGATCATGCAAAGGAAACAGACACAGGGAGAACATGTAAACTCCACACAGTCACCTGAGGGTGGGGTCGAGCCCAGATCCCTGGCACTCTGAGGCATATGTGCTAATCAGTGAGCTGCCACAAGGGGCAAAAAGCTCACCGCATGTACACGAGATAATGGGACTGTCGTGTCTTCTAAGAACCTTGCATGTTTCAATAAGATTGCCTCTCATTCTTCTTAACTTCAAAGAGAACAGGCCAATGTACTCAACCCCTCTTCATAAGACTGTCCCTCCATACCCTTCTCTGGACTGCTTCCAATATCTTTCCTTAGTTGAGACCCAAAACTGTTCACGGTATTCCAGCTGTGGTCTAATGGTACCTTGTAAGGCTTAGATTGCATCCAACTTCCTGATGCAAGACAGGAAAATCTATCCATAATTCTACTGGATTCACTGTTTACAGTGACTTTAAAGCATAACTGGAGGAACAGCTGATCAAGCCAACACTCCTCTCTCAGTTTATGCCCTCAAATACCGATATATCGAATTGCTTTTCACAAGGCTATTGGTCACCATATTTGCAAACACAACAACTGTAAGTTATGTGAAATACCATCAGACTTTCAATAGAACATATTCATTTATAGTAAAATGATATGTGATTTGGAAGGAAATCTCGGAGCAGGAAATCTCCTTGTGGTTTAGTTTCAAAAATGCTACATAGGCTTTTCAATGTCTGTTCGAAGGAGTCTTTGTTTTAATTTTCCAAAGCTCCCTAGATTCTGGAAAAAACCAATATGATTGAAGATATCTTTATTCCAGATTAGTGGAGCCAAAAAGCAGGAAACTACTGTCTGAGATAACAAAGTGTGGAGCTGGATGAACACAGCAGGCCAAGCATCATCTCAGGAGCACTAAAGCTGACGTTTCGGGCCTAGATGCTTCATCAGAGAGGGGGATGGGGAGAGAGAACTGGAATAAATAGGGAGAGAGGGGGAGGCGGACCGAAGATGGAGAGAAAAGAAGATTGGTGATGAGGAGAGTATAGGTGGGGAGGTAGGGAGGGGATAGGTCAGTCCAGGGAAGACGGACAGGTCAAGGAGGTTAGTAGGTAGGAAATGGAGGTGCAACTTGAGGTGGGAGGAGTGGATAGGTGAGAGGAGGAATAGGTTAGGGACACGGGGACAAGCTGGGCTGGTTTTGGGATGCAGTGGGGGGAGGGGATGAGTTGGGCTGGTTTTGGGATGCAGTGGGGGAAGGGGAGATTTTGAAGCTTGTGAAGTCCACATTGATACCATTGGGCTGCAGGGTTCCCAAGTGGAATATGAGTTGCTTTTCCTGCAACCTTCGGGTGGCATCATTGTGGCACTGCAGGAGACCCAGGATGGACATGTCGTCTGAGGAATGGGAGGGGGAGTTAAAATGGTTCGCGACTGGCAGGTGCAGTTGTTTATTGCGAACCGAGCTGAGGTGTTCTGCAAAGCAGTCCCCAAGCCTCCGTTTGGTTTCCCCAATGTAGAGGAAGCCACACCGGGTACAGTGGATACAGTATACCACATTAGCAGATGTGCAGGTGAACCTCTGCTTAATATGGAAAGTCATCTTGGGGCCTGGGATGGGGGTGAGGGAGGAGGTGTGGGGGCAAGTGCAGCATTTCCTGCGGTTGCAGGGGGCAATTAAAGCTTAGCAACAACAGGAAAAATCAGGCAGAGTTAACATGTGCTTCAGTATCTGATTGGAGTTTTTCGGCAAGTGACAGACAATGTCGATAAGGGAAACTTGCAGATGTGCTTTACCTAGAATTCCAGAAGGCACTTGATAAGATGACATGTCAAAGTTTACTGCCCAAAATAAGAGCTCATTAGATAGCATTGACAGGGAATTGGCTGATTGGAAGGAGTACACAGTTATTTTGTAAAACTGAATTTGAGTATTACAGGAAAAAACACATTTTATGTTATTTATTTACGTATTTACCGTATGCAGCATAGGAGGAATGTGGTGATGAAATGGACAACTTTACAACCAATCAGTACTCTCCCTTTACTTAGTATATATTTTTTTCTCACCATGATTGGTTTTCTTGCCAAATGTCCTGATGAGTACAAGACAAAAACTTTGATAATGTGCTCCCGAGATGCTGCTTGGCCTGCTGTGTTCATCCAGTCTCATACTTTGTTATCTTGGATTCTACAGCATCTGCAGTTCCCGTTATCTCTGATCACAACTTTGACAAGTGCATTTTTTTCTGCAATACTCAAGGATACAAATAACTGACTAATTCCTTGGATGACGAGAGCGGTGGAGCTTCTAGTGAAAAGGAAGAAGGTAGCTTACATAAGGTGGAGGAAGCTAGGGTCAAGTTCAGCTAGAGAGGATTACATGCAGGCAAGGAAGGAGCTCAAAAATGGTCTGAGGAGAGCCAGGAGGGGGCACGAGAAAGGCTTGGCAGAAGGAATCCGGGAAAACACAAAGGCATTTTACACTTACGTGAGGAATAAGAGAATGGTCAAAGAAAGAGTAGGGCCGATCAGGGATAGCATAGGGAACTTGTGTGTGGAGCCTGAGGAGGTAGGGGAAGCCCTAAATGAGTTTTTTGCTTCTGTCTTTACGAAAGAAACGAACTTTGTAGTGAATGAAACCTTTGAAGAGCAGGTGTGCATGCTGGAATGGATAGAGATAGAGGAAGCTGATGTGCTGAAAATTTTGTCAAACATTAAGATTGACAAGTCGCCAGGCCCGGATCAGATTTGTCCTCGGCTGCTTTGGGAAGCGAGAAATGCAATTGCTTCGCCACTTGCGAAGATCTTTGCATCCTCGCTCTCCACTGGAGTCGTACCTGAGGACTGGAGAGAGGCAAATGTAATTCCTCTCTTCAAGAAAGGAAATAGGGAAATCCCCGGCAATTATAGACCGGTAAGTCTCACGTCTGTCGTCTGCAAGGTGTTAGAAAGGATTCTGAGGGATAAGATTTATGACCATCTGGAAGAGCATGGCTTGATCAAATACAGTCAACACGGCTTTGTGAGGGGTAGGTCATGCCTTACAAACCTTATCGAGTTTTTTGAGGATGTGACTAGAAAAGTTGATGAGGGTCGAGCTGTGGATGTGGTGTATATGGACTTCAGTAAGGCATTTGATAAGGTTCCCCATGGTAGGCTCATTCAGAAGGTCAGGAGGAATGGGATACAGGGGAACTTAGCTGCTTGGATACAGAATTGGCTGGCCAAAAGAAGACAGCGAGTGGTAGTAGAAGGAAAATATTCTGCCTGGAAGTCAGTGGTGAGTGGAGTTCCACAGGGCTCTGTCCTTGGGCCTCTACTGTTTGTAATTTTTATTAATGACTTGGACGAGGGAATTGAAGGATGGGTCAGCAAGTTTGCAGACGACACAAAGGTCGGAGGTGTCGTTGACAGTGTAGAGGGCTGTTGTAGGCTGCAGCGGGACATTGACAGGATGCAGAGATGGGCTGAGAGGTGGCAGATGGAGTTCAACCTGGATAAATGCGAGGTGATGCATTTTGGAAGGTCGAATTTGAAAGCTGAGTACAGGATTAAGGATAGGATTCTTGGCAGCGTGGAGGAACAGAGGGATCTTGGTGTGCAGATACATAGATCCCTTAAAATGGCCACCCAAGTGGACAGGGTTGTTAAGAAAGCATATGGTGTTTTGGCTTTCATTAACAGGGGGATTGAGTTTAAGAGTCGTGAGATCTTGTTGCAGCTCTATAAAACTTTGGTTAGACCGCACTTGGAATACTGCGTCCAGTTCTGGTCGCCCTATTATAGGAAAGATGTAGATGCTTTGGAGAGGGTTCAGAGGAAGTTTACCAGGATCCTGCCTGGACTGGAGGGCTTACCTTATGAAGAGAGGTTGACTGAGCTCGGTCTCTTTTCATTGGAGAAAAGGAGGAGGAGAGGGGACCTAATTGAGGTATACAAGATAATGAGAGGCATAGATAGAGTTGATAGCCAGAGACTATTTCCCAGGGCAGAAATGGCTAGCACGAGGGGTCATAGTTTTAAGCTGGTTGGTGGAAAGTATAGAGGGGATGTCAGAGGCAGGTTCTTTACGCAGAGAGTTGTGAGAGCATGGAATGCGTTGCCAGCAGCAGTTGTGGAAGCAAGGTCATTGGGGTCATTTAAGAGACTGCTGGACATGTATATGGTCACAGAAATTTGAGGGTGCATACATGAGGATCAATGGTCGGCACAACATTGTGGGCTGAAGGGCCTGTTCTGTGCTGTACTGTTCTATGTTCTATGTTCTATGTTCTAATTGCAGCTTGGCAGGATATACTGAGTGGAGTATAAGACAAATTAGTGCTGGGCTTCAAATATCAACAATTTATATTTGTGACTTAAATGATGAAAATGAATGTGTGGTTGTAAATTTTGCGACTAAATTGTCAAGAGCATATAAGAACTATGAAAAGGGACATAGAAAGGTATAGTGAGTGGGCAAAAAGATTGGCAGATGAACTATAATTTAGAAAATGGGAGTTTATCTATTTTGGTTTAAAATAGAAAAATAGTTTACTGTTTAAATGAAGAGCGATTACAGGACTTGATGGTACAGTGGGATTTGACTATTCTGGTATATGAATCACAATCAGATACAGCAAGCGATTATGAAAACTGTAGTTTATTGCAAAGGGAATGGAATATAAAAGTAGAGATGTGTTTCTGCAGATGTATAGAGCATCAGTGAGGCCATATATGAAGGACTATGTGTAGTTTTGGTCTCCTTATTAAGAACAGCCATGCATGTATCAAAGGCAGTTAAGAGAAGGGTCATTTAACTGATAACTGAGTGTTATTTTATGAGGAGAAATTGAACAGGCTGGACTTGAAACCATTAGAGTTTAGAAGAATATGAGATGATCTTGTTGGTATACATAGGATACTGAGCAGACTTAATAAAATGGGTGCTGCAAGGATATACCCCTGTGCATAATAAATTTGAGCTAAGGACACAGTTTAAAAAGAACAGGTGTTGCATTTAAGGCAGGTAAGGAGAATTTTTTTTCCCTCAGAGGGTTGTGAGTCTTTGGCCTCTTCTCCCAAGATAAAATCGAGGCAGATTTATTGAATACCTTCAAGTCAAAAGAAAATGGATTCATAACTAAAGAGTGAATTAAAGGCTTTTAGAGGTTGAAAGGAAAGTGGAGTTGAGGGCACAACTGGATCAGCCATAACATAACCAAATGGCAGAACAGTCACTAGGGACCAAATGACCTATTCTTGCTCCTGAGTCATGTGTCCACACAGAAGCAAGAATCTTTGTCTAATACCCATCTGATGGAAGGCAGGCCAACAAAATAGAACCCCTTCCACATGGGCATAAGTGCCAAAGGTAACAGGATAATAAGATAACGGTCATGACTTTCTTTGATTCGAACTCATTATGATCTTCCGTGTATTCCTAAAGAGGAAGATGGAGCCTTGGTTTAACATATCCTACAAAATAGCACCTAAACAATGCAGTACTGAACAAATAATTCTGACTAGCTACATGCGGCAATTTAATGCAGTTCTAGATTACAAGGTCAAACCCTGCAGAGGGACTAAAAGCCCATAACCTGCGTGAGGGATGTCTGCTGGCCTAGTGGTGAAGACAGATATATGGAGCCTTGATCTCACCGAACGGCAGGACAACTTTGAGGGACTAAAAGGGGCCAACTTGTGTTCCAATGTAGCCAGAGGCAAGAGAATTACCAAAATGACATTAAATTTTGCTGCAGTAACTTACAAATATACAAACTTAGTAGAATACAATGTTTATTATACCATCTTCTCTACCTTCTGGTCAAGATGGCGCCAGAGAAGGATGCTTCAACCAGAGCTCCTCTGCTCCTTCTGTTTTCTTCTCTTTTCCTCCCTCTTTGGTCTCTCAGCGGCTCTCAGTCTGGTCGCCCGGCAGCTAATGGCTGGTCCCTTGGCAGTTCATGGCAAGTCCTGACCTTGTCTCTCGGTGGCTCGTGGTGGCCCTCAGCCTGTTCTCTTGGTGACCATGTCAGGTCCCTGTCTTGTCTCTCGGTAGCTCTCAGCTCCCTCTCTCGGTGGTATGTCGGCTGGTCTCTCAGCAGCTTGTGGCGGTGTCGTGGCTCGGCGTGTGAATGAATCCTGCCCAGGCATGTTCCTGACAAACCAGGAGAAATGGGAGAAATGATAGTTTCAGCAGCAGCGATAGAATCTGAGGCAGCAGCATTGAGAACAGACAGCAGAACGAGATATGGAGGGGAATCATCAAAGATTGATAAACTATTAACTTACTCCTATTTTTTCTAGTTTAAACTATGAAAGAATTAATGTAAACTATTAATAAAATGTGAGGCTGGATGAACACAGCAGGCCAAGCAGCATCTCAGGAGCACAAAAGCTGACGTTTCGGGCCTAGACCCTTCATCAGAGAGGGGGATGGGGGGAGGGAACTGGAATAAATAGGGAGAGAGGGGGAGGCGGACCGAAGATGGAGAGCAAAGAAGATAGGTGGAGAGGGTGTAGGTGGGGAGGTAGGGAGGGGATAGGTCAGTCCAGGGAAGACGGACAGGTCAAGGAGGTGGGATGAGGTTAGTAGGTAGCTGGGGGTGCGGCTGGGGGTGGGAGGAAGGGATGGGTGAGAGGAAGAACCGGTTAGGGAGGCAGAGACAGGTTGGACTGGTTTTGGGATGCAGTGGGTGGGGGGGAAGAGCTGGGCTGGTTGTGTGGTGCAGTGGGGGGAGGGGATGAACTGGGCTGGTTTAGGGATGCAGTGGGGGAAGGGGAGATTTTGAAACTGGTGAAGTCCACATTGATACCATATGGCTGCAGGGTTCCCAGGCGGAATATGAGTTGCTGTTCCTGCAACCTTCGGGTGGCATCATTGTGGCAGTGCAGGAGGCCCATGATGGACATGTCATCAAGAGAATGGGAGGGGGAGTGGAAATGGTTTGCGACTGGGAGGTGCAGTTGTTTGTTGCGAACTGAGCGGAGGTGTTCTGCAAAGCGGTCCCCAAGCCTCCGCTTGGTTTCCCCAATGTAGAGAAAGCCGCACCGGGTACAGTGGATGCACTATACCACATTGGCAGATGTGCAGGTGAACCTCTGCTTAATGTGGAATGTCATCTTGGGGCCTGGGATGGGGGTGAGGGAGGAGGTGTGGGGACAAGTGTAGCATTTCCTGCGGTTGCAGGGGAAGGTGCCGGATGTGGTGGGGTTGGAGGGCAGTGTGGAGCGAACAAGGGAGTCACGGAGAGAGTGGTCTCTCCGGAAAGCAGACAGGGGTGGGGATGGAAAAATGTCTTGGGTGGTGGGGTCGGATTGTAAATGGCGGAAGTGTCGGAGGATAATGCGTTGTATCCGGAGGTTGGTAGGGTGGTGTGTGAGAACGAGGGGGATCCTCTTGGGGCGGTTGTGGCGGGGGCGGGGTGTGAGGGATGTGTCGCGGGAAATGCGGGAGACGCGGTCAAGGGCGTTCTCAATCACCGTGGGGGGGAAGTTGCGGACCTTAAAGAACTTGGACATCTGGGATGTGCGGGAGTGGAATGTCTTATCGTGGGAGCAGATGCGGCGGAGGCGGAGGAATTGGGAATAGGGGATGGAGTTTTTGCAGGAGGGTGGGTGGGAGGAGGTGTATTCTAGGTAGCTGTGGGAGTCGGTGGGCTTGAAATGGACATCAGTTACAAGCTGGTTGCCTGAGATGGAGACTGAGAGGTCCAGGAAGGTGAGGGATGTGCTGGAGATGGCCCAGGTGAACTGAAGGTTGGGGTGGAGGGTGTTGGTGAAGTGGATGAACTGTTCGAGCTCCTCTGGGGAGCAAGAGGCGGCGCCGATACAGTCATCAATGTACCGGAGGAAGAGGTGGGGTTTGGGGCCTGTGTAGGTGCGGAAGATGGACTGTTCCACGTAACCTACAAAGAGGCAGGCATAGCTGGGGCCCATGCGGGTGCCCATGGCCACCCCCTTAGTCTGTAGGAAGTGGGAGGAGTCAAAAGAGAAGTTGTTGAGTGTGAGGACGAGTTCCGCTAGGCGGATGAGAGTGTCGGTGGAGGGGGCCTGGTCGGGCCTGCGGGACAGGAAGAAGCGGAGGGCCTTGAGGCCATCTCCATGCGGAATGCAGGTGTACAGGGACTGGACGTCCATGGTGAATATGAGGTGTTGGGGGCCAGGGAATTGGAAGTCCTGGAGGAGGTGGAGGGCGTGGGTGGTGTCACGGACATAGGTGGGGAGTTCCTGGACCAAAGGGGAGAAAATGGAGTCCAGATAGGTGGAGATGAGTTCGGTGGGGCAGGAGCAGGCTGAGACGATGGGTCGACCAGGGCAGGCAGGTGTGTGTCCACAAACCTGCCTGCCCTGGTCGACCCATCGTCTCAGCCTGCTCCTGCCCCACCGAACTCATCTCCACCTATCTGGACTCCATTTTCTCCCCTTTGGTCCAGGAACTCCCCACCTATGTCCGTGACACCACCCACGCCCTCCACCTCCTCCAGGACTTCCAATTCCCTGGCCCCCAACACCTCATATTCACCATGGACGTCCAGTCCCTGTACACCTGCATTCCGCATGGAGATGGCCTCAAGGCCCTCCGCTTCTTCCTGTCCCGCAGGCCCGACCAGGCCCCCTCCACCGACACTCTCATCCGCCTAGCGGAACTCGTCCTCACACTCAACAACTTCTCTTTTGACTCCTCCCACTTCCTACAGACTAAGGGGGTGGCCATGGGCACCCGCATGGGCCCCAGCTATGCCTGCCTCTTTGTAGGTTACGTGGAACAGTCCATCTTCCGCACCTACACAGGCCCCAAACCCCACCTCTTCCTCCGGTACATTGATGACTGTATCGGCGCCGCCTCTTGCTCCCCAGAGGAGCTCGAACAGTTCATCCACTTCACCAACACCCTCCACCCCAACCTTCAGTTCACCTGGGCCATCTCCAGCACATCCCTCACCTTCCTGGACCTCTCAGTCTCCATCTCAGGCAACCAGCTTGTAACTGATGTCCATTTCAAGCCCACCGACTCCCACAGCTACCTAGAATACACCTCCTCCCACCCACCCTCCTGCAAAAACTCCATCCCCTATTCCCAATTCCTCCGCCTCCGCCGCATCTGCTCCCACGATAAGACATTCCACTCCCGCACATCCCAGATGTCCAAGTTCTTTAAGGACCGCAACTTCCCCCCCACGGTGATTGAGAACGCCCTTGACCGCGTCTCCCGCATTTCCCGCGACACATCCCTCACACCCCGCCCCCGCCACAACCGCCCCAAGAGGATCCCCCTCGTTCTCACACACCACCCTACCAACCTCCGGATACAACGCATTATCCTCCGACACTTCCGCCATTTACAATCCGACCCCACCACCCAAGACATTTTTCCATCCCCACCCCTGTCTGCTTTCCGGAGAGACCACTCTCTCCGTGACTCCCTTGTTCGCTCCACACTGCCCTCCAACCCCACCACATCCGGCACCTTCCCCTGCAACCGCAGGAAATGCTACACTTGTCCCCACACCTCCTCCCTCACCCCCATCCCAGGCCCCAAGATGACATTCCACATTAAGCAGAGGTTCACCTGCACATCTGCCAATGTGGTATAGTGCATCCACTGTACCCGGTGCGGCTTTCTCTACATTGGGGAAACCAAGCGGAGGCTTGGGGACCGCTTTGCAGAACACCTCCGCTCAGTTCGCAACAAACAACTGCACCTCCCAGTCGCAAACCATTTCCACTCCCCCTCCCATTCTCTTGATGACATGTCCATCATGGGCCTCCTGCACTGCCACAATGATGCCACCCGAAGGTTGCAGGAACAGCAACTCATATTCCGCCTGGGAACCCTGCAGCCATATGGTATCAATGTGGACTTCACCAGTTTCAAAATCTCCCCTTCCCCCACTGCATCCCTAAACCAGCCCAGTTCATCCCCTCCCCCCACTGCACCACACAACCAGCCCAGCTCTTCCCCCCCACCCACTGCATCCCAAAACCAGTCCAACCTGTCTCTGCCTCCCTAACCGGTTCTTCCTCTCACCCATCCCTTCCTCCCACCCCCAGCCGCACCCCCAGCTACCTACTAACCTCATCCCACCTCCTTGACCTGTCCGTCTTCCCTGGACTGACCTATCCCCTCCCTACCTCCCCACCTACACCCTCTCCACCTATCTTCTTTGCTCTCCATCTTCGGTCCGCCTCCCCCTCTCTCCCTATTTATTCCAGTTCCCTCCCCCCATCCCCCTCTCTGATGAAGGGTCTAGGCCCGAAACGTCAGCTTTTGTGCTCCTGAGATGCTGCTTGGCCTGCTGTGTTCATCCAGCCTCACATTTTATTATCTTGGAATCTCCAGCATCTGCAGTTCCCATTATCTCTAATGTAAACTATTACCTGCTTTTTTCTACTATTCTACGAGCTTAACTTTTTAACCCTCATTTCTCTTGCTACTTTCTACCTAAGTTATTTTTATACCGAGGTAACTTGGTACCTAGCTTTGTATGGTGACATTAAATACTTTTCACTAGACTCCTATACTTCTGTACTTGTGTACATGTGACAATAAAGTAAAAATTCTATATAGTAACTCATCTCTAACGAATGCTTGTCTCCACAATTTTTAGCCAGCCTTGACTGCATATACCAAAGCGAATGGAACTGACACACCTATCAGAAAACTCAAAATAAATTCATCTGACTACACTCACACTTTAACAGATGTCTTAATGGCCTTAAAAGAAAGGCAATAATATATTCTTTGCAACAGATTAGGGTGGCTTTGGTCTGTCTTTGTGTTATCACATTGCTTCAAAATGGTATCAAGTTACTCATTATACGCAGCATTAAAATAAAACTCACGTAACCATTAAACCTTTCATACAAGAAGACATTCTTTACATTGTAATTACTGGCCATTGAACTCACATTTATTCTCTTTATTTGACAATGTCAAAAAGTAATTTAATTCCACTTGGGTGTTAAGACTCAGGAAATGTGTAATTTACAGAGTTTCTTTTAGCTTTGGAAAATGGAATACCTTCTTCAGATCTTCAACATTAAATCAAGTGTTTCCAAGTCCAGTAAAGCACAAGTCACTGTTTCTACACTACCTGAGAATGTGTCATAATCATTCTTCCTTGTACATAGACCTCAACAGACTCCAAAGTTGAACTACTTTTGCAGGATATTAGATGATGTAAGTGGCTATTGCGATATAGAGTCATAGAGTCCTACAGCTTGGAGACAGGCCCGTCATCCCAAAATGGTCCATGCCAACTAAATTTCCATCCACACAAACCCCATCTCCCTGCCCTTGGCCCATATCCTTCTGAACATTTCCTATCCATATCTTTATCCAAATGCCTTTTAAATGTTGTTATGTACCCAGCTCAACCACTTCCACTGGCAGCTCATTCAATGTGTGCACCACTTTCTGTGTAAAAAAGTTGCCCCTCAGCTTCACATGTATTCTTTCCCCTCTTACCTTAAAATGATGCCCTCTAGTCCTTGATTCCCTAACCCTGGGGAAAAGACTGAGTGCATTCACCCTATCCATGCCTCTCCAGATCTTAAACACTTCTATTAGATCCCTCTTCAGTGTCCTATGTGCAAAAGAAACAAGACCTAGCTTGTCCAACCTCTCCCTATAACTCAGCCTCTTAAGCCCTTGCAACATCCTTGTAAATTTCTTCTGCACTCTTTCAGTTTATTGATATCCTTCCAATGTCAAGGTGACCAAAACTGAACACAATACTCCAAGTGCGGCCTCACCAATGCCCTGTACAACTGCAACATAACTTCCCAACCTCTGACATATGCCCTGACATATGAAGGCCAGAGTGCTAAAAACCTTCTTTAATGTCCTGTCTACCTGTGACTCCACTTTCAGAGAACCATGCACCAAAACTCCAAGGTCCCCCTGTTCCACTACACTCCTTAAGGCCCTACCATTCACCATGAAACTCCTACCTTGATTTGACTTTCCAAAACGCAACACCTCACACTTATCTATATTAAATTCCATTTGTAATTTCTAGGCCCGCTTCTCAGCTGATCAAGATCCTGCTGCAATTTCTGATAACCTCCCTCACTGTCCATGATACCGCCTATTTTAGTGTCATCTGCAAACTTACAAATCATGCTTTGTACATTCTCATCTAAAATCATTGATATAGATAACAAATAGCAGTGGGCCCAGCAGTGGCCTGTGGAGGAGAAGAAAACAGAAGGAGCAGAGGAGCTCTGGTTGAAGCATCCTTCTCCGGCACCATCTTGACCAGAAGGTATAATGGTATATAAGGAGATGGTATAATATGCATTGTACTCTACTAAATTTGTATATTTGTAAGTTACTGCAGAGGCACACCACTAGCCACAGGCCTCCAGTCCAACAAGCATCCTTAGACTATTTCACTCTGCTTCCTACCATCAAGCCAATTGTGTATCCAATTTGCTAGCTCTCCCTGGACTCCATATGATCTATCTATTGCTTAAAAGAATTGCTGGAAATTCTAATTTAATGAAATTGTGTCACCATCATAAAATGTTTCTCTAATCCTCCACTGGATTACATATTAATCTCTTTGGATCCACATAAATTATCCTACAGATTTCTCAGGATCTCCATGATTTGATCCCAGGTCACTTCTTGGATGAGACATTGCTACAAATTTAAATGGAGGTGACATATGCACCACTGAAGGTGACAACAAAGATAGAATTGGCATAAAGAAAGGCTGTACGTCTGCAATGATAGATGTTCATTGCCAGCATGGATCCTTGTTACATCCTCGGACAACGATTTATGGGCCTGCACATGTATAGGTGAGACATTCTCCAGACAGGTAGCCAACAGATCTGGGGCCCATAACCAACATTCCCTCAACTATTTTAGTAGTGTGCAGCCAATCTGCAAAGCCTTTAAGGAACTAAGAACAAAGAATAATAAAGCACAGGATCAGGCCCTTCAGCCCATCAAGAGTTTGCTGACACCCGTG
Organism: Stegostoma tigrinum; assembly: GCF_030684315.1. Taxonomy (NCBI): domain Eukaryota; kingdom Metazoa; phylum Chordata; class Chondrichthyes; order Orectolobiformes; family Stegostomatidae; genus Stegostoma; species Stegostoma tigrinum. Next base: position 177,029,873 of record NC_081354.1, read on the forward strand.
ATGTCTTTCCAAACTAAAAACATTTTGCTTCTACATGGCCCATATCACTCTATTCCCCGCCTGTTCATATATCTGTCAATATGCCTCTTTAGACGTTGCTCTTGCATCTGCTTCTACCACCTTCTCTGGCAGTGTATTCCAGGCACTTACCACCTTCTTGCATAAAAAGCTTGATCTCTCATCTCCTTTAAACGTATCTCCTTTTACCTCTGAGTGTCTGTGCAACTCAGAGGGAACATTTTCGCAAGACTTCTGGTATCATACACCTTAGCTTCGTAATTTTGACATCTTACTGATCTGTCTGCAAATCCGCATTCTTCGTTATTTCTTTCATGGGATGCGGACGTCGTTGGGAAGGATGACATTTGATGCCTATCACTGGTTGCTCTCGAACTGATTGGCTGTCTAGACTATTTCAGAGGCCATTTAAGAATCAGCCACATTGCTGTAGGTCTGGAGCCACGTGTATTTCAGACAAGATATGAACAGTAAGTGGACAGACATTATACTGGCTTTCAATTCCAGATCTTATTCAATTCCAATTTCATGATCTAGTCTGGTGAGATTCAAACCCACATCACCAGAACAGTAGCGTAGGGTTCTACATTACTAGTCTAGTGACGTTATTACAATATCACTGCCTAGCCTTGCCCAATATTGCATACAGTTGCTGCATTTTTGTGAAATATTTGATCAACCACTTCTTCAATCAGTGGCATGTCTTTTACTGAGTTGGAATCCTTGACAGTTCCATATATCTCCAGAAGTAGTACCTTTCCTATATCCTTCTTTTTAACAAGAACTAGATTTTGTCTCTTCAAAAAAGAGAATGAAGGAACTACGTGAATGCTGGAAATCAGAAACAAAAACAAAGTTGCTGGAAAAGCTCAGCAGGCCTGATAGCATCTGTGGAGAGAAATCAGAGTTAATGCTTCGGTCCAGCAACCCTTCCTCAGATGGAGGCTTTCTGAGGAAGGGTCACTGAACCTGAAACGTTAACTCTGAATTCTCTCCACAGATGCTACAAGACCCACTGAGCTTTTCTAGCAATTTCTGTTTTTGGTTATCTCCTCAGTCTTGAGCTTTCCTCTTGCCAGAACTAAGGTTTGTTAGCACTTAAGTCCAGCATGCCTCTGCTTTTTCAGAAAGACTCATAGCAGATCCTAAGACACCATTTGACACAAGAATAAGGGAGTTCTCCCTGGTGTTCTGGTCAATATAAATTGTTCTATCAATGGCACTCAAACAGATTAGTTGGTTATTATTGCATTATTGCTTCGGGACTGACTGTCCATAACTTGGCCCCTGCATTTCCTAAATTACATTGGCTGCACATCAGAAAGGAACCCATTGATAGCAAAGCATTTTGTGACATCCTTTGGTCGTGAAAGGTACGATATAAATGCTAACTTTCTGATTTTTTCTTTGAGATATCCAGCCAGTCCTAACTCCCTTTATCTTCTTCACAATTCTGTAAAATTTTCATCTCAAAATTTCTTTTTGAACATAACAATTGAATCTGTTTCCAAGAAGTTCTCAAGCCTTGCATTTTCGATCATAACAACTCATGGCAGAAAAAGGAACTCACCACATCTCCCAACTTCTCTGACTTTAATTACACCTTTATTGTACTTTTCGATGTTAATTATTCCTTTACTTGTAAAATGCTGTCAAGCAGCTGACACTTTGCCAGTTCGCAAGTGGTACAACATCGAGATTCTTAAAGACTCTTGGTTAACAGAGAAGAGGGCATTGGATCTGCCAGGAGCATCATCACAGTGGCTATAATTAAGAAGCAACATCATTAGTTAAAAACCATTGAGAAATTTCAACCTTATCTGGCTAGGGCCCTCTGAGCTAAAGCGAGGGATATGTGCTTCAGGCTAGATAAGGAGATTTCAGTTCTTAACCCTGAACACAAAATCTATAACTGGATTCCTTCTGCTAACTGACTTTCTGTGAATTTCCAGCATTATCTAATAGCTTTCAAGAAAAGAGAGTCTCCAGAGTCTTTATGACAAAATCCATGCAGACGTTCTGTAGTTGTACTGAATGAGTCAGCCCAAGTTATAGTTTGTTGGAAGAGGCCTCTAAACCAAGCTCTCCCAGGAGCAATATGGCCCTATCACAACGGGGAAGAGGGGCTTTCTATCTCTCAATTAATATTATTACAAATCAGATAAGTTAGTCATCATCAGTTTGCTGTTTGTGAGATCTTCCTGTGTACAAATTGGCTGTAGCATTTCCGACATTGCAAAACACATCAAAAGTGGCTTTGAAGAAATCTGAGGCATTGTCAGGCCATGAAAGATGCTATTCAAATTCAAAGGCAAGTCTTTCTTTCCACTTTTCAAAGCATTGACCTGGGAAAGAGTGACAACCAAGGAAGTAAAGCAACATGTTAATGGGACAAGAACAGTTGCTTCAGAAAGGAGCTGAATTTCTTTTCCGCTAAACAGAGGGCAACAGGATCTGCTTCACTTTTCCAATGATACTAATTATCTTTCAGCATTCTTGAGTTTTAGTTAAACTCTGAGGCAACCAATTGACCAATTGAAGCAGATTTCAATAAGATCATCACCTTTCATGCAGGCTGATAACTTTTTCCTCGCTGAAATTATCAAGTTGAATTTGGAGTGATGGGCTGAGCTTGGAATCAAATAACATACACGGAGCTGGGGTTTTTTTTCAAAGAAAATGATATCTCCATCCCAGCAAATTCAGATGATGTTGCCTGTGTTTATCTTACACTAAACATGTTGTTCCTGCCTCTGCCAATGTTATTATGTCCCCATGGTAACAGATGGCTTCAGCTTGGATTGGTCGTTAACTGTCTGATACACTGTAATCAGAAGTATCTGCAAAGACAGTTTAATGGGGCTTCTGTACAGTTTAACAAGGCATGGCAAATTGCAGCCACTTGAGAATTATAGAGAAAATGTCAAGTGTAATAGATTATAAATTCAGATCGCCACCTGTGTTTTCCATTTATAAAAAAAAATTGAACTATTATGGTGAGGACATTCCCTTCGACAAGTGGCTTCTTCAGGCCAGTGGGCACAAAACTCAATGCTCAGATTGACTCAAGTGTTCTACATATACAGAACTAAGCCTGTCCCATTTAGTGTCTTGCCTTCGATTTTTGGTACTACACCATGAGGATTTCTTTTTAATATTTGTCCTACGTGAGATGAGATGATCACTGACAAAGCCACCTTTTGTTGCCCATGACTAATTGCTCTTGAGCAGGAGGTGGGGAACTGCCTTCTTGAATGGCTGTTGTCCGCGTGGTGTGTGTAGAGGCTCCAACAGTGCCCTTGGTGATTTGTCAGGTTTGTGCTAATGAAGGGGTTACTATAGAGCCCCAGGCTCGAATGGTGCATGCCTTGGAGGGGGGTTCTTACAGGTGATAACGTGCCCATGTGTCTGCCATCCTTGTCTTACCTGGTGGTAGAGGTCATGGGTTTAAAATGCCCAGTTGGTACAGCGTTGGTGAACTTTTGCAATGCATCTTGTAGATGGTACTCACTGCTGCTACTCTGAGCCAGAGATGGAGTTGGCTAATGTTTAAGTTGATGGATGGGACGCTGATCAACTGACAGCTGGAACCTAGATGATAAGCTCCTTGAGTGCAACTGGAAAGGTTTTGAGATGATTTACTTATAAAGTGTAAAGTGATTTAAGGGATCCATAAGGCAGACACACAGAAATGGTGAAATGTAAAAAAAAGGGGCATAATTTATAATCCAAGCTGGGCCAACTAAGATATGAGAAGAGATAATAGGAACTGCAGATGCTGGAGAATCCGAGATTACAAAGTGTGGAGCTGGATGAACACAACAGGCCAAGCCACACCTTAGGAGCAAGAAAGCTGACGTTTCGGGCCTAGACCATTCATCAGAAATGGGGGAGGGGGAAAGGATTCTGAAATAAATAGGGAGAGAGGGGGAGGCAGATCGAAGATGGATAGAGGGAAAGATAGGTAGAGCGGAGACAGACAAGTTAAAGACGAGATGGAGATATGAGAACATGGAAATATGAGAAGAAGCAACTTTTCACACAAAAGGTAATGGGATCTAAAATTCTTTGCCCAAATGGCTTCAGATGCTAAATCATTTGCAAGTTCCAACACTAAAATTGATGGATCTTTTAAGTTGACACCATCAAGGGAGATGGCTAAACAATGGTTAAATTGAATTAAACTGGATGTTTGAGGGGTAATTGCTGACAAGATGTTTCTGCACTTTGAGGGAGCCTAAGACCAGAGGGCATAGTCTCAGAACTAAGAGATGCCAATTTAAAACTTGTCCCAGAGGGTTGTGACCCTTTGGAACTCCTTGTCACACAAAGCTTTGGAGGCCCGAAACTTCAGCTTTTGTGCTCCTAAGATGCTGCTTGGCCCGCAGGATTCCATCACTCTCCTAACTTGTGCCTTGTAGATGGTGTACAGGAGTCAGGAGGCAAGTTATTCCTAGATAAATGATGAAAGACCTGTGGGTGCTGCAAATCAGAAACAAAAATATAAATTTCGGGAAAAGCTAAGCAGGTCTATTAGCATCTGTGAAGAGAAATTAGAGCTAACGTTTTGAGTGTGGTGACCTGGCCTCAAAGCTAATTCCTCAGAACAAAGCAAAAACTCTGATTTCCCTTCACAGATGCTGCCAGATGTGCTGAGCTTTTCCAGAAACTTCTGCTTTTGTTTCAGAGTTGTTCCTAGCCTCTGGCTGGAATCCATGATGGTGGGGAGCTCTGGAGGAGGTGGAGATGGATCATCCATTCGGCACTCCTGGTTATAGATCGCTGAAAATATTTCAGGCTTACCTATCACACTGCTGGGTTAGGCAAGCCCATCATTGTGGACGGGAATATCTCTTGAACTGCCTCTTCCAGGCTTCACTACCACGCAGCTTAGACCTGATCCATTGGTCATCAAGACACTTAAGTTCCTTCGTCAACCCCTTTCGAACCCACAACGATTATTATCTAGAAGGACAAGAGTAGTAGGTTCATGAGAACAGCGCAAACCTCCGCTCCAATCTATTCACCATCCTGTCTCAGAAGTATATTGCAGTTTCTCCACTGCGAGAACAAAGAACATAGAACACAGAAAAGTACAGCACAGAACAGGCCCTTCAGCCCACGATGTTGTGCCAACCATTGATCCTCATGTATGCACCCGCAAATTTCTGTGACCATATGCATGTCCAGCAGTCTCTTAAAAGTCCCCAATGACCTTGTTTCCACAACTGCTGCTGGCAACGCATTCCATGCTCTCACAACTCTCTCTGTAAAGAACCTGCCTCTGACATCCCCTCTATACTTTCCTCCAACCAGCTTAAAACTATGACCCCTCGTGCTAGGCATTTCTGCCCTGGGAAATAGTCTCTGGCTATCAACTCTATCTATGCCTCTCATTATCTTGTATACCTCAATTAGGTCCCCTCTCCTCCTCCTTTTCTCCAATGAAAAGAGTCCGAGCTCAGTCAACCTCTCTTCATAAGATAAGCCCTCCAGTCCAGGCAGCATCCTGGTAAACCTCCTCTGAACCCTCTCCAAAGCATCCACATCTTTCTTATAATAGGGCGACCAGAACTGGACGCAGTATTCCAAGTGCGTCTAAACAAAGTTTTATAGAGCTGCAACAAGATCTCACGACTCTTAAACTCAATCCCCCTGCTAATGAAAGCCAAAACATCATATGCTTTCTTAACAACCCTGTCCACTTGGGTGGCCATTTTAAGGGATCTATGTATCTGCACACCAAGATCCCTCTGTTCCTCCACACTGCCAAGAATCCTATCCTTAATCCTGTACTCAGCTTTCAAATTCGACCTTCCAAAATGCATCACCTCGCATTTATCCAGGTTGAACTCCATCTGCCACCTCTCAGCCCATCTCTGCATCCTGTCAATGTCCCACTGCAGCCTACAACAGCCCTCTATACTGTCAACGACCCCTCCAACCTTCGTGTCGTCTGCAAACTTGCTGACCCATCCTTCAATCCCCTCATCCAAGTCATTAATAAAAATTACAAACAGTAGAGGCCCAAGGACAGAGCCCTGTGGAACACCACTCACCACTGACTTCCAGGCAGAATATTTTCCTCCTCCGATCACTCGCTGTCTTCTGTTGGCCAGCCACTTCTGTATCCAGGCAGCTAAGTTCCCCTGTATCCTATTCCTCCTGACCTTATCAAGGGCAGCTTGGGTTGGGCAATCAATTCAGGCCCAGCCAATTAAGCCCACAGGATAAAGAACATACTGCAATAGCTAATCCCAAATTGCCTGGCTTCTGTAGAAGTGAGGCTGACTTCAGGGCACAGGCCAAAATGAATATTTGCACTGCTGGAGATCAGGGGTGCAAGAATATTTAGTGAGCGGTACTTTAAAACATCTTTAATTGTTCATAAAATTCAGGGGAAATAAACGCTACAGCAAGATTATCAGAATTATCAGCTCACTTAAATTAACGTCGGATTAAAACCTTCATAAGGCTGTTTAAATGCTCGTTTAGCTCATTTTGCCATTTCAGTGCTTTTTGACTTACTGTTTCATTAAGTGGCATTAGGCAGCATTGACAAACTTAATCATGAGTTACTTGAACGCAAGTTTATCGATGCAACAGTGAATTAATTTTTAGACGTTTCCTCTCTGTTTCTGCCCTCCCTTCTTATTGGGCATTTTTCTTAGAATTGCTAGAGCACAAAAGGCCCAACATGTCTGTACCAGTTCTATGACTTATTGCCAGATTCCTGCCTTTGGCCAAAACACTGCTCACCATTTAAATCCAAACATCCACCCAATGCCCTCTTGAATGCTTCATTTGAACCTGCCTCCAGCACATTCCCAGGCAGCGTATGCCAAACCCTAACCCCTCCCTGTATAAATTGGATCATGATTTGACCATTTTTAGACCGACCACTACATCCAAAATTAAATGTGTCATTTCCCAGAACTAACAATGCATATCTTGATAAGCACAAACCTAGCAGGCAGAAAAGCAAACTTGTTTATAGCCTTGATGAAGCGAATATTCCTCTCTGTTTACCAGCATGACTGCTATCACCAGTGAGAATTTTATCATAGCCACTGAGAGACTTATCTCAGAATTAACATGCACCTTGCCAATCTCAAAACATTCCCTTTGGCGTGCAAAGCTTAAGAAAGTCCATGTTGCAAAAATGAACAGTCTCAGAGTTGTACCAGAGATAATGGGAACTGCAGATGCCGGAGAATCCAAGATAATAAAGCGTGAAGCTGGATGAACACAGCAGGCCAAGCAGCATCTCAGGAGCACAAAAGTTGACGTTTCGGGCCTAGACCCTTCATCAGAGAGGGGGATGGGGTGAGGGTTCTGGAATAAATAGGGAGAGAGGGGGAGGCGGACCGAAGATGGAGAGAAAAGAAGATAGGTGGAGAGGAGAGTTTAGGTGGGGAGGTAGGGAGGGGATAGGTCAGTCCCTGGAAGACAGACAGGTCAAGGAGGTGGGATAAGGTTAGTAGGTAGGAAAAGGAGGTGCGGCTTGAGGTGGGAGGAAGGGATGGGTGAGAGGAAGAACAGGTTAGGGAGGCAGAGACAAGCTGGGCTGGTTTTGGGATGCAGTGGGGGGAAGGGACGAACTGGGCTGATTTTGGGATGCGGTGGGGGAAGGGGAGATTTTGAAGCTGGTGAAATCCACATTGATACCACTGGGCTGCAGGGTTCCCAAGCGGAATATGAGTTGCTGTTCTTGCAACCTTCGGGTGGCATCATTGTGGCACTGCAGGAGGCCCAGGATGGACATGTCATCTAAAGAATGGGAGGGGGAGTGGAAATGGTTTGCGACTGGGAGGTGCAGTTGTTTATTGCGAACCGAGCGGAGGTGTTCTGCAAAACGGTCCCCAAGCCTCCCGCTTGGTTTCCCCAATGTAGAGGAAGCCACACCGGGTACAATGGATACAGTATACCACATTGGCAGATGTGCAGGCGAACCTCTGCTTAATATGGAAAGTCATCTTGGGGCCTGGGATAGGAGTGAGGGAGGAGGTGTGGGGGCAAGTTTAGCATTTCCTGCGGTTGCAGGGGAAAGTGCTGGGTGTGGTGGGGTTGGAGGGCAATGTGGAGCGAACAAGGGAGTCGAGGAGAGAGTGGTCTCTCCGGAAAGCAGACAAGGGTGGGGATGGAAAAATGTCTTGAGTGGTGGGGTCGGATTGTAGATGGCAGAAGTGTCAGAGGATGATGCGTTGTATCCGGAGGTTGGTGGGTGGTGTGTGAGAACGAGGGGGATCCTCTTAGGGCGGTTGTGGCGGGGGCGGGGTGTGAGGGATGTGTTGCGGGAAATGCGGGAGACACGGTCAAGGGCGTTCTCAACCACTGCGGGGGGAAAGTTGCAGTCCTTGAAGAACTTGGACATCTGGGATGTGCGGGAGTGGAATGCCTCATCATGGGAGCAGATGCGGCGGAGGCGGAGGAATTGGGAATAGGGGATGGAATTTTTGCAGGAGGGTGGGTGGGAGGAGGTGTATTCTAGGTAGCTGTGGGAGTCGGTGGGCTTGAAATGAACATCAGTTACAAGCTGGTTGCCTGAGATGGAGACTGAGAGGTCCAGGAAGGTGAGGGATGTGCTGGAGATGGCCCAGGTGAACTGAAGGTTGGGGTGGAAGGTGTTGGTGAGGTGGATGAACTGTTCGAGCTCTTCTGGGGAGCAAGAGGCGGCATCGATACAGTCATCAATGTAACGGAGGAAGTGGTGGGGTTTGGGGCCTGTGTAGGTGCGGAAGAGGGACTGTTCCACGTAACCTACAGTCTCAGAGTTGTTCTGTTCAATCACTGCTTCTTCTGAGCCATGATGTGGAAATGTTGGTGTTGGACTGGGACGGACAAGGTCAAAAATCACACAACACCGGGTCATGTACCCGGCTTATTTGAAAATACCAGCTTTCCGAGCCTTGCTCCTTCTTCAGGTGTCCGTGAGAGAGGTGGCATCAGATGCAGAATTCATAAGCAAAAAATGAAAGGGTCATGGAACTGAGGCAAATATATTGAGCAAACTTAAGATGGCTGTTAAATATTTCATCAGTTCGGCAGATGACACAAGGTTTCAATTGACTAATATGCAAATCCCAGAATTTCTTTCAAGTCACTGCCCCAAGATAACTAAAGGTTTTATTAGTTCCCTCAGTATACCAGAGGTGACGTTTCAGGTGAGACAATGTATTTTAGATGTGAGGCCATGCTTAGAATCTGTCTGTGTTTTAACTTGGAGTTGGACTTGTTTCATTTACAAAGTGTGTGTGGAATCCGTCAGTCTCGAGGCACCATGGATCTGCGCCTGGAGAGTTTTGATTCAGCTGCTGATGACAACGCAGTGTCTGTTATGGCTGTACAGGCCTACACGGGAGCGACAGTTTCGGTTGCAGTGACTGCATTTGAAGACACTCTCCTCCAGTGTTGCCGTGTTGCTGTCTTCCCGTTGAGCGCACTTTTCCTCAGCGGCAAGCCTCAGTTTCTCCTATCCTCACTCCAGCCCTCTGCGTAGTTCCCATCTCCAGCGTGAGCGATTGTTTGCAACGTCTTCCCATCTCTCGAAGTCCAGGTCCATCGACTTCATGTCCCTTTTGCTGAAGTCTTTGAAACGAAGATGAGGTTGTCCTCGTGCTCTCTTGCCGATGGCCAATTCCCCGTACAGCACATCTTTCGGGATCCTCCCATCCAGCATACGATGTACGTGACCCAACCAGCGGAGGCGGCATTGTTGGAGTAGGAATTTGTAGTAAAATGCCACATTGATTGATGGTCTTCAAATCATGTGCTTTTTGAACAAAATAGAATGTATCTGCAATTACAAATCTGCAAATGCAAATTCACCCCATAGATTTATGTGCGTGCGTGTGTATGTGTTTGAGTGTGAAACTGTGGGTCCTTGTATCTGTGTACTTGTGAATGTGAGTGTGTGAGTCAACCACATTGCTGTGTGTCTGGAGTCACATGTACACCTGACCTGGTAAGGATGGCAGTTTCCTTCCCTAAAAGACATTAGTGAGCCAGTTGAGTTTTGTGCTAATCAGCAATGGATTCATGGTCATCATTAGATTTTTAGACTCTCAGATACAGTTATTTATTGAATTCAGTTCCACCATCTGCTGTGGCAGGATTCAAACACAGGTTCCCAGAACATTACCTAGGTCTCTGGATTAACAGTCCAGGTGTGTGTGTGTGTGCATGTGTGTGTGTGTGTGTGTGTGTGTGTGTGAGTGTGTGTGTCTGTATGTGTGTCTGTGTGTGTGTCTGTGTGTGTGAGAGTGTGAGTGTGTGAGCGTGTGTGTGTTTGTGTGTGTTTCTGCGTGCGTGTGTGTGTGTGTGTGTGTGTGAGAGAGAGAGTGTGAGTGTGTGAGCGTGTGTGTGTGTGTGTGTCTGTGTGAGTGTGTGTGTGGGACAGAGTGTGAGTGTGTGAGCGTGTGTGTGTGTGTGTGTGTGTGTGTGTGTGTGTCTGTGTGAGTGTGTGTGTGGGAGAGAGTGTGAGTGTGTGAGCGTGTGTGTGTGTGTGTGTGTGTGTGTGTCTGTGTGAGTGTGTGTGTGGGAGAGAATGTGAGTGTGTGAGCGTGTGTGTGTTTGTGTAGGTGTCTGCATGCACGTGTGTGAGTGTGTGTGTGTATGAGAGAGAGAGTGTGAGTGTGTGAGCGTGTGTGTGTGTGTGTGTGTGTGTGTGTGTGTGTGTCTGTGTGAGTGTGTGTGTGGGAGAGAGTGTGAGTGTGTGAGCGTGTGTGTGTTTGTATAAGGTAGGGATGGAGGTTAGATAGACTTTAGGATTAGGGTAAGTGTCTGCATGCACGTGTGTGAGTGTGTGTGTGTATGAGAGAGAGAGTGTGAGTATGTGAGCGTGTGTGTGTGTGTGTGTGTGTGTGTCTGTGTGTGAGAGAGAGTGTGTGTGTGTGTGTGTGTGTGTGTGTGTGTGTGTGTGTGTGTGTGAGAGAGAGAGAGAGTATATAGTGTGGTGGGGTCACCTGTAGTGTGGCATGAACCCAAGATCCCAGTTGAGGCCATCCTCACGGGCACAGAACTTGGTTGTCTGCCTCTGCTCTGTGACTCTGCATTGTTGCTTATCCTAAAGTCCGCCTTAGAGGACATTTATTCCAAAGATCCAAGGCTGAATGTCCTTGACCGCTGAAGCGTTCCCCCACTGGGAGGGAACATTCCTGCCTGGTGATTGCACAGTGTCCATTCATCCACTGTCATAGCATCTGCATGCTCTTGCCAATATACCATGTCTCGGGGTATCCTTGCCTGCAACATATCATATAGACGACTTTGGCCGAGCCACAGGAGTATCTGCCGTGCAGTGGTGGGTAGTGTTCCCACGTGTGATAGTAGCGCCCATGTCTTGTGGAGGTTGCCATGACAGGGTTGTCTCGTGTTGTGGTTGATGTTCTCCTGAAGGCTGGATATTTTGCTTCGAACAATGGCCTGTTTAAGGTTTGGTGGTTGTTTGAAGGTGAGAAGTGGAGGCCAAGGAAGACCTTGGTGAGGTGCGTATTGCCATCAGTAATGTGCTGAAGGCTGCGAAGAACACGATGCAGTTTCTCCACATCCGGGAAATACCGAAGGGAGTGTTATCAGTAATATCCTGTTCCTGTCTTCTATGGAGGTCGTTACAGTTTATCTCTGTGGCATGTTGATCGATAAGTTGAGCATCCTATCCCGTTCTTATGAGAATGGCTTACGTTGTTTAGAGATGCCACCTCTGGTATAGTGAGGGAATTGATAAAACCTTTAGTTATCTCAGGGCAGTGACTCGAAAGAAATTCTAGGATTTGTGTATTAATCAATCAATTCATATTATTGAAACCTGCATCTCCTTTATAACTGATTAAAAATTTAACAGCCATCTTGGGTTTGTTCAATACATTTGAATCAGTTCTATACCACCTCCCTCACTAACACCTTAAGAAGTGAAAGCTTCTCTGAAAGCTTGTATTTTCAAATAAACTTGTTGGACTATAACATAGTGTTGTGTGATATTTCCATATTGAATCCCTACAGTGTGGACAGGCTATTTGACCCATTGAGTCCACACCAATCCTCTGAAGAGCTTCCCACCTAGACCCACCCTCTATCCTATCCCTACATTTCCCATCCTGGACACAATGAGCAATTTTAGCATGGCTGATCCACCTAGCCTGCACATCTTTGGACTGTGGGAAGAAACTGGAGCACCTGGAGGAAACCCACGCAGACACAGAGAGAATGTGCAAACTTCACACAGACAGTCGTCCGAGGCTGGAATTGAACATGGGTCCCTGGAGCTATGTTTTTGACCCTCTTCTGAAACAGTCAAAAGAAATTACAAAGAACCCTGTCAGTTGAAAGGAAGAAGATGGTAGATGGGAAAGTAGTGAAGTCAACTTATTCGTCAAAGATGCAATCAGCAAGGCTCAAGCAAGGATTAAGATGGAACATAGAACACAGAACAGTACAGCATAGTACAGGCTCTTCAGCCCATGATGTTATGTTGAACTTTTACCCTAATCCTAAAGTCTATCTAACCTCCATCCCTACCTTATACTATCATCTATATGCCGATCTCATAGCTGCTTGAATGTTCCTAATGAGGCCGACTCCACTACCCTCTCTGGCAATGCATTCCATGCCCCTACCACTCTCTGATTAAAGAACATACCTCTGACATCTCCCCTATATCCACCTCTACTCACTTTAAAACTATGCCCCCTCGTAAGAGCTACCTGCAAGCTCCGATCGATTCCTCTGATCATTTTGCATGCCTCTATCAAGTCACCTCTCAACCTTCATCTAAAGAGAAAAGCCCTACCTCGCTCAATTTTTCCTCATAAGACCTGCCCTCCATTCCAGGCAACATCCTGGTAAATCTCCTCTGCACATTTCCCAACGCCTCCACATCTTTCCTGTAATGCGGCAACCAGAACTGGACACAATACTCCAGATGTGGCCGAACCAGGCTTTTGTATAGCTGGAGCAGAACTTCACGGCTCTTGAACTCAATCCCTCTATTAACAAAAGCTAACGCACCATACACCTTCTTAACAACTCTACCCACCTGGGTGGCAGCTTCGGCCCAACAAGTCCACACTGACACCTGGAGCGTCCCAGCCAGACCCAGCCCCTATAACCCACTTAAGGAACACATCCCTGCACACTACAGACAATTTAGCATGACCAATCCCCTCAGCCTGTACATCTTTGGGCTGTGGGAGGAAACTGGAGCACCCAGAAGAAACCCATGCAGACATGGGGAGGATTTGCAAGCTCCACACAGACAGTCACCTGATGCTGGAATCAAACCCAGGTTCCTAGCATGCGAGGCAGCAGTGTTAACCACTGAGCCACCGTGCCGTCCTTCCTTTCCGTTTCAAGTAGTTTCAATATTCTCCCATTCAAGGAGAATCAGTGATCGTACAGGCTGTAAGATAGGTCCCTAAGTTGCGGGAGTGAGTCATATGAAAATCAGAGCTAGGAACAAAAGTAGGCCATTTAGTCTGCAACATTATTCAATGAGATCACTTTCTATTTCCAAATCATTTTCCTGCACAGTCCCTGGATCCTTAATGCTTTTAACACGTAAAGATCTATCAACCTCCATGTAGAACACACCTAATCATTGAGCTTCCTCAGCCTTCAGGCGTTGAGAATTGCAAACATTCAATTGGAATGAGGAAATTCCTCCTTGCCTCAATCCTAAATAGCCTTCCCCATTAATCTGAAATTTATCCCCCTGGTTCTAGGCCAGGTCCAGCTTGAGAAACTCAGGAGAAATAGGATCTAACCACTTAAGCTTTCCTTGTACGCAAATCCATTCCAAGAATTAGTTATGTGTACTCCATCGAGTGCAAGTATCTTTCCCGAGGAAAGGTGACCAAAACTTCACACAATACCCCAGGTGTGGTCTCACCAAGCATCTATAAAATTGCAGAAGGATGTCTTTACTCCAAGCCTTCTCAATTGCTCGGTGTACCCGCATGTTGACTCAGTGATTCAAGAACAAGTTCACACAAGTGCAGCATTCTTCCCACCCCTAATAAATACCCTGTTTGTCTGATTTTCCTACCAAAGTGGATAACTTCACATTTCTCCATGCTGTGTTCCCCAACCATTAAATCTTTGCTCATTCAAGTAGCATCTTCAAATCCCCTGGCAATATCTTTGCATCCTCCTCACAGCTCCCTCTTCATCGTAGTTTTATATCATCTGCAAATCTGGAAATATTACATTTAATCCTTGCATTAAAATCATTGATATAGATTTTGAACAACTGGGGCTAAATTATGATCCCTGCAGTATCTGAGTAGTCACAATCTGCCAATGTGAATATAACCGATTTATTCCTACTCTCCATTTCCTGTCCATAAACCAGTTCTGAATCCACACCAATATATTTCCCAAATATCATCATGCTCTAACCTTTGTACACTAACCTCTTGTGTGGGACCTTACCAAAAGCCTTCATAAAATCTAAATAAACTATATTTTGGATAAGCATATGGATGTACATGGAATAGTGTAGGTTAGATGGGCTTGAGATCGGTATGACAGGTCGGCACAACATCGAGGGCCGAAGGGCCTGTACTGTGCTGTAATGTTCTATGTTCTATGTTCTATATTGATACATTCTTTGAGCATTTACTACTTTTCAACAAGATCATGGCTTATCTAATTGTAGTTCACTATTTTGTAATGTAATGGTTCTGGGAGGGCTAATACTGGAGATTTATTACACATCATCCAATCAGATGATATCCTACAGATTTAGCTGGGGAAAAGGCAGAACAATTGAGGATCTTGCAGAGTGAAGTCAATATCTTAGGTCTCCAAACAGCCTTAACAACAATTGTACCCATCTTAATAATAAAAAACAAAGTACTGTGTATACTGGAGATCGAAAACAAGCAAAACCAGAAATTGGTGGAGGAACTCACCAGGTCCGATAGCATCTGTTTGAGTCCAGTGATCCCTCTTCAGAACTGCCAATGCTGTTGAATTTCTCCAACATTTCTGTTTTTATATGTTTTGACCTAGCTTAAAGAAGTTATCCCTAATCATGATCATACAAGAAACTTGATCTCGTTTCAGACAAGGAGGGGGTCACCAGACTCGAAGCATTAACTCCGTTTTTTACCTTCACAGATGCTGTCAGACCTGCTGAAATTTTCCAGCAACTTTGTTTTTGTTTCTGATTGACAGTATCCGCAGTTCTTTCAGTTTTAATTCTTCTCATTAATGCTCAGGTGGTGACAGCAAATTACCTCAACCACATGCTAGTAGTGATTGGCTTTGCTATACATACAACAGTCTCAATTCCACTTTCATATCTACCCCTACTCCATAACCCTTGACTCCTTTGTCAAAATTCTATTCAATTCTACTTTGAACAAAGAGGGAGAGATAGCTATCCTCCAATGACCTTTTTAAGTATTTTTTGTCAAAGCATTCCGTAAATATGTAACTGGTTAAAACTTAAAAACTTGCACAATAGTTGACGAAAGATGATGTCAGATTAAGTCTACTTGTCCTTGGCACCAAATAGAAGTGCATTCACGTGGCATTATTATCAAAGTGAGGGTAAATAAATTTCTATTCACATTTACTAACAGACCAAGTAACCCTAGATTAGAATTCTGTAGCTATAACTTCCATCCATCTGTCAATCTCTCTGTCTTAATCTCTGCATTCTATGCTGCAGACCTACACCAGTTCCACCTCTCATATAACTTTGCTCTTCACTCCCACTTTCACTGAAAATGCAAAATTGTTGACAATTATTGTCAATTTCACAGCAAGTCTTGAGCTGTGGACACAAGTATAGAATACACGTTGAATTGAGATACCATTGTGCCAATTCATTTAAGAGACTGCAGTTATTTCTGCGTCAAACAGAATAACAGATGGAACAAACATTTTCCGCATCACTACGTCTGATATGAAAGCAGAAAATTTCCTGCCAATTTTCGACAGTGTGGTGTGAGGGAGTGGGGGAGGGGGGAAAAGAAATCAACGACCATTCAGACTGCTTGACAAGAAGCCCGCTAGTATATTTAGAATGTCCCATGCATCAGTTTAACTGGAATAATGAAACTCAGTTAATATGATGTACATCTATTTGAATTTATTAAATTACAAGTAAGCACGTGAAAGTGTGTTAAAAAGTCATGTTGCTTCAAAACATACATCAGATGGAATTTGGGAACAGTAGCTGGCCATTCAGCTACTCACAGAGTCATAGAGATGTACAGCATGGAAACAGACTCTTCGGTCTAACTCATCCATGCCAAACAATTATCCTAAATTAGTCTAGTCCCATTTGCCAATATTTGGCCCACATCGCTCTAAACCCTTCCTATTCATAAACCCATGCAGATGCCTTTTAACTGTTGTAATCTCCACCACTTCCCCTGGCAGCTCATTCCACACACGCACCACCCCCTGTGTGAAAAATTTGCCCGTCAGGTCCCTTTTAAATCTTTCTCCTCTCACCTTAAACCTGTCAATTCAATTGCCCTTCAATTCATATATTCCAGCAGGTATCAGTTGATGTAACTTGACCTCAAAATGTAGTCCTTTTATCTGTCCAATGAATTTACCCCATCCTGAAATCAATACACATTTTCTATGTTACCCATGACTGAACGCAGCACTCAAAATGGTGAGAGAGATCGTAGGAACTGCCGATGCTAGACAGTCTGAGATAAAACGGTGTGAAGCTGGATGAACATAGCAAGCCAAGCAGCACCAGAGGAGGAGGAAAGCTGACGTTTTGGGTCGAGACCCTTCTTCAGAAAATTCAAAATGGTGATTTGCATTTGAATTTATGAATTCAAATTTATAAGCCAATGAAATTTGTCATTTGAACACCTGGCATTCCGAATCACACTTTTTGGAAGCAGTTCCTGTCCTTAATCAAGTACAGTCAGCAATGCAGTGAGAAATTGGTCTAGCTTTGGTTGTGCAGGTTGATCAAACAAAACTAATCTCAAAAGGATTGTGATACTCCCATTCCAGTGTCATGACTGTGACTGGATTACGTCCTGTTCACAACCATTATGTGCAATTCCGGTCAAATTGCAATGCATTAGGTGTTACACATAGCTCCGTATGTCACACTTAAGCAACTTTGCAGGTTTAAGTTCCTCACTGGAGACATGAACACTTAATCAAAGCTGCTGCTTCACTACAGCACTGAGGGAATAACTGATGAAGCTTTGTACAGTAAACTTATTAGGAATATAATGTTTTAGTGATGTTGAGGCACTGAGCCGCAATGATTTATCTGATCAATGAAAAATGGATCAAGGGTCTGAATGCCCTACTTATGTTAGCATCAGCTTCCTATTTGCTTTTGAGTGACTGTAAATGATGATGAGTATGAGGAGAGGAACTCTCTCTGTTTCTCAGCCAATCAGGAAATCTCTCAATCAACAACATTAAAACATAGCTTGACAATCCCCTCGTCCATAAATGAGCTGTTGCTTTATAGGACTAAGGGTACATCCTTTGTTTTTTCTACCAAACTCCTTCAGTATATAATGCTTCATGTTGGTCCACTCCAATTCCATCTCCCAAACCCATCTATTTACAGCTGCACCATCCTTCCAGCAATGAGGTACAATCTGTTGGAATAGTGGCTGATATGGCTACTTCAGCATGAGTAGGATTCAAATTTACACCAAGCCCTTGACAACTGAGAATATGGATTGTCCAACTCACCATACCTCCCAAATTTCAAATCTAATGTTGATCTTACTTTTTAGGAACCTTTTCTGCAGCCAAAACGTTATTTTCTATTACCCCATGATCTCTGTGTGGTGCGATATTGCCTGTGCCGTATGCAAAACAAAACTTTTCATTGTCCCTAGCTACATGGGACATGAATAAATCAAATCATATCATTGTAAATTTCTGATCCCATTCCACCAACTAAACAAACAACAGAGCAGGGGAGAAAGTCAATGAACATGGAACATGGTCGAGATGCATTCGTATTTGTTTTATTGCACACAGTTGTTGGAATATGAGGGAGCAGTTGTGTGGTTTCAGCTCCATGTGGCTCCATGTCCATAACATACTCTGGTTCATCAACCATCTCGTGCAAATGGTATCTGTTGCGTTCACTCCCAGCCGAATGATCTGAGATCTCCAAATAAATTTATTGCCAATAATGTATTTTGTTGAAATCAGTTTGATACTGATGCCGTGTGGAGAAGATTACCCTCAAAAAAATCTTCAATAGAAGTTAGGCTTCATCTCGTCGATGAGAATAATACTTAATACTTAATATTCAATAGCTAGCTCCATTACATCTGAGTTACATCATAGTGTCTTGGTAGACTTAGGAGAAAACAAAGATTAGTGTTCACTGTATGGAACTTAGCACTTTGAACTGTTCTAGCAAAAATAATTAACTCCTCCCACAAAACACCCTTCACATCCTAATTGGCAGAGCACATTTTCTGGTGTCAATTACCCCTTGCAGGTACTAACTGTCTGAAAGAAGAGTAGTAACATATTATGTCACAGTTAAATATTGGCCCTTTTACAGGACTGCAGACTTTAAAGTCTAAAAAACGACACTTTATTGTGACCCCAACAGTATGTCACATTTCTGTCTAATACTGGATGTTATACAGGATTTCAGATAATGTAACTGCATGATTTTCATATCTGGAAGGGTTTGAGTGGTGTATGAGGGCATATGAACTAAGAGCAAGAGAAAACAATTCAGCCCCTCAACCATAAAAAAGCCAAAGAACTGCAAATGCTGGAAATCTGAATGAAAAACAAAAATTGCTGGAGAAACTCAGTAGGTCTGTCTGAGCATCGGAGAAGAGAAGGTAAAGTTAACGTTTTGGGTCCAGAGACGTTTCATCAGAACTAATTGTGGCTGGGAAAAGGGTCATTAGCCACAATTTCCACCTCCTCCAGTGGGATGCCACCACCAGACACATATTCTCTTTTGCCAAACTTTCGCAGGGACTATTTCTCTACAACACCTTAGTCTACTCCTTATCTAGTCCCAACACACCTTGCGGCATCTTCCCCTGCAATTTCAGAACTTTTTCCCTCCCCACTATCCAAGGCCACAGACACACCTTCCAGGTGAATCAGCATTTTGACCGCACTTCACACAATCTAGTCTACTGCATTCGCTGCTCACAATGTCAACTGCTCTTCATTAGTGAGACAAAGCACAAACAAGGCAACCACTTTGCAGAACAGCTACATTCTGTCCACAAAGGTGACTCTGAGCTTCCAGTTGCCTGCCATTTCAACACAATGTCATGTTGCCTGGCCAACGTCTGTGTCTCGGCATTGCTGCAGTACTTAAGTGAAGCTCAGAGCAAACTGGAAGAACAGCATCTCATTTTCTGCTTGAGGATCCTGCAGTTCCAAGACTCAGTATCAAGTTCAATCATTTCTGGGGCCTGAACACCTTGTTGCATGTTCTTTACACACCACCACACCCCAGACTTTGCCATCCCATGCACTGCTGCCACAACCAACCCATTGTCAGCTACTAATGGTCACCATTGCAGCTACTGAATCTCCCAGGCTGACCTTCACCCATTCTATTGCCTGTCCAACTGCTGTCCTTTCTTGCTGGGCTCCATCTCCACCCTCCCCATACCCTAACTTCAGCACATGTACCAACATTTTCTGAGCTGCAATCAGTTCTCAAGAAGGCTTACTGGACCTGAAGTTATCTGTGCTTTCTCCCTGCAAATGCCTCCAGACCTGCTGAGTTTCTCCAGCAATTTCTGTTCTTCATTCAGATTTCCACCATTTGCAGTTCTTTGCCTTTTTTTATGGTTGAGGGGCTGAATTGCTTTCTATTGCTCTTAGTTCTTATGCCCTCGTACACCACTCAAACCCTTCCAGATATGAGAATCATGCAGTTACATTATCTGAAATCCTGTATAACATCCAGTATTAGACAGAAATGGTTTAATACTTAATATTCATAGCTAGTTCCATTACATCTGAGTTACATCATATGTTACATCATACCGTTGGGGCCACAATAAAGTGTCGTTTTTTAGACTTTAAAGTCTGCAGTCCTGTAAAAGGGCCAATATTTAACTGTGACATAATATGTTACTACTCTTCTTTCAGACAGTTAGTACCTGCAAGGGGTAATTGACACCAGAAAATGTGCTCTGCCAATTAGGATGTGAAGGGTGTTTTGTGGGAGGAGTTAATTATTTTTGCCAGAACAGTTCAAAGTGCTAAGTTCCATACAGTGAACACTAATCTTTGTTTTCTCCTAAGTCTACCAAGACACTATGATGTAACTCAGATGTAATGGAGCTAGCTATTGAATATTAAGTATTAAGTATTATTCTCATCGACGAGATGAAGCCTAACTTCTATTGAAGATTTTTTTGAGGGTAATCTTCCCCACACGGCATCAGTAACAAACTGATTTCAACAAAATACATTATTGGCAATAAATTTATTTGGAGATCTCAGATCATTCGGCTGGGAGTGAACGCAACAGATACCATTTGCAAGAATGTTTCAACCCCTCAAGCCTGCTCCTCCACTGAATACAATCATGGCTGATCCAATCTCAGCTTCAAAACTGCTTTCCTCCCCACTTTCCATAACCCTGCTACCTATTTCTAATTAAAAGTACTAGTTACTACCTTACGGACAAGGTCCCAGACACAACCGTCACCATCACCATCCCTGGATATGTCCTGTCTGACTAGCAGCACAGTGCTATACAGTTGGGAGAGATTTGCCTGGGAGTCCTCGAAATTGACCCCGGACCTCATGAAGTCTCATTGTTCAGGTTAAACATGGGCAAAGAAAACTACTAATTACCAAATACCGTCCTACCTCAGCTGATAAATCAATACTTCTCAATGTTGAACAACTCTTAGAGGAAGTACTGAGGTTGGCAAAGTTATAAAATGATGGGGGATTTCAATGTTCATCACAAAGAGTGGCTCGACAGCAGTACTACTGATCAAGCTGGTCGGGCCCTAAAGGACATAGCTGTTAGACTGGGTCTGCGGCAGGTCGTGAGGGAACCAACAAGAGGGGAAACATACTTTGTCTCATCCTTATCAATCTGCCAGCTGCAGTTGCATCTGTCCATGACAATATCGGTAAGAGTGACCATTGCACAGTCCTTGTGGAGACAAAGTCCTGCCTTCACATTGAGAACAACCCCCATCGTGTTGTGCTGCACTATCGCTGTGGTAAGTGGGACAGACTTCGCGCAGATCCAGCAAATCAAGACTAGGCATCCATGAGTTGCTGGGCTCTTCAACAGCAGCAGAATTATACTCAAACACAATCTGTAACCTCATGGCACAGCATATCTTCCACTCAACCATCACCATCAAGCTGGGGATCAACCCCAGTCCAATGGAGAGTGCAGGAAGGCATGCCAGGAGCAGCACCAGGCAAACAGAACTGCTTGCAGACCAAACAGCAAAAGCAGCAAATGATAGACAGAGCTCAGCGATCCCACAGCCAATGGATCAGATCTAAGCTCTGTCATCCAGCCACATCCAGTTGTGATTGGTGGTGGACAATTAAACAACTCACTGGAGGAGGAAGCTCCACAAATATCCCCATCCTTAATGATTGAAGACACAGCACATCAGTGCAAGAGATAAGGCTGAAGAATTCGCAGCAACCTTCAGCCAGCAGTGCCCAGTGGATGATCCATCTCGGCCTCTTCCAGTGGTCCTGTCTTCAGCCGATTCAATTCACTCCATGTTTTATCAAGAAATATTTGGAGGCACTAGATACTGCAAAGACTATGGGCACTGACAACATTTTGACAATAGCACTGAAGACTTGTGCTCCAGAACTTGCCGCTCCCCTAGTCAAACTGTTACAGCACAGTTACAACACAGGCATCTACCTGACAATATCGAAAATTGCCCAGATATGTACTGTACATAAAAAACAGGACAAATCCAACCCAGCCAAAGTGCAACACCTTACATTTATCTATACTGAATTAGATTTGCCAATCCTTGGCCCACTTCATCATCCAATGAAGACCAGATCATAGCAAACAAGAACATAAAGATCATAGGGCACATATACAGAGTGAAGCGTGCAAGGTTCTGACTACACAGGAAGTGTACAAAGCAAAATCAACATTATTTAAAGTTAGAGAGGTCCATTCAGCAGTCTAATAACAGCAGGGATTCCATGGAATACAAAAGATCTTTAGACATCACCTTCTAAACCCATGACCACTTCCATCTAGGAGGACAAGAGCAGCAGATACAAGGGAACACCACCAAATCCAAGTGCCCTCCAAGTCACCTCACCGTCCTGATTTGGAAATATATTGCTGACCCTTCACTGTCACTGGGTGAAAATTCTGGAATTGCCACCTTAAATGGCATTGTGTGTTAACCCACAATCGGTGGAATATGACAGTTCAAGAAGACAGATCACCACCCCTTCTCAAGGGTGAGGTGATGGCCTTGTGATATTATCGTGGGACTATCAATCCAGAGACCCAGATGATGTTCAGGGGACCTGGGTTCCAGTCCTTCTATGGCAGATGGTGAAATTTAAATACTATAAATATCTGGAATTATGAATCTAATGATGACTGTGATTCAATGTCAGAAGAACCCATCTGGGGGTTCACTAATGCCCTTTAGGGAAGGAAACTGCTATCCTTACCTGGTCTGCCTCCATATGATTTCAGGCCCACAGCAACTTGGTTGACTCTGAACTACCTGCTGGGCAATTAGGGATAGGCAATAAAATACTGCTGAACCAACAATGCCCTCATCATGTGAATGAATAAAATAAAAACCTCTTCAATATGTTTTTTTCTCCATCACCTTTAGCATCTTATAAACCTTAATAAGAACTTTCTCTCATTCTTTGAAATCCCATATAGTGTTGGCCTAAACTGCTCTGTCTCTCTTCATAAGATAATTCCGTCATCTCTTAAATCAAACTAGTGAACCTCCTCTGACCTGCCTCCAAGGAAACCATATCCTTCTTCAAGTAAAGAGACCAGAACTGTACACAATACTCCATTGATTTCAATAATGCTACATGCAGTTGCAGCAATACTTCCCTACTTTTATACTCTATTCCTTTAGCAATAAATGCCAAAACTCCTTGTCTTCCTTGCTATTCACTGTACCTGCATACTAGTTTTCTGTGATTCATGCAAGGGGATATCCAGATTGCTCTGCGCCAAAGCACTCAATACTCACTGAAGAGGTGAGTGCAGTGGTCACCACTGGGGAGAAGGAGCTGGGGAAGCTGAAAGGTCAGAAAATGGATAGAACACCCTGACCAAATGTTCTGAAAAAGGTAGCTGAGGAGATTGTGGACACATTGGTGGTGATCTTTCAGGAATCACTAGAGTGAGGAAGGGTTCCAGAGGAATGGAAAATGGTTAATGAAACACCCCTGTTTAAGAAGGGAGGGAGGCAGAAGACAGAAAACTATAGGCTAGTTAGCCTGACCTCAAACAAAGAACAATCTGGAATTATGAATCTACTGATGACCATGAATCCATTATCAATTGTTGGAAAAACCCATCTGGTTCACTAATGCCCTTTAGGGAAGAAAACTGCCATCCTTACCTGGTCTGGCCTACATATGACTCCAGACCCACAACAATGTGGTTGACTCTGAACTGCCCTCTGGGTAATTAGGGATGGGCAATAAATGCTGCCTGGCCAGTGACACCCTCATCCCATGAATGAATAATGAAAACAAAAGTCATTAGTAAGACTTTAGAGTCTATTATTATGGATGAGATTGCAGAGTCCTTGGAAGTGCGTGGTAAAATGAACTTGAGTCAGCCTAGCTTTGTCAAGTAGAGATCATGGGAGACGATGGCCCAGTGGTGTTATCATTGGACTGTTAATCCAGAGAATCCCAGATAATGTTCTGGGGACCCAGGTTTGAATCCAACCATGGCAGATGGTGGAATTTGAATTCAATAAATACCTGGGGTTAAGAGTCTAATGATGACCACGAATCCACTGTTGATTGTTGGGAAAAACTCATCTGGTTCACTCGTGTCCTTTAGGGAAGGAAACTACCATCCTTACCTGGTCTGGCCTACACATGACTCCAGACACACAGCAATGTGGTTGACTCTTAACCACTGTCTAGACAATTAGGGATGGGAAATAAATGCTGGCCTAATCAGCAACACCCCCATGTCCTGAATGAGGAAAGAAAAAAAACAAATCTGTTAGAATTCTTTGAGGAGTTGGTGAGAATGTTAGACGAAGGAAAGGCAGCGGGTGTGACCTATATGGATTTCCAGAAGGTTTTTGACAATGTGCTGCACAGAAGGTTTCCAAATAAGAGAAGAGCGCATGATGTTAGAGGCAAGGAGATGGCATGAATAGAGGATTGGCTGACTGACAGAAAGCGGAGAGTAGCAATAAAGGGGTCTTTTTCAGAATGGTAACTGTCATCGGTGGTGGGACCATAACTATTCACAATTTACATTCATGATCTGGACAAAGGAACTGAGGGCGTTGTTGCTGTGTTTGCAAATGACACAAAGATAGGTGGAGGGGCAAATAGTGTTGAGGAAGAGGGGAGGCTGCAGAAGGACTTGGTCAGGCTAGAGAATAGGCAAAGAAGTGATAGATGGAATATAATGTGGGAAAGTATGGCGGGGAAATGCTTCAGAATTCTGAAACACAAAGGAACCGAGGAGTTTATGTTCAGAATTCTCTTAAGGTTAACAGACAGGTTCAGCTGGCAGTTGGGAACCCAACTGAAAAGTTAGCATTCATTTCAAAAGGGCTGGAATACAAGAGCAGAGATGTACTGCTCAGGCTGAATAGAACTCAGGTTAGACCAGGTTTGGAATATTCTGAGCAGTTTTGGGCTCTTCATGTAAAGAATGATGTGAGAGCTTTGGAAGGGTCCACAAGCAGTTTAGTGGAATGATCCCAGAAATTGAGGCCTTGTAGGAAAGGAGTCATCACATATCCTCCCAAACCTGACTCACAAAGCCCTCCCTTCATGACAGCGGGACAGTGAAAATAGGAGCTAATCTTCAGTGAAAGACATCACCTTTGCAGCAACTCCTAACAGAATATAGAAATCTCAGTTGAGCTCTTGTGGTTTAAATCAAGGAACAGGCCTTGGGTAAAATTCAATTCCTCCAGAACAGGGTGTAAATGTATTTTTGCAGATGGCTGTAATGAATCTGTGCAAGGTGAGCTCCCAGACCAAGTAAGTTGTATTATTTCTGTTTGAAATATAATGGTGTTGAATTAATTGACAAGTCAGAGCATAAATTAGGGTAATGCTCTTCCCCGTTGTTGACAGGAATTGGTGCATAAAAATAAATTCTGTGTTGTATTTTAAATGATGTATAAAATGACTGTTTAAGCCACTTTATGTAGAAATACTTGGTTGACCTGAGATATCACCGAAAGAAGGAATTTTTTGAATAGATTTTTAGTCCATTGGGTTACATAGTTTCAACAACATCCATGAGCCAAGGAAAGACATCAGGACTTTTAATGAGAAGTAGAATAGGAAGGGGGGAGAGAGAGGTCACAAATTGGCAGCTCATTTCACAAGTTTATCATTATCTACCTCATAGATCTGCTCAGCCATTCTAACACTTTGTGAATCCATCAGGAAGAATGCAAGCATAAAAGGGGTGATGATCCCACCACGCAGAGACATTAAGATCAAGATGATCATTCACCACCCATTCAAACTCAGCAGGGTCCGGAATCTAGAATTAGCTTTATGGTCACATGTATTGAAATAAGTACAGTGAGAAGTTTACAATTCAGCACAAACGGCATCATGTTAGGTACGAAGGCACAAGGGCCTGAAGGGTGAAATGTTCCATGTTCAAATTCAAAAAGATCTGGAAAAAATGTCAGCTTGGACCAATAAGTGACAAGTAACTTTCACATCACGAAAATGCCAGACTGTGATCATCTCCGATAAGAAACAATCTAACCACCATCACTCAAAAGTCAAAGGTGGTGCCATCGCTGAATCCCCCGATATCCACATCCTGGGCATTACCCTAGGCCAGAAACTCAACTGGACTTACCATATAAGCACAGTGGCTACAAGAGCAGGTCTGAGGCTTGGAATATTGCTGCATGTGACTCACCTCCTGATTCCCCAAAGCCTGTTCTCTACCTCCAAGGCACAAGTCAGGAGTGTGATGGAGTACTCCCCACTTACCTTGGATGGGTGCAGCCCCAGGAACACTTAAGAAACATAGTCCTGCATTCTCTTCACCGTCTGGGTAAAAAGGTATCTCCTGAATTCATTTTTAGTTTGAATTGTATTGAAACATCCCACATAACTGTAAAAAAAACCAAACTAACTCTCCTCATCCTTCTTGATATGGCTTTAGCCTTTGATGTTCACACCCATCTTGTTCAGCATCTTTCCATTCTCATCCAGTTGGATGACTCACCTCACCTTGCTCCACTCTTACCTATTGGATCACAGCAGAAATGGCCATCAGTGGTTTCTCTACCCATCTTGCCACAGCTGCCCTCAAGGATCCATCCTTGGCCCTCTCCTTTCTCTCAACTATATGTTCCCCTAAGTGGCATGATTTGAAAATACAAAGTTAATTTGCAAATTTACCCTGACAATACCCAGCTCTATAACAACAACACCTCTTCAAACTCTTCCATCAATGCCAAATTATCAGACTACTTATCCCAATTCATGTAAAGGAGGGTGTGGCGCAAAGAGAAATTTCCCCCTAAAATGTCTTGGGAAGATTGGGCATGAAGTCAAAGACTTCAGCCTGCCACTAACTCCATTCTCTCACCACCAGTATCATTTGCCTTCCTAACGGCTGTCTCAACCTGAACGAGCCTTGTCATAGTCTCAGTGTAACATCACATATAGAGAGGAGCTCTCATCCCTGTGTCCGAGATATTTTTAAGATTATCTACTGCCACCTCCATAACATCTTCTCCTTCTCTATGACTGAAGCCCACATCCATGGATCCACTCAGCCATTCTGTCCGCGCCGACCCAAAAACACCTAGATGCCCTTTCTAATCCCATCTTCCTGTGCACAATCCATAGATCTGCACCTTACAGCACTTAAAGTACAGATCCAGGTACCTTTTAAAGAGAATTTAGGGTCTCTGCCTCTACCATCAAGTCAGACAGCAAATTCCAGGCACTCACCACCCTCTGCATCAAACGATTTTTCCTCAAGTACCCTCTAACCCTCTGCCATTTAGCTTGAATCCAAGGCTCTTGGTTTTTGAACTCTCTGCCAAAGGAAACGAATTCCTCCTGTCTACTCTGTCCACACACCTCACAATTGTGTAAACCTCAATCATGTCACTCCTTAGCCTTCTCTGTTCCAAGGAAAGCAACCCCAACCTCTCCAATCTCTGCTCATAGCTACAAATCTTCAGCCCTGGGAACATTCGTGTAAATTTTCGCTGCGCTCTATGCAGAGCAATGACATTCTTCCTTTAATGTGGCGATCAAAACTGCACACAATACTCCTGCTGTGGCGTCACCAGTGTCTTATACAGTTTTATCATTATGCCCCCACTTTTATGTTCCATACCTCTGCCAATGAAGGAGAGCATTCCACATGCCTCCTTTACAATCCTATTCACCCATTTTTTGGATCTGTGCATTTACACACCAAGATCTCTCACTTCATCTACTCATCTTAGTATATCACCTTTATTGTGTATTACCTTTTGCTGTCTGACCTCCCTAAATGCATTACCTCACAGTTATCAGAGTTGAACTCCATCTGCCACTTTTGTGGCAACTCCACCAACCCATCTACAAAATTTTGAGGCTTACAGCTATCATCTACACTAACCATTACATGCCAATTTTCATTTTGTCTACAAATTCCCCAATTGTGCGCCCCATGCTAAAATCCAAATCATTAATGTATAAAACAAACAGCAGGGTCCCAACACTGAGCCCTGTGGAGTAACATTTGAAACAGCTCTCCATTCACAAGGGCACCCCTTGACCATTACCCTTTGTTCCCTGCTACTGAACCAATTTTGGTTCTAATTTGACACATTACCCAGTATGCCAAGGGCTTCTACTTCTTTTGACCACTCTGCCATGTGGGTCTTTGTCAAATGCCTTACTACGACCCACATAGACAATGTCTACTACTCTACCTTCACCAGTCCTCCTTGTCACTTCCTCAAAGGATTCAATCAAATTTGTAAGGCATGACCTTCCCTTAACAAATCCATGCATTACTATCTCTGATTAGTCCACGCCTTTCGAAGTGACAGTACATCCGATCTCTCAGGATTGATTTTAACAACTTGCCCACCATCGAAGTATGACCAACTGACCTATAATTGTTTGGCATTTCCTTTGTACACTTTTTAAACAGCAGAACCACATTTGTATTTCTGCACATCATCAAGTAGTATCTTCAGACTTAACAAATGCACTAGGTCATGTAAAGAAATTAATTTTAAGTCACATCCTCATTTGCAAACCTCTCACAGGTCTTGCCTCTTCCTATCATTCTAATTTTCTCTAGCCATACAATCAGCTGTCTAGACCCTAAGGTCTACAATTCTACCACTCCAGTTCACTTTCATCCTTTAAGGCACTTGCTAAAACATATTTGATTACATTTTAACTCATCCGCCCCAATATCTCTTGATGTGGCTCAGTGTCATATTTTGTTTTAACATGCCTCTGTGAAGTGCCTTGGGATGTTTATTACAATAAAAATGTGATACAAATGCAAGTTGTTGTCATTTATCACTCTCTGATTCCTTTTATATATTTTTACACGCTTTTTCTTTTAGCTTTACCATGCATCTTAACTCTTTAACTGCCCTCAGCTGTCCTTTACTGAACATGTATTGTTCATGTCCCTTCAGGATATAAACTGGCCTTAAATTCTTAAAAGCATTACTGAAAAAAAGGCACATTTGTTGGAGCATATTTTATGTAGTATCGATCAGGTCAATTAACAAGAATACCAATGGAATGTGAAAAAAATCTCTACTGTACGAGAAAAGAGTGCCAATCAGATGGCATGTGGACATTTAATGGTAGAGGCATTAGCAGAGAGAATGCACCACTTAGATGATGACTGACAGCTAAATGCTGAGTTTTATTTGAATTTTAAACAAGAGAGAGGATCTGTTGGAGCCAGATATGATAGGGTGGTTGAGGAGCTTTTAGATAAACACATGAATATGCAAGGAATGGAGGGATAGGAACCAATGGCAGGCAGAAGGGATTAGTTTAATTTGGCGTCATGTTCAGGACCACACCATGGGCTGAAGGGCCCATTCCTCTGCTGTACAGCTCTGTGTTCTATGATAATGTGATTCCGAGAAATGAACCAGAGAATGGTAATCCCCTATTTGTTGAGTTGATATCATTAGAGTGCATGTACGTCTTCATTCTGCTGGAAGGTATAAAGCTCTGTATATTAACAGAAGTAGCTTTCAGCATGCATTGGTGCACCACATTATGAGCCTGACTGACAATCCGAAATTGGTTGTCAACATAATTCTGCATGTACTCAGGATTATCGAGCAAATATCATCTAATTGTGAAATCACAGTGAATGTTAGAACACCATGTTTTAAGTTTTGCAAACATCGGCTGGTTGGGAACAGCCAGTGCCTTGCCTGTTGTGAACAGTTGAAGTTGTTTGATATGTTCCACTAGGCTTTGAAGCATATGGCCAGTATACAGCCCACGTTAAGGGCACGTAAGGATGAATAACAAATGCTGGGCTTGAGAACGATGGTCGCATGCCACATGAGTTAAAACAGTCAGAGGTCAGACACCAGAAGTACTTCAGCAATTAACATACCTCCTGACTCCCCAAAAGCTATCTACCACCTGCAAGGTGAGTCAGGAGCATGTTGGAATACTCTCCATTTGCCTGAATGGGTGCAGCTCCAACAAGAAGCTGGATACCATCCAGACCAAAGCAGCCGGCTTGATTAGAACCACATCCATTATCTCGACTGCTGATCGTCTGTGGAAACACTGTGTACCATCTAAGAGACGCGCTCCAGAAATCACCAATGCTCCTTAGACAATGCTTTCATTGCCCCAACACCACTACCATCTATAAAAGCAAAGATAGCAGATACATGGGAATACCATCACCTGCAAGTTTCCCTCCAGGCCATACACCATCTTGACTTGGAAATACATTGCTGTTCCTTCACTGTCACTTATCGAAATCCAGGGGCTCCCACCCTACTGGCATTGTGGGAGTACTCACACCAAGTGGACTACAGTGGTTCAAGGAAGAATCCTACCACCACCTTCCCCGGGGTATATAGGGATTGCAATAAATGCTGGTCAGTCAGCAACACCCACATCTGATGCACAGACAGAAGAAAAGATTGAGCCTGTGAAGAAAATGGCTGCCAAAATACATGGAAGGTTTAATTCTTAACCTTGGATTTACATGAGGGCTAGTCTTATGGACATTGGAAATGAACCTAGAATAGTGTCACTAGCACAAAAGTCATTGCATGTTCTTGATGGGCTGAGAGGCCTGCAGTTTGATGAGGGCTCTGAGGCTGACTGTTCACTGAGTATATATTTGATGGGGTAACAGAGAGAATGAGGGTGAATCACCCATTTCTGTCACAGGAGATATTTTGGAAAAGTGAAATCAAACAGTTTACTGGACCTTCTTCCTTTAAACTTATCTTGTAAAGTTTAAAAAGGCCGTATACAAATAAGTAGACAGACAAAAGGCCATAGATTACAGCTTGCTGATGACAGGCTACAATGTCAGGGTGATGTCACCGACTTTTCATTTCTGGGGTCAAGGATAAAGATCACAAGAGTTTGATCTTGGGTACTTTTATCTGTGATTACTCAGGAGATTAAACCAGTGACGACAGCATTTGGAAGTAATCTATTGCACAGAGCAAAGGGTCACATTGTCTTTTTAAATGCCTTTTAGTATTATCATTGTAGTCTTCTCAAGAGAAAACGCATTGGCCATTCAGACAAAACAATGATTAGTGACTAAGTACATTTATATTGTGCCTTTGCAAGCTCAGTACATTTTGCAGTTAACAAAGTATTCTTGAAATACGATGTTGTGATATAGGAGCCACAGCTGCCAATCTGAGCAGAAGAAGCAACAATGATCCGTTAATAACCAGCCCATTTTTTAAAGTAAAATCTGAAAGAACCGCAAAAGCTGTAAATCAGAAACAAAAACAGAAATTGCTGGAAAAGCTCAGCAAGTCCGGTGGCTGCTGGAGAGAAAATCAGAGCTAACGTTTCGGGTCAAGTTTCCCTTCCTCAAAACTGCATGGGCAGAATTTCTTTTTAAGTGTTTGACGAGGCATATGTATTGGTCAGGACACATCTTCACTGAGCTAGTGCGACAGAATTACTTTCATCCACCTGAATAAGTAGCCGGTGTGTTGTTTATCATGGCTTCCCAGGGAGCGACACCTCCCACTATGCAGCACTCCCTCTGGGGCACTCTGCTGAGGCATCATTATGGTCATGTGTTTCAAGATGCAGAGTGGGATTTGAGCCTAAGAGTGTCTGGCTTAGAGGTGTGAGTTCATTACACAAACCAAGGCTGACATTTTGATGGATGGAAAATTTTGTGAGCTCCAATACAAATTCCGAGCCAGAGCACTAAACTATAAAATTTACTCCTGTGTTCATCAGTGCACAACACTCCAGTATATTTTCTTTTGTCAGAGCTGCAATTGCGGTTCAGTTATAGGTTTGGTATGGATCATCTTGTACAATTAACAAGACTCTTTGATGAAATAAATGTCATCATTGCCAGTATATTGTGAGAGGCAGTAAAGGAACTATTAACATTCTGACATCTTTTATTTCATCTCAGAAAGCCTGTTTATTCTTTATGGTCAATTTGGTAAATGTCTTTTGGGGAAAAAAAACGTTAAATCTTGCCAGATGGAATCAGCAGAAAATGCTGATCTACTAAATTGTCCAAAACAACAGCGACAATCTCAGAATCCATCATAGGCCGACAGTGGCCGACAGAGCAGCTGCCAAAATACTCTTTACGGGCTTTTAAAAAAGAAGTCACGTTACTCTCAAAAAGTATCCAATTTTGGGCTCGAACAGAAACTTAGCAACAATGAGGACATGCTCCTTCCATAAATTGCCTGGCTCCACAGCATCGCCTGACTTCACCCCTATTCTCGTTGTCTGTTGTTGAATACCCAATGCAGGTACCTCTGAATGTGACTGCTAATGCACTCCAAGCTGCCTTCCCATATTCAACCCTCCATGAGGATGCTGCCTGTGTCTCACAGTAAATCCCAAGCTGTTAACAGTCTTACCACTATTGACTCAGACTAGTTCCCAGTCAAGGAACACAGAGATTTTAAGTTCGGGTTCTTCCATGGCCTCACCTATCTGTCTCTCTGGAATAACCTTCAGACTCGCTGTTGTCTGGGATATTAAATCATTGGGAATTAGGGGGAACCTTCTCCACTGGTTGGAATCCTATCTGGCACAAAGGATGATGGTTGTAAACGTTGGAGGTCAGACTCCAATAAAACACCACCTAACCACCTCTCGTTGATATTCATTAGCGTTACCATCACTGAATGGTCCACTGTTAACAACATTTTGAGGTTATCATGGATCAGGAACTCAACTGGACTCGCTACATAGACACAGCGGCTACAAGAGCAAGTCCAAGGCTAGGAATATTGCGGTGAGTAACTGACCTCCTGACTCCCTAAAGCCATCCACCATCTACAAGTGACAAGTCAGGAATGTGTTGGAACACTCTGTATTACCTGGATAGGTGCAGTTCTAACAACAAAGAACAAAGAAAATTACAGCACAGGGGCAGGGCCTTTGGCCCTCCAAGCCTGCGCCAATCCAGATCTTCTATCTAAACCTGTCGCCTATTTTCCAAGGATCGGTATCCCTCTGCTCCCTGCCCATTCATGTATCTGACTAGATATATCTTAAATGACGCTGTTGTGCCTGCCTCTACCACCTCCACTGGCAACGCGTTCCAGGCACCCACCACCCTCTGTGTAAAGAACTTTCCACGCATATCTCCCTTAAACTTTTCCCCTCTCACCTTGAAACCATGACCCCTAGTAATTGAGTCCCCCATTCTGGGGAAGAGCTTCTCGCTTTCCACCCTGTCTATACCCCTCATGATTTTGTAGACCCCAATCAGGTCCCCGCTCAATCTCTGACTTTCTAAAGTAAATAATCCTGATCTACTCAACCTCCCTTCATAGCTAGTGCCCTCCATACCAGGCAACATCCTAGTGAACCTCCTCTGCAACCTCTCCAAAGCATCCACATCCTTTTGGTAATGATCATAACTGTACACAGTATTCCAAATGTGGTTGCACCAAAGTCCTAAACAACTGTAATATGACCTTACAACTCTTGTACTCAAAACCCTGTCCGATGAATGAAAGCATGCCATATGCCTTCTTCACCACTCTATCGACCTGCGTTGCCACCTTCAGATACAATGGGCCTGAACACCCAGATCTCTCTGTGCATCAATTTTCCCCTAGGGCTTTTCCATTTACCTTATAGTTCGTTCTTGAATTGGATCTTCCAAAATCCATCACCTTGCATTTGCCTGGATTGAACTCCATCTGCCATTTCTTCACCCAACTCTCCAATCTATCTATATTCTGCATTCTCCAACAGTCCCCTTCACCATCTGCTACTCCACCAATCTTAATGTCATCTGCAAACTTGCTAATCAGACCATTTACACCTTCCTCCAGATCATTTATGTATATCACACAACAACTGTGGTCCCAACATGGATCCCTGTGGAATACGACTGGTCGCAGTTCTTCACACTTGAGAAGCTTGACACTATCCAGGATAAAGCATCCTGCTTGCTGGGCACCACATTTAAAAACATGCAGTCCCTCCACCACCAACGCTCAGTAGCAACAGTGTGTACTATCTACATGATGGTCTGCTGAAATTCACCAAAAATCCTTAAACAATACCTCCCAAACCATGACCATGTTCATCTGAAAGGACAAGAGCAGCTGATACAAGGGAACACCACCAATTGCAAGTTCCCCTCCAAGCCACTCTCCATCCAGGCTTGGAAATATATTGCCATTTTCCTTCTGTGTTGTTTGGTCAAAGTCCCAGGACTCCCCGCCAAAACAATGTGGTGAGTCTACCGACAGCACATGGACTGCAGCTCACCAGAAACTTCTCAAAGGTAGCTAGGATCAGGCAATAAATGATGGCTCAGCCAGCGATGTCAACTTCTAACAAATTAAATAAAAATTGGCTGTGTCATTGTAATTCACGCATTTCCCCAATTTTAAACCGGCCACCATTGGTTCCAATGCATTCTGTTGCCTTACTGGCTTCATACACTGAAATACCCCAACATCTGTCAGCCCCTTTTCCATTTCCTCCTCTTAGACACTCATTAAAACCAACATTTTTATGACTCGGTGCTTTGCTTTATAAAGCCTCTGTAGATGTTTTGTCACATTAAAGGTGCAATATAAATATGCGTTCACAAAAAACAAGACTAATCCAAAACAGCCAAATCCACTCCATCAGTCTACCCTTCACCATCACTGGTGCTGGAAGATGTGTTCAACTGTGCTATCAACCACTCATCATAAAACTGCTCATTGATACTCAATTTGTGCTCTATAAGGGTTACTCACAGCACTGGAAATATATAACAAGGAATTGGACTCAGAGATGATGTGAAAGGAACTGAACTTGACACCAAAGGCTGCATTTGAATGACCGCGGCAACAAGGAGCCCTAGCAAAACTGGAATCAAAGGGTATCGGGGGTGGGGTTTGTGGTTGCTCCGGGAAGCAAGAAAGGAGGTTGCTAAGCCGCTGGCGAAGATCTTTGCTTCCTCACTCTCCATGGGAGTCGTACCGGAAGATTGGAGGGAGGCAAATGTTGTTCCTCTTTTCAAGAAAGGGAATAGGGAAATCCCTGGAAATTACGTCTGTGGTCAACAAGGTTTTGGAAAGAATTCTGAGGGATAGGATTTATGACAATTTGGAAAAGCATAGCGTGATTAAAGGGAGTCAGCATGGCTTTGTGAGGGGCAGGTTGTGCCTTACAAATCTTATTGAGTTCTTTGAGGAAGTCACGAGACAGGTGACGAGGGTCGAGCAGTGGATGTGGTGTATGTGGACTTCAGCAAGGCATATGATAAGGTTCCCCACAGCAGACTCATCCATAAAGTCTGGAGGTATGGGATACAGGGTGATTTGGCTGTCTGGATTCAGAATTGGTTGGCTGACGGAGGCAGAGAGTGGTTGTAGATGGTAAGTATTCTGCCTGGAGGTCAGTGCTGAGTGGTGTCCCACAGGCCTCTGTTCTTGGGCCTCTGCTCTTTGTAGTTTTTATAAATGACTTGGATGAGGAGGCTGAGGGGTGGATTAGTATGTTTGCTGATGACACAAAGGTTGGAGGTGCCGTTGATAGCATTTTAGAAGGTCGAACTTAAATGCTGAATATAGGATTAAAGGCAGGATTCCCGGCAGTGTCGATGAACAGCAGGATCTTGGTGTTCAAGTGCATAGCTCCCTCAAAGTTGCTGCCCGAGTGGATAAGATTGTTAAGAAAGCATATGGTATTTTGGCTTTCATTAACAGGGGGATCGAGTTTAAGAGCCGTGAGGTTATGCTGCAGCTCTACAAAATCCTGGTGAGACCACACTTGGAATATTGTATCCAGTTCTGGTCGCCCTATTATAGGAAAGATGTGGAGGCTTTGGAGAAGGTGCAAAGGAGGTTTACCAGGATGCTGCCCGGACTGGAGGGCTTGTCTTACGAGGAGAGGTTGACTGAGCTCGGGCTTTTCTCCCTGGAGAGAAGGACGAAGAGAGGTGGCCTGATCGAGGTGTACAAGGTAATGAGAGGCATGGATAGAGTCGATAGCCAGAGACTTTTCCCCTGGGCAGGATTGACTGCCACGAGGGGTCATAGTTTTAAGGTGTTAAGTGGAAAGTATAGAGGAGATGTCAGACGGAGGTTCTTCACCCAGAGAGTTGTGAACGCATGGAATAGTTTGCCAATGGAAGTCGTGGAAGCAGAGTCATTAGTGACATTTAAGCGACTGCTGGACATGCACATGGACAGCAGTGAATTGAGGGGAATGTCAGTTAGGTTATTTTATTTTTGGATGAGGATTATTCCATGGCACAACATCATGGGCCGAAGGGCCTGTACTGTGCTGTACTTTTCTATGTTCTGTGTAAATTCTCCACTGGCTGGAGTCATACCCATCACATAGGGAGATGGCCATGGTTGTTGGAGGTCAGTCATCTCTGCAGGAGTTCCTCAGGGTAGTGTACTCAGCCCAACCATCTTCAGTTGCTTCATCAATAACCTTCCCTCCATCATAAGGTCAAAAGTGGGGATGTTTGCTGATGATTGCATAATGTTCAGCACCATTTGTGACTCCTCAGATATTGAAGCTGCCCGTGTTCAAATGCAACAAAATCTAGACATTGTGCAGTTTTGAGTTGCTAAATAAAAAGTAATGTTTGCAACACGCAAACGCCAGGCATCAACTGTTTCACCAACCAGTGAGAATCTATCCATCACACTTTGCTGTTCATGGTTAAACACCTCCGCCAAAAAAAAACATTTTGGGAATTACAATTGACCAGACACCTAAACTGGTTAAATGCTGTGGTTCCAGGAATAAATCTGACGCTGCGAATTCTGCAGCAAGTAACTCACATTCTGTATGGAACAACACTGTCCCTTGATGTGGATTTGGGGATAGGGCCTGTATTGGGGTGGGAGACTGGCAAGCTAGCAGGTGAGGCTGCCTTTGTACCTCTGCCCAGATTCAGCCAATGGCATGAAGACCCAAGAAGAGCCTCCCAAATCCACTGTCTATTAAAGCTGTGGGCGATTCATGGAATATGAAATAATCCTGCCATATGGAAGATTGAAAAGGTGGCCCTCTCAGGGTTAATTTCAGAATCCTGTGGAGAGAGCATGGGAATTTGTGGGGTGGGGTGGTGGGGTTCATTATGTTTAATCAGTGTCTGTGAAGGTTGGGAAAATTAGTCCCACTAAGAACGCCTCACCATGCCTTTGTTTTTCCAAGTCCCTCACAAGACCCACCATGCAATCAGGCACTGTGGCCTGATTCCCACAGCCATGTGGGGCTTTTGGTGAGGGAAATGTGCAGGTACTAGCTTCTTACTGGCTGTCAGCTCCCATGGAGCAGAATCTCTGCCCACAGGGTGCTTGAATTTGGGGTTCCCCTCCACTAACCAGTTAGAAACCTCATTATGTCAGTCATTCCAAAGGGAGGAGATGCAGAGCCCTGTCAGCTCTCTGGCCGGCAGGGAGAAATCTACATACCCCCATTAAATGCCACTTCCTGACTCCTCAAAACCTGCCCTCAAGGCACAAGTCAGGAGTTTGATGGAATATTCCCGACTTGCCTGGATGAGTGCAGCCCCAACAACACTCAAGAAGCTTGACACCATCCAGGACAAAGCAGCTCACTTGATTGGCATCACATCCAGAAGCAACCATTCCCTCCAGCACCGACACTCAGTAGCAACAGTGTGTGCTATCTACAAGATGCATGGCAGAAATTCACCAAAGCTCCTCAGATAGTACCTTCCAAACTCACAACCACATCAATCTAAAATGACAAGGATGGTAGATACATGAGAACACAACCACCTCCAAGTTCCCCTCCAATCCACTCACCATCCCGTCTTGGAAATGCATCACTGTTCCTTTACTATAACTGGGTCAAAACCCTGGTACTCTCTCCCCAACAGGACACCAGGGGATCAAGAAAGCAGCTCACCACGACCTTCTCAAAAGTTATGGGGAATAGGCAATAAATGCTGGTCAACCAGCAATACTCACATCCTGTGAATGATGGGAGGTGATGGCCTTGTCGTAATATCACTGTACTGTTAATCCAGAGAACCAGGTAATGTTCTGGGGACCTGGGTTTGAATCCCACATGGGAGATGGTGGAATTTTCATTCAATAAATATCTGGAATTAAGAATCTAATGATGACCATGAATGCATTGTCGATTGTCAGGAAAAAAACTCATCGGGTTCACTAATGTTCTTTACAGAAGGAAACTGCCATCCTTACCTGGCCTAGCCTACTTGAGACTCTAGATCCACAGCAACGTGGTTGACTCTTAACAGCTCTCTGGGCAATTAGGGATGGGCAATAAATGCTGCCTGGCCAGCGATGTCCTCACCCCATGAATGAGTAAAGGAATTGGTTAAAAATGGCAGATACACAGCAGTGTTGACAGCTCATGTAGAATGAATGGAGACTGTCTTTAGGAAGAAAAATATAAAGCCAAAAATCATTAAACCAACCATAAAACTTCTGTTGGGGGTCCTTGAATGATGAGTCTTCGCTTCTAAGATCTCATAAAACACTCAGATTACAGCAATTTCAGTTCCATGCTGATACTTGATTGTAACTTTGGTTGCTTATAATTTCAAACCTCACGATGTAAACCCTGCCAAAAATATCTTGTCTATCTTGTGGCACTAAGAGCTCTGGAATCTCAGTATCTGTTTGCTCAGCACCATTAATCTTCATCATGAGCTTGGAGAGAAGTCAGGTCAAGTACTGAAAGAAAAGCTGCCTGACGTTCCTTAGGCCATTACCCAAGCATGTGTGTTGGGCTCATAACTACTGACCACACTCTATGGTGATCCAAGGAGAACAAGGACCAGGATCAAGAGTCAGCCATTCAACCACTTGAGTCTGCTTCATCTTTCAGCTTTTGGCTGCTCATCCTTCTCAGTGCCCTGTTCTGATTTCCCCCGTACTCTACGATGCCTTTAGCCTCAACACAACTCTGTCTTGAAAAGAAGCGATGCTTTGGCCTCAGAAATAATGGGAACTGCAGATGCTGGAGAATCCAAGATAACAAAGTGTGGAGCTGGATGAACACAGCAGGCCAAGCAGCATCTTAGGAGCACAAAAGCTGACGTTTTGGGCCTAGACCCTTCATCAGAGAGGGGGATGGGGTGAGGGAACTGGAATAAATAGGGAGAGAGGGGGAGGCGGACCGAAGGCCTCAACCAATTTCTGTGGCAAAAAACACCACAGGCTTATCATTCTGTCGGTGAAGAAATTACTCCTTCTCTTAGTCACAAATGAGTCACATTGTGTTCTTAGAGTGTGATTCCTGGTTCTGGACTCCCTGGTCACTAGGATTATCCTTCCTGCATTTGCCCTGTCTTGTCCTGATGGAAGTTTATCTTTTCTATGAGATTCCCGTTCATTCTTCTAAACTCTGATTATCCAGTCTCCCTTCACACTGTTGTGTTTGGGACTGGGGAGGGGATCCAAACTAATTATATATGAGACTGCATCACACAATGTAATAAACCACCTTATTCACTCACAGGGGCAATATTAATGTGTCAAAGAGAAGTTTAAGATACATCACTCCCAGACAACTCTGTTGTTAATCCCATGGTAAAGCGTGGCACTATTGTATTCATTTTTAAAGTTATTACATGTTCTCAAGGAATTCAAACTTTTGTCTCCAATCATGTTTCATGAAATGCACTTCCTCTTTTCAAGACACAAGATGTACTTGAATGTGCGTCTCCACAGTTACGCCTGACTGGGAAAGCTCCCCACCCCCCCACCCACACACCTTAATACCCCCCACCCCCACCGGAGGCATGTCCTGTCCCTCCTTAGTTTGATGCCTTGAGCCAGTAATGCCCACTTTCCTGCTGGTGGCCATAGTAACAGACTTGTGATTGCTTACGCAAGTGCCTGACATATATT
Organism: Stegostoma tigrinum; assembly: GCF_030684315.1. Taxonomy (NCBI): domain Eukaryota; kingdom Metazoa; phylum Chordata; class Chondrichthyes; order Orectolobiformes; family Stegostomatidae; genus Stegostoma; species Stegostoma tigrinum. Next base: position 177,069,649 of record NC_081354.1, read on the forward strand.
TCTGCCATACAGAACTCCACTCAGGTGTTTGATCCAGGAATGAATGCATAGTGAGGCTTCGCTGAGAGTCCAGACATCCAGTGCAGTCTTGAAAACAGGGAAAACATTGCTCGAGTTACAAATCTGGGTCTCTGATCTCTGTTGTTATTTGCATAATATTTATTTGCACAAAATGAAGTGTTTTCAAGTTAGTGCAGTTCCTGCTATCAATATTTTAAAGATTCTGGATAGTTGACATTTATATTGGCTTGTACTAAGTGAAAAGTAATGAATAAAAGAATTTTTTAAAGCTGTTGTTTTAAACATGCTACTGTCACAATAGTGTGTAACATTTCTACACTGTACAGTAAGTGAATGGGCACGGAAGTGCCCTGGCCTTACATAGGGAGCACTAGAGCCCATTAGGTTTGAAGGGATCATAATCTGGAATGAAAGAGTTTGGGATGCCTGGTGACATTTCACATGGAGGTATGAAGAGCCATGAGTGTGGGTGGAGAGGCGAGGATTGCTGTGCATGAGCAGTGTGTGGCTATTAAGAGGGTGAAGGGTGAAGTGTAGAAGGTCACACTGCTGTTATTATAAGTAGCTGAATGCCCCACAACGTCAGGGTGATGTTATTGGAGTTGGAGGCATGGACGGAAAATTTGCAGGTGGAGTTTAATCCAGACAAATATGAGATGATACATTTTGGAAGCTCAAGAACAGGTGGAAATTATACTGCGAATGGCACAACCTTTAGAATTATTGATATGCAAAGGGATCCAGCTGTGCAGGTCCACAGATCACTGAAGGTGCCAGCGCAGGTAGATAAAGTAGCAAAAAAGGTTTATGGCGTGCTTGCCTTCATTGGAAGGGGCATTGAGTATAAGGATAGAAAGGCTATGCTGCAATTTTATAGAACATTAGTTAGGCCACACATGGAATATTGTGTACAGTTCTGGCCACCACACTATCAGAAGGATGTGGGTGCTTTGGAGAGGGTACAGTAAAGGTTTACCAGGATGATGCCTGGTATGGGGGATTTTAGCTGTGAAGAAAGGTTGGATAGACTGGGTTTGTTTTCAATGGAATGCAGAAGGTTGAGGGGCAACCTGATAGAAGTTTATAAGATTGCGAAAGTCCTGGATAGAGTGTAAAGTATGAGGCTATTTTGCCTAGGGTGAAGGGGTCATTTACAAGGGGACACATGTTCAAGGTGTGGTGGGGGGGTATGTTTAAAAGAGATGTGTAAGGCATGCCTTTCACATAAAGGGTGGTGAGTGCCTGGAACAGCTGCCGGAGGAGGTGGTGGAAGCAGATGCAATAGCAACATTCAAGAAGCACCTGGAAGAATACATGAATAGGAAGTGAGAAATCATATGACACCAGTCTATAGTCTAATCCTTTTCTTATGAAAACAAAACGTTTCAGGAATAGGAAGGACATTTAGGGATACGGAACAAAAACAAAGTTGCTGGAAAAGCTCAGTCAGTCTGGCAGCATCTGTGAAGGAGAAAACAGAGTTAACGATTCGGGTCCGGTGACCCTTCCTCAGAACTTTCGGGTCACCAGACCCGAAGCATTAACTCTGTTTTCTCCTTCACAGATGTCGCCAGACCTGCTGAGATTTTCCAGCAATTTTGTTTTCGTTCCGATTTACAGCGTCCGCAGTTCTTTCGGATTTTAATAGAGAGATACGGATCCTGTAACTGAAGACAGTCTTACAGTTTACGGGATGATCATGACTGGGAGTTAAATATCCAGGGGTATCAAACTATTTGAAAGGACAGACAGGAAGGTAAGGGAGGTGGTGTTGCTCTGATTTTTAAGGATGATATCAGGACAGTAGTGAGAGATGATATAGGCTCTACTGAATAAAACATTGAATCCATTTGGGTGGAAATTAGGAATAGCAGGGAGAAGAAGTCACTGATAGGTGTGGTCTATAGGCCACCAAGTAATGACATTGTGATGGGGCGAGCAATAAACATAGAAATGGCTAATGCATGTAAAAATGGTACAGCAATTATCATGGGGGGTTTTAATTTACATATCGGTTGGCCAAACAAGATCGGTCATGGCAGCCTTGAGGAGGGGTTCATAGAAAGCTTCTGTGATAATTTCCTTGAACAATATGAAATGGAACCTACGAAGGAGCAACTATCCTAGATCTAGTCCTGTGTAATGAGGGAGGAATAATTAATGATCTCACAGTTAGGGATCCTCACAGAAGGAGTGATCACAGTATGGTCGAATTTAAAATACAGCTGGAGCGTGAGAAGGTTAAATCCAGTACCTACGACCTGTGCTTAAACAAAGGAGACTATGAAGGAATGAGGGAGGAGTTAACTAAGGTAGAATGGGAGCAAAAACTTTATGGTGGGCCAATTGAGGAACAGTGGAGGACTTTCAAAACGATTTTTCACAGTGCTCAGCAGAAACATATTCCAGTGATAAGGAACAAACGTAGGAAAAGAAAGAGACAGCCATGGATATCTAAGGAAATAAAGGAAAGTATCAGATTGAAAATAACACATACAAAAAAGCAAAGGGTAGTTGCGAACTAGTAGACTGGGAAATCTTTAAAGGCCAACAGAAAGCCACAAAAAAAGTTATAATGAAAAGTAAGATAGATTATGAGAGTAAACTAGCTCAGAATATAAAAACAGGCAGCAAAAGTTTCTATAAATATGTAAATCGCAAGAGTGGTGAAGGTAAACATTGGTCCTTTAGAGGATGAGAAGGCCAATTTAATAACTGGGAATGAGAAAATAGTCGAGTCATTAAACAATGATTTTGTGTCAGTTTTCACAGGGGAATACACAAATAACATGCCGAAAACTGACGGCAAGAAGGTTATAGCAGGTGAGCACCTAGAAACTATCATTATCACTAAGGAGGCAGTGCTGGGCAAGCCAATGGGAGCTAAAGGTAGACCGTTCTCCTGGCCCTGATGAAATGCATCCCAGGGTACTAAAAGAGGTGATGGAGAAAATAGAAAATGCAATAGTAATTATTTACCAAAATTCACTGGATTCTGGGATGGTCCCTGCAGATTGGAAAAAAGCCAATGTGGCACCGCTGTTTAAAAAAGGAAGTCGACAAAAAATATGTAGGCTAGTTAGTTTAACTTCGGTAGTGGGGAAAATGTTTGAATTTATCATTAAGGAAGAAATAGCAAGAAATAGGGATATAAATTGTCTCATTGGGAACACCCAGAATGGGTTCATGAAGGGTAGGTCATGTTTAACTAATTTGGTGGAATTCTTTGAGGACATTACTTGCATGGTGGACAATGGGGAACCTGTGGATGCGGTGTACCTGGATTTCCAGAAGGCATTTGACAAGGTACCACACCAAAGGCTGCTACATAAGATAAAGTCGCATGGTATTACAGGTAATGTATTGGCATGGATAGAGGATTGGTTGACCAGTAGAAAGCAAAGAGTAGGGGTAAATGGGTGTTTTTCTGGTTGGCTGTCAGTGGCCAGTGGTGTGCCTCAGGGATCAGTGTTGGGACCATAATTGTTTACAATTTACATAGATGATTTGGAGTTGGGGACTAAGTGAGGTGCGTCAAAATATTCAGATGACACTAAGGTGAGTGGTAGAGCAAAGTGTGCAGAAGACACTGAAAGCCTACAGAGGGATATCGATAGTCGAAGAGGGTAGGCAAAGGTCTGGCAGATGGAGTACAATGTTGATAAGTGTGAGGTCATCCAATAAGCGCAAAATGGATTATGTTTTAAGTGGTAAAAAATTACAGCACACTGCTGTGCAGAGGGACTTGGGTGTCCTTGTGCATGAACCACTAAAAGTAGAATTGCAGGTGCAGCAGGTAATTAAAAAGGCAAATGGGATTTTGTCTGCCATTATTAGAGGGATGGAGTTTAAAAACAGGGAGACTATGCTGCAGCTGTAAAGGGTCCTGGTGAGGCCACACCTGGAGTACTGTGTGCAGTTTTGGTCTCCTTACTGAGGAGAGATATACTAGCACTAGAGGGGGTGCAGACGAGATTGACTCGGTTGATTCCAGAGTTGAGAGGGTTGGATTATGAGGAAACACTGACTACACTGGATTATATTCATTGGAATTCAGAAGAATAATGGGAGATCTTATTGAAATATATCAGATTATGAAGGGAATAGATAATGTGGAGGGAGGGAGGTTTTTCCCGCTAACAGGCGAAACTAGGACTGGAGAATATTGCCTCAAAATAAAGGGGTGCAGATGCAGGCCTGATGTCAGGAGGAACTTTTTCACCCAAAGGGCTGTGAATCTGTGGAATACCCTGCCCAGTGAAGCGGTTGAAGCTACCTCACTGAATGTGTTTAAGGCAAGGCTATATAAATATTTGAACAGTAAAGGAATTAAGGGTTACGGTGAGTGGGCGGGTAAGTGGAGCTGAGTCTCAAAAAGACTAGCCATGATCTTATTAAATGGCGGATCAGGTTCAAGGGGCTGGATGGCCTACTTCTGCTCCTAGTTCTTATGTTGTTAGTATGGAAGGGCAAAATGTGTCAGCGCAGGCTTGGAGAGCTGATGGGCCTGTTCCGGTGCAGTATCGTTCTCTGTTCTTTTTAAAACAGATGACCTCAGCACATGGCACTCCCCCACCCACTCTCCCCCTCCATGGCTATCTCTGCCCTTTTTGTCTACAGTCAGCTGGTCTGACAGCAATAATGCAGTTCACAGCTGCAGAGACACTGTTTCCCAAGGTGAACAGAGAATTGTTGTGAATCAGAAAGAGACCATTCAGTCCATCAAGCCTGCGTCGGGCCTATTACTGCGTGTCAATCTCCTGGCTTTACCCCATGACCCTGTGTACCATTACTGTCCAAAAATCATCCAACCCCCTCTTACATACCTCGAGCAAACCCCCACCAAAGTTCCAGACAGTGCATTACTACTCGCTGTGAAAATGATTTTTCACACATCACCCTTGCTTTGGTTGCGCATCACTTAAAACTGGATAAAAAAAAACGAAAGAACTGTGGATGTTGTAAATCAGGAAACAAAACCGAAATGGCTGGAAAAGTTCAGCAGGTCTGGCAGTATCTGTGAAGTTCTGAGGACCCGAAACATGAACTCGGTTTTTTCCCCCACTTAAAACTGGGATTGTTCTGTTCATGGAAAGAACTGCACTTATATATTGCGCATTTTGTTTCAGGGTCCTTTGGAAATCCGGCACGGACATGATAGGCTGAATGGCCTCTGTCTGTGCTGTTCTGCAAACCAATGGTTTTCTGATTTCATGAAGTTACCTTTCTACCGTAGTTACTTCTTGGCAGTTGCAACTGCTGAAGTGGGTAGTGGAGTCGGCCTCATTAGGGGAATTAAAGCGGCTATTAGATAGGCATATGGATGATAGTATAAGGTGCGGTGGAGGTTAGACAGGCCTTAGGTTTAGGGTAAAAGTTCGGCACAATATCGTGGGTCAAAGGGCCTGTACTGTGCTGTACTGTTCCATGTTCTGTGTTCTATGTAACACAAAAAATGCAGAATCCGCTCATTGCCTACAACAAGCTCTTTCTACAGATGACCTGGATTTTCCTTTGGCACAGCAATGAAGGCGAAGGATAAAATGCTGAGAACTCATGGAAATCCTCCTCTGTGGAAGAATGCCAGAGGATCTTTCACACCTGTTACAGAGGTCAGGCAGGGCATAAGCTTTCAGTGCATGCAAAAGATGGGATCGTTAACAGATTGTCATTGGATTCCCAAAGCACCAGTCTGGACTATTTTTTCAAGTTATGAGGGAACCCACTATTTTTGACTCACTATATCCACACTTCAGATAACAAGGTGTAGAGCTGGATGAATATAGCAGGCCAAGCAGCATCAGAGGAGCAGGAAAGCTGAAATTTTTCTGTAGAAGGGTATGGACCTGAAACATCAGCTTTCCTGCTCCTCTGATGCTGCTTGGCTTACTGTGTTCATCCAGCTCTACACCTTGTTATTAGAACATAGAACATAGAACATTACAGCACAGTACAGGCCCTTCGCCCCTCGATGTTGTGCCGACCTGTCATACCAATCTGAAGCCCATTTAACCTACACTATTCCATGTACATCCCTATGCTTTTCTAAGGATGAGTTAAACGTACTTAAAGTTGGCGAATCTACTATCATTGCAGGCAAAGCGTTCCATTCCCTTACTACTCTCTGAGTAAAGAAACTACCTCTGACATCTGTCCTATATCTTTCACCCCCTCAATTTAAAGCTATGCCACCTCGTGCTTGCCATCACCATCCTAGGAAAAAGGCTCTCCCTATCCACCCTATCTAACCCTCTGATTATTTTATAGGTCTCAATTAAGTCACCTCTCAAACTTCTTCTCTCTAATGAAAACAGCCTCAAGTCCCTCAGCCTTTCCTCGTAAGATCTTCCCTCCATACCAGGCAACATCCTAGTAAATCTCCTCTGCACCCTTTCCAAAGCTTCCACATCCTTCTTATAATGCGCTGACCAGAACCGTACACAATACTCCAAGTGCAGCCGCACCAGAGTTTTGTACAGGTTCACCATAACCTCTTGGTTCCGGAACTCGATCCCTCTATTAATAAAAGCTAAAACACTGTATGCCTTCTTAACAGCCCTGTCAACCTGGGGGGCAACTTTCAAGGATCTGTGTACATGGACACCGAGATCTCTCTGCTCATCTACACTACCAAGAATCTTACCACTAGCCCTGTACTTTGCATTCCGGTTACTCCTACTAAAGTGCATCACCTCACACTTGTCTGCATTAAACTTCACTTGCCACCTCTCAGCCCAACTCTGCAGCTTATCTATGTCTCTCTGCAAGCTACAGCATCCTTCGTCACTATCCACAACTCCACCGACCTTAGTGTCGACTGCAAATTTACTAACCCATCCTTCTACGCCCTCATCCAGGTCATTTATAAAAATGACAAACAGCAGTGGACCCAACACCGACCCTTGCGGTACACCACTAGTAACTGGTCTCCAGGATGAACATTTCCCATCAACTACCACCCTCTGTCTTCTTTCAGCAAGCCAATTTCCGATCCAAACTGCTATATCTCCCACAATTCCATTCCTCCACATTTTGTACAATAGCCTATTGTGGGGAACCTTACCGAAAGGCCTTTGCTGAAATCCATATACACCACATCAACCAGTTTACTCTCATCTACCTGTTTGGTCACCTTCTCAAAGAACTCAATAAGGTTTGCGAGGCACGACCTACCCTTCACAAAACTGTGCTGACTATCCCTAATCAATTAATTCTTTTCTAGTTGATTATAAATCCCATCGCTTATAACCTTTTCCAATACTTTACCAACAACTGAGGTAAGGCTCACTGGTCTATAATTACCAGGGTTGTCTCTACTCCCCTTCTTGAACAGGGGAACCACATGCGCTATCTTCCAGTCATTTGGCACTATTCCTGCAGACAATGACGAGTTAAAGATCAATGCCAAAGGCTCAGCAATCTCCTCCCTGGCTTCCCAGAGGATCCTAGGATAAATCCCATCTGGCCCAGGGGACTTATCTATCTTCACACTCTGTAAAATTTCTAATACCTCTTCCTTGTGAACCTCAATCCCACCGAGTCGAGTAGCCTGTGTCTCAGTAGTCTCCTCAACAACATTGTCATTTTCTAGAGTGAGTACTGTCTAAAAATATTCATTTCGTGCTTCCCCTATCTCATCTGACTCCACACACAACTTCCCACCTCTATCCTTGATTGGGCCTAATCTTACTTTCGTCATTCTTTTATTCCTTAAATACCTATAGAAAGCCTCAGGGTTTACCCTGATCCTATACGCCAACAACTTCTCATGTCTCCTCCTGGCTCTTCTGAGCTCTCTCTTTAAGTCTTTCCTGGCTACCTCGTAGACCTCAAGCGCTCTAACTGAGCCTTCACATCTCATCCTAACATAAGCCTTCTTCTTCCTCTTGACCAGAAATTCCACTTCCTTCGTAAACCACGGCTCCCGTGCTCTACAGCTTCCTCCCTGCCTGACAGGCACATACTTATCTAGGACACACAGGAGCTTTTCCTTGAATAAGCTCCAAATTTCTAATGTGCCCATCCCCTGCAGTTTCCTTCCCCATCCTATGCTCCCTAAATCTTGCCTAATCTCATCGTAATTGCCTTTCCCCCAGCTATAACTCTTGCCCAGTGGTATACACCTATCCCTTTCCATCACTAAAGTAAATATAACAGAATTGTGATCGCTATCACCAAAGAGCTCACCTACTTCCAAATCTAACACCTGGCCGGGCTCATTACCCAGTACCAAATCTAATGTGGCTTCGCTCCTTGTTGGCCTGTCTACATACTGTGTCAGGAAGCCCTCCTGCACACACTGGACAAAAACTGACCCGTCTATAGTACTCGAACTATAGTCTTCCCAGTCAATATTTGGAAAGTTGAAGTGCCCCATGACAACTACCCTGTCTCTCTCACTCCTATCGAGAATCATCTTTGCTATCCTTTCCTCTACATCTCTGGAACTATTTGGAGGCCTATAGAAAACTCCCAACAGGGTGATCTCTCCTTTCCTGTTTCTAACCTCAGCCCATACTACCTCAGTTGAAGAGTCCCCAAACACCCTTTCTGCAGCTGTAATACTGTCCTTGACCAACAATGCCACACCTCCCCCCTTTTTACCGTCTTCTCTGTTCTTGCTGAAACATCTCAATCCTGGAACCTGCAACAACCATTACTGTCTCCGAAATGGCCACAACATCGAAGTCCCAGGTACCAACCCATGATGCAAGTTCACCCACCTTATTCCGGACGCTCCTGGCGTTGAAGTAGACACACTTCAAACCAACTTCTTGCTTGCCGGTGCCATCTTGCTTCCCTGAAACTTTATTTCGGACCTCCCTACTCTCAACCTTTTCTATACTTGAACTACAATTTTGTTCCCATCCCCCTACTGAATTAGTTTAAACTCACCCAAATAGCCTTAGCGAACATCCCCCCCCCCCCCCCCCCCGCAGGATATCGGTACCCCTCTGGTTGAGGTGAAGTCCATCCTGCTTGTAGAGGTCCCACTGACCCCCGAAAGAGCCCTAATTATCCAAGAATCCAAAACCCTCCCTCCTGCACCATCCCTGTAGCCACGTGTTCAACCCCTCTCTCTCCCTATTCCTCACCTCACGAGCACGTGGCACGGGCAACAAACCAGAGACAACAACTCTGTTTGTCCTCGCTCTAAGCTTCCATCCTAGCTCCCTGAATTTCTGCCTTAAATGCCCATCTCTCTTCCTACCTATGTCGTTGGTGCCTATGTGGGCCACAACTTGGGGCTGCTCCCCCTCCTCCTTAAGGATCCCAAAAACACGATCAGAGACATCACGAACCCTGGCACCTGGGAGGCAACCGTGAGTCTCTCTCACCCCCACAGAACCTCCTATCTGTCCCCCTAACTATGGAGTCCCCAATGACTAATGCTCTGCTCCTCTTCCCCCTTCCCTTCTGAGCAGCAGGGACAGACTCTGTGCCAGAGTTATGTCAAATTCTCCAGCATCGGCAGTTCCTATTATCTTTATATCCACACTTCAGCTCTTCATACAAGGGCAGGACAGGTCTCTGGGTTATTTTTAAATAATATTCATTGACAGTCAGACTAACAGAACAGCATGAGCTCTCCACATTCCCACGATTCTATTGGGCCTCACGGTCAATATGTCAATGTCCCTTTAAAAGACATGCTCATGGTATCATCACTACATCATCGCGTATGACCTCAAGGGATGAAAGTCTCACGTTCCATCGTACCTCAGATCACTTGATCATGACAGCCCATTCGAAATTCATTGCTCTCTGATGCAACTTAATCGCTTAATATTAGCCCAAGGCATTTGCGTGCCTGAGGAATATAATGTTTGCATATAATAGTCAGTAATAAATATCCATTGGATATTTCAATAACAAGATGCCCTCACCCAGTTTCTTATTTTAACAGTGATAACATAAACATTGCCATATCAGATGAAGCAACCACATAGAACAATTCACACCACCCACCTACTAACGAGCAGTTACTGAGTTCACAGTTAATTCAGAGACTCGTCTGTACATTCATCAAACTTTCTCCACATTTCAACAAAAGAAATTGATAAATCGATGAAATAGAAAGTATGGCAGGGTTACTGGGGGGGAGTGGGTGTGAAGAACAGGGGAATGAATTAATGTGACAGCTCCTTCAAAGCTGACACATGCACAATGTGCTCAATTACCTCCTTCTGTGCTACGTCATTTTATGAATATTGCTACAATTAACTTTGTCTTTCAACATCCAGACTCAGAGAGATAATCAGTCACCTGCTGGCACTTTAGTGTAGAAGTTAAGGCTCCATTAGACCAGAAATACAGCACAAAAAAAAGACTACGATGGGCTTCAAAAGAAATAATAGGTGTAAAGAGAGAGAAAATGGAAAAACAATTTGCAAGGGATATTGAATATAACAGCACAATTTTTTTTAAAAAAGGAAATACGTGGGAAATTGCAGATGCATTAGTCATAATTTCCCACCTCTCTCTCAATGAAGAAAAGGGTCTTTGGAAATTGCAACTATGCCTCCACTATTTATGAAGTGAGGGAGGAAGGAAGGACGGTAACTATCGCCTTGTCAACTTATCAACCGTTCTGAGGAGGTTTTTGGAATCTATCAAACGCAAAATGGCTGAGCATTTGAACAAGTGTGATTTTCTTTTTATATTTTTCTTGGAGTATGAGCATCACTGGTTAGGCTGGTATTTAATGCCCATCCTTGTCAGAAGGTGGTAGACAGCTGTCAGGATGGTGATATGGATGGACCTAGAGTGTTAGAAGTCAAGTTCAAGGATTTTGACCTAGCAAAAGCGAAGGAACAGCAACATATTTCTAAGTCAGAATGGTGCGTGGCTTGAAGGGGAACTTGCAGGTGTTCCCATGTATTTGATGTTCTTGTTCTTTTAGATGGAAATGTTTGTAAGTCGGAAAGGTGTTGTCTAAGGATCTTTGGTGAGTTTCTGCACTGCATCTTGTAGATAGTAGACACTGCTGCTACTGGGGCGGTGGAGAGAGTTAATGTTTCTGGACATGAGCCCATCAAGTGGGCTGTTTCATTCTGCATAGTGTCAATTTTCTTGAGAGCCTTTGGAACTGCATCCACCCAGGCAAAGTGAAGAGCTAAATGATACCATTTGGGAAGAGTTTGTTATCAGTACGTCATGCCTGACTAGTCCATTTTCTTTACAATGAGAAAATGTACTTCAATACAGTTTTGAATACAGCTGCATTTTATAAAATGGTTATTAACAGAGGAGTTAATGTTGATGTTACCCAAAGGTATTCAGTAAAGGTTTGCATCAGAGATTACTGAAGAGAAGTGAAAGTAACAGAATGTTGTCTTGTGTGTTGCTAATGACAAATTTACTCTTTTCCTAACAACAGCAGTTAAAGCGAAAGAACAACGGAATATCTGTGTACAAACATAGAGAATGCTGGAGATGCTCAGCAGGTCTGCCAATGTTCCGTGGGGAGAGAAACAGAGGTAACATTTTGAGCCCAGTATGACTCTCAGATCTCAGTTCTGGATGGGAAGCCCTAAGCTCTGAGTAAGATATTAGTCAGTTAGGACAGAGATGAGAAGCAATTTCTTCTCTCAAAGAGCAATAAATTTGTGTAATTCTTAACCAGAGAGGGCTGTAGAGGCTGGTCCAAGGCTGAGATAGATTTATCAGTAAGAAAATCAAGAGTTATGAGGAAAAATCAGAAAAGTGAAAGTAAGGATTGAAGTCAGCATGATCTCATTGAATGGCAGAGCAGAATTGATGGGCTAAATGGCCAGGACTGCACCTACATTTTATCATCTTATGATCTTATGAGAGAGTAAATGCAAACGAAAGAGTATCCAAATTAAGAGAAGTAAGGTATTAGGCCCCTCAAAACTGTTCTACTATTCAATAAGGTGATCCAAATTCTATATTTCTTTACCTATTTAAACACGGCAACCTTTGATTCCCAAAAAGGAATTTGCCTACCTCCGTCTTTAGAATTATTAGATGAATGGAACTTAAAAGTGAGTATGTTATGCGTTAGTTATACACAGCCTTGGTGAGATCCCATCATGAATATTGTAGGCAGTATCCAGTTTCCTTAGTTAAGGAAAGTTGTAAATACATTGGAGGTATATTCAAGGCAGTTTTCCAGATCATCTCCAGGAATGAGTTGTTTATTTATGTTTCAATAACCCAAATAACTTCATTATTTAAAACACCAAATTGCATGCTCCATCTATTTAGATCAGTGAAAGTAAAGCAAAAAATAGGAGAAGGGTGGACTCCAGGCCTGACTGTGCTCATCTTAAAGAAATGAATGGTTTATCATATGAGGAAAGAATGGACAGGGCTGGCTTTGTTTATATTAGAGATTCGAAGGGTATGGCATGATATGATTGATGCTTCTTGGACCCTGCATGGTCTTGAGAAGGTGCACTTGGAAAGGATGTTTCCTTTTGCAACAGTCCAGAACTAGGGGAACACTTCTGAGGCAAAGAGCATCAAACTCACTCAACCTTCTAAGACAAAGAAGTTCACTCTGCCCTGAAATTGCAACTCCTAATTTGAACAAAGTGCCCCATCGTTCTAGACTCACCCACAAAAGTAAACACCCTTTCCACATTCAACTTGTCACGGCAACTCAGGATCATATTCACTTCAAGTCAAATCACTCTTCGACCTTATAAACTCGAGTGAAAACAAGCCCAGCCCTTCAATTTTTCTTCATGAGGCAACCCACACATTCCAAGTATCCATCTAATAAAACTCATCTGAGCAACCTCTAACCCATTTACATCTTTCCTTCGGTAAGATTGGGTGTAGCAATGAGTCAGAGTTTCAGTTTAATAGCTACCCAGGAGATGGAGTAGGATTTTAATCCTCTGTTTTCTGTTCGGAAGCTATTAAGCTTAAGTGAGTCAGCACCTGTGGAATTCTCTGACTGAGGGACTTTTTCAGAGGACCAACAGGGCAAATCAATTGCCCATCGGAGCTTTAAATTTCCCAGACAATCCCTTCGGAGTCAGCTACATCAGGAATTCCATATGGGCACAGCAGGCAACTCCAGTTTTAGGATGCAGAAATTATCAGACTGCTTATTCAACATCCAGAATTCAATAAGCAGAAGTGTCCTCCAATTAACTATTGAGGACACTGAGGCCATTATTTTTAAAATCGTTCCAAAATCCATTCCCCAGCAATCAACCCCTCACCGCGCGCTCCCCCCCCCCCCGACCCAATACTCCTCCCTAGCAACTGTCTGGGACTGAACCCATCAGTTCACAGACTTAGCGAGTTCTTTTAACACTGAATTCTGCTTCTAATCGCATATTCTGCACAATTTCACTAAATCTGCATAATTCCACCTTCGTAATCATCAACTGACTTCACTGTGAACTCACTCAAGTTCCGTATTCATGTCTTTGTTCTCCCTAGACTCGATTTTTACAACCCTCTCCTGGCTGGGTTATTTGAAATTTGGTATTCTTGCATTTCACAGAATCCTGCCCATCGAGTTCTTACTGACCCTCCAAAGAGAATCCCACTCAGATTCCAACACCCCCCAACCACTCCCCCACTACAATCTCTGCATTTCCCAAGGCTAATCCACCTAACTTTCACATCTTTGGACTGTGGGAGTACCCAGAGGAAACTCACACAGACACAGGGAGAATATACAAACTCCACACCAGAGGCTGGAATCGAACCCAGGACCCTGGCACTGTAAGATAGCAGTGATAACCACTGAGACACCGTGCCACCCTGATGAGGTCAAGATGAAAAGCTTTGCAACATATCTCCTATTTCAGCCGCATCTCCCCTTGTGCCTTAGTGTCACATTTCATTTCATAATGCTCCTATGAAGCACCTTATGGTTATTTATTACATTAACAATGGCACATCAATAAAAGTTGCCATTGTTGTTGGGTTGGTGCCAAAGAAATACAAGTTCATTTTCCTTCCACTGTAAACTACTCTTTGAATATGATCTCAGCCAAATGAGTGTAGTATAGACTCTGCAAAGAGTCAGCATGAAATAAGGAAACAACTATATAGACAGTTCACAGAGGTGTGTGAGAGTAATAATCAGGTAATTTTACTGGGGGATTTCAACATTAGGAGCATAAATTGGGGTGGTCATAGTGTTAAGGGTTTAGAAGGGATGGATTTCTTGAAAGGTGTCCAGGGCAGATTTTTGATCCAATATGTAGAAGGCCCAGCAAGGGAAGTCGCAGTATTGGATCTGGGGATAGAAACCAGACAAGTGTTTAATGTGGCAGGGGGGGAATCAGATAAGCGATAGCGACCACAACATGGTACAGTTCAAATTTGTTCAGGACAGGGAGAAAGATGGCCTACAAAGGATGGCTTTGGATTGGGGCAAAGCAGAATTCATGAAAATAAAGCAGAATCTAGCCACAGTAGACTGGGAACAGCTCCTTGTGAGTAAGTCGACAGAAGAGAATTAGGGGATGGAGGGGGCATTCAAAAAGGAGTTGGGGAGAGTACAGGACCAACATGCAGCCTTTTGAGGGAAATGTAGGAGCAATAAGTTCAGAGAATTCTGGATGTCTAGGAGGGTACAGGACTGGCTAAGGGATAGTAGGGCTTTTAGCAAGTCCAAAGCTGCAGCCGTAGAGGAATACAGGAAGTACAGGAGGGAACTTAGGAAAGCAATGAGAATAGCAAAAAGGAGGCATAGTAAATTACTCACAAAGAGGATTAGGGAGAATTCTAGGATATTTTACAAACATATCAGAGGGAAGAGGTTAACCAGGGAAAGTTTAGAGCCCATTTGGGACCAAGGGGGCAAACTGTACTGGAAGGGTATTGAATGAATATCTCTCTTCTGTCTTCACACTGGAAAAGGAGGATGCAGGTATGGAATTCAGGAAAGGGGACTGTGAACAACTTGGACAGTTTGACATCGCAAATGGGGAGGTATTGGAGGCTCTGTAAGGTTTAAAAACAGACAAATCCCCTGTCCCAGATGAATTGCCGTGGAAGGTGTGGCAGGTAATTGCAGGGGCTCTGACACAAATTTTTAATTCCTCACTGGCAAGGAGGGAGGTGCCAGAGGACTGGAGGATAACTAATGTGGCTCCACTTTTTAAGAGGGGTGGTAGAGATGAACCAGAAAATTGCAGCCCGGTAAGTCTCACGTCATTGGTAGGGAAATGATTGGTTAATTAGGGGATAGTCAGCATGCCTTTTTCAGAGGAAACTCATGCCTAACAAATTTTTTAGAATTTTTTGGAAATATGGTCAAGTGTATGAATGAGAGAAGTTCAGTTGATGTAGTTTATATCGATTTAGCAAAGCTTTTAATAGGGTCATACATAGGAGAATGACTGAGAAGGTTAAAGCACATGGAAGTAAGGAAAACATGGTGAGATCAATCAGAAACTGGCTTAGTAATATGAGACAAAAGGGTATTGATGGAAGGCTGTTTGAGTGACTGGAGGCTGGTGTCCAACAATGTACCATAAGGATCAGTACTGGGGCTTTATTGTTTGTTATTTATATAAATGATACAGAATAAAATGTGGAAGGAATGTTAAGTAAACTTGCAGATGACACCAATATTGGTAGAGTGATTTATAACGAAGAAGATGGTTGTGGGTTATAGGAAGATAGAGCTGGGTTGTGCAGACTACATGGTATTTAACCCTGTGATCAGAGATAATGGGAACTGCAGATACTGGAGAATCCAAGATGCCAAAGTGTCGGTGGAGGGGGACAGGTCGGGCCTGCGGGACAGGAAAAAACGGAGGGCCTTGAGGCCATCTGCATGAGGAATACAGGTGTATAGAGACTGGGCGTCCATGGTGAAAATGAGGTGTTGGGAGCCAGGGAATTGGAAGTTCTGGAGGAGGTGGAGGGCATGGGTGGTGCCACGGACGTAGGTTGGGAGGGTTCTGAAATAAATCGCACAGGCCTGACCAGTCACCCTCCACCAACACACTCATCCGCCTAGCCGAACTCATCCTCACCCTCAACAACTTCTCTTTCGCTTCCTCCCACTTCCTACAGACAAAGGCGGTGGCCATGGGCCCAAGTTATGCCCAACTCTTTATAGGTTACGTGGAACAGTCCCTCTTCCGCAACTAAACTGGCCCTAAACCCCACCTCTTCCTCCGTTACATTGATGACTGTATCGGCGCCGCCTCTTGCTCCCCAGAGGAGCTCGAACAGTTCATCCACATCACCAACATCTTCAACCCAACCACAAGTTCACCTGGGCCATCTCCAACACATCCCTCACCTTCCTGGGCCTCTCAGTCTCATTCTCAGGTAACCAGCTAGAAACTGATGTCCATTTCAAGCCCACCGACTCCCACCCACCCTCCTGCAAAAATTCCACCTCCTATTCCCAATTCCTCCACCTCCGCCGCATCCGCTCCCAGGATGAAGCATTCCACTCCTGCACATCCCAGATGTCCAAGTTCTTCAAGGACCGCAACTTTCCCCCCGCAGTGGTCGAGAACACCCTTGACCGCATCTCCCGCATTTCCCGCAACACATCCCTCACACCCCGCCCCCGCCACAACCGCCCAAAGAGGATCCCCCTCGTTCTCACACACCACCCCACCAACCTCCGGATACAACGCATCATTCCCCGACACTTGCACCATCTACAATCCGACCCCCCCACCCAAGACATTTTTCCATCCCCACCCTTGTCTGCCTTCTGGAGAGACCACTCTCTTCATAACTCCCTTGTCCACTCCACACTCCCCTCCAACCCCACCACACCCGGCACCTTCCCCTGCAACCGCAGGAAGTGCTACACTTGCCCCCACACCTCCTCCCCTACCCCTATCCCAGGCCCCAAGATGGCTTTCCATATTAAGCAGAGGTTCACCTGCACATCTGCCAATGTGGTATAACATATCCGCTGTACCCGGTGTGGCTTCCTCTACATTGGGGAAACCAAGCGGAGGCTTGAGGGCCGCTTTGCAGAACACCTCCGGTCGGTTTGCAATACACAACAGCACGTCCCAGTCGCGAACCATTTTAACTCCCCCTCCCATTCCTCAGAAGGCATGTCCTTCATGGGCCTCCTGCAGTGCCACAATGATGCCACCTGAAAGTTGCAGGAACAGCAACTCATATTCCGCTTGGGAACCCTGCAGCCCAATGGTATCAATGTGGGCTTCACAAGCTTCAAAATCTCCCCTTCCCCCATTGCATCCCAAAACCAGCCCAACTTGTCCCTGCCTCCCTAACCTGTTCTTCCTCTCACCTATCCCCTCTTCCCACCTCAAGCCGCACCTCCATCTCCTAACTACTAACCTCATCCCACCTCCTTGACCTGTCCGTCCTCCCTGGGCTGACCTATCCCCTCCCTACTTCCCCACTTATACTCTCCTCACCACCTATCTTCTTTTCTAGCGAGTTTTGAGAAAATTTGTAGCTCAGGTTGAAGCCGGAGGCCCACTGATGATGTTACCTAGAATGGTGACGAAACGTCTGAAAATGAACCTTCCAGCTCAGCGAGCAAACTCACATCCAGTATCTTCTTTTCTCTCCATCTTCGGTCCGCCTCCCCCTCTCTCCCTATTTACTTCAGAACCCTCTCCCCATCCCCCTCTCTGATGAAGGGTCTAGACCTGAAACGTCAGCTTCTGTGCTCCTGAGATGCTGCTTGGCCTGCTGTGTTCATCCAGCTCCACATTTTGTTATCTTGATACTTAACCCTAACAAGTGCAAGATGATGAACTTTGGAGGAATAAACAAGATGAAAGAGAATTTAATGAATGACAGGACATTAGAGGAACAGAGGGATCTTGGGGTAATTATTCACAGATCTCTGGTCGGCAGACCATGTGAATGGTATAGTTAAGAAGGCATGTGGGACACTTGCATTGTCAAGGTCAGAAATCACACAACACCAGGTTATAGGTTTAATTGAAAACACAAGCTTTCGAAGTCTTACTCCTTCTTCAGGTGTTAATGATAGAGGTAGGATCAGACATAGAATTTATAAGTAGAAGATCAAAGAGTCACACCACTGCTGAGGATGTACTAAACTACTTCATTTGTCGTTGCAGAAAGTATGAGAGCAAGGAGGTGAAGTTGGAGTTGCATAGAGCATTGGTCAGGCCACAATTAGAGTACTGTGTGCAGCTTTGTCACCTCACTATAAGAAGGATGTAATTTCACTAGAGTGGTGCACGGGATATTCACCAGAACATTGTCTGGGACGGAGAAATTGAGCTATAAGGAGAGGCTAGGTAGACTTGGATTGTTTTCTTTGGAGCAGAGAGGACTGACGGGGCACATGATTGAGATGTATAAGGTTCTGACATATATAGACAGAGTGAATAGAGAGAGCCATCCCCCTTGGTTGAGGGATCGATCATTTGTAAAGTTAAAATCCCCTACCACAAGCACCCTATTGATCTTTCAGATAACTGAGCTCCCCTTACAAAATTTGCTTCTCAATTTCCAGTTGACTATTGAGGGGCCTCAAGTACAATCCCAGTAAGGAGATCCTCCATTTTTTACTTCTCAATTTTACTCAAAAAGCTTCCCTGAACGTATTTCTGGGAATATTCTCTCTAATTACACCTGAAATGTTATCCCTAATCAATATCACCGTGCCCTCTCCTCCCTTGGCCCCCTTTCTATCCTTCCAGTAACATCTATTCCGTGGAGCATTAAGCTGTCAGTCCTGTCCATCCCTGAACCACATCTCTGTAATTGCTACGATATCCCGCTCCCATGTTCCCAACCATGGCCTGAGTTCATCTTCTTTGCCTATGAGGCTTCTTGCAACGAAATAAACGCAGTTCAATTTATTAGGCCTACACTGTTCTCTGCTTTGTTCCCGCCTGCCTACCCTGTCTGTTTGATTTGCTCCGTTTCCCAACTGCACCAGTCTCTAACTGATCTCTTTCCTCTCTATCTTCCAGGGTCCCATACCACTTCCTTACTAATTTAACTCCTCCTGAGCAGCCCTAGCAAATCTCATCATCATATTAGTCTCCTTCCAAATTAGATGCAATCTGCCCATCTTATGCATGTCACATCTACTCCAGAAGAGATTCCAATGATCCAAAAATGTGAACCCTTCTCCCTGGCACCAGCTTGTCTGCCACACACTCATCTGCTCTATTCTCCTTATTCCTACGCTCATTAAC
This sequence comes from Stegostoma tigrinum, assembly GCF_030684315.1. NCBI lineage: Eukaryota > Metazoa > Chordata > Chondrichthyes > Orectolobiformes > Stegostomatidae > Stegostoma > Stegostoma tigrinum. The sequence continues at coordinate 177,088,803 of NC_081354.1, forward strand.
TTGTGGCACTGGGAGTAATCTAAATATTACTATCCTTGAGGACCTCCTTTTTAAATTCCCGCCTAACTTCCTATATTCTCACATCAGAATCTCATCCTTTTCTCTTCCTATGCTGTTGGTTCCAATATGTATGATGACCTCCTGCTGGCCTCTCTCCCATTTGAGTATATTCTGCACCCTCTCCGAGATATCCTTGATCGTGGCACCAAGGAGGCAATACACTATTCTGATGACTCAATGTCAGCTGCAGAAACATCTGTCTATGCCTATGACTAGAGAGTGTCCCACCACAATCGACCTTACATACCCTTCTTTCCTTTGGAATCAACTTTGGCACTAGAAACCTGGCTGTCAGTGCTGCATTCCCCGACAGTCCATTACCCCGTACATTTTCCCAAACAACAAACTTGTTTGAAATAGGGATAGCCATAGGAGATTCCTGCACTACCTGTCTTCCTCTCCCACAATTCCTGGAGATAACCCATCTACCTGACCGTATCTTTGGCTTATCTCCTTTCCTGCAACTACCATACATCACACCCTCGACCTCCTGTAAATTCCTCGTTGCCGCGAGATTTTGTTTCAGCTGATCCTTGTGATCCAATAGGATTCACAACCAAACACAGTTCCAGCAGATGCAATCATCAGCATCATGGAAATTTTCCTTAATCTCCCACATATGACAAGAAGAGCGCATCACTCTACTGAAGACCATCTTTGCATCTTAACAATCTACAGATCCAGAAAATAACCAAGATTTAAAGTTTTTAAAAGAAAAACGCTGCTCCCGGCTAACTTAGTTTCTATGTTTTATATTTTTAAAGTTCAATCAAGAGATGGTGTTCAATAAAAACATATAATCAAAAAATTTGATTTCCAAAAAAAAGGTAAGGTTAAATTTTAAAACTAACCACTTAGCGGCACCCCCGCTGTGAGCTCTCCAACACACATTTCTCCAAGGTCAGCCATGAATTTCACTGTTTGTTCATTTTCTTAGACTATCTCCAATGTCCAGAGATACTTGAAGTCAAATAGCAGAGGCAATCAGCTGTGCAGGTTCACCTCTGGGTCAGACAGCTGTGCAGGTTTATTTCTCCATTCGATTCACTTCTCATATGGTCACTACCTTTGTCTCAATTCCATTCTCTTACAATGTCATTGCTTTGATTTTTTTCCCCTTAAGTTCCAAAACAATACAAAATCTTATAAAACAGTAATTACTGCTACTAGAATCAGCTCCAACACTGAGAATATCTCATAAAAAGAGCAGGTCCTGCAGTCACAATGTTTTCCCATCCTCCATCCTGGATTACTTGGATCTTCAATCCAATACCTTCATGAGAAAGTTCTGCTCAAAGTAGTTGAACTCAAGCCAGAGCTCTTAAAATAGTCAGGTATCGGAGAGAGGCAGAGTTACCCAAACACTTTAATTCAGGAATCTCCCTGAGTTAGGCGGTGGCAGTGCAAGGCTCGTGAGAGGAGATGTAACTGTGAATCAGGCAGCTAAGGCAACCCTGGTGCAGTACTGGAGGAGTCTCAACATTTCCTCTTACCCTCTGGGCAAACTATGCTAACTGTGTGGATGAGAGAGAAGTGCTCAGGGTAGATATTGAATTTGTATTATGAACAAGTGTCTGCTTTGAGCAGCCAGTTTTCTGATGAATTGGAAATCTGTCATTTTAGTGGTGGATCAGGAGTAACAAATGTTGTACTATAGTCTGTCATGTCAAATTATAACTATCCCCCAGCCCCAACCCTGGCTTGAGACCTAAATCAGACCTCACAGAGGTGAATCAACCCTAGCTCTGTCTTGTAACCTGAGAACTTGTAGGTGACTGTGTCTCAGAGCACATGTGGAGAAAACTAATTGTTCCTCTGAAGGTTATAGGCTGCCTGCTATTTGTTGATAAGGAAATGCACTGTGCAGTTGCCTTTTTTTTGTCTCAAACACCAATGTCTGTAATCTGACTTGATCATATTCATGTCACAGGCTGTGACATTCTGCCGATGTACTTGGGTCGAACAAGAAAGAATGAAGAGAAAGAAAATTAAAGAAAATTAAAAAGTGAGAAAGCCAGTCAAGGGGTGCAAGTCAATGGTTCTTTTTTAATAAATATGCAAATTAGGCGGTAGCATGCACATAATATTTATTTTAAAAATTGCATTGCACCATTCATGATAAGTTTTCCTTAGTTTTGTCTCCTGTTCCTTCAGTTCTTTGGAAAATGCTTTGGACAAGTGGTACAACATTTAACACAGAGTGTACTATATGAGTAAAAACCGAAAGAACTGTGGATGCTGTAAATCAGAAACTGAAACATTATCTCTGATTTCTCTTCACAGTTGCTGCCAGACCTGCCGAGCTTTTCCAGCAATTTCTGTTTTTACTCTATCTCTGTCTCAACTTTTGGAAAGAAAGACACTTGTCTGCTGATTACGACTGCAAACTATTCATCACAAATGCCCTCCAAAGGCATTAAACATTCATGGTCCAGTAAGTCTATAACGCTGACAGATATCCCCATTTCATTAATATCTGATGTACGAGGAGAGATTGACTAGGTTGGGATTGTTTTTACTGGAGTCCAGGTGAATGAGGGGGGATCTCATGGAAACTTATAAAATTCTAACAGGATTGGACAGGGGAGATGCAAGGCGGATGTTCCCAATGGTGGGTGTGTCCAGAACCAGAGGTCACAGTATGAGGATTTGGGGCAGACCATTCAGTACGGAGACGGGGAGAGATTTCTTCACCCAAAGAGTGATAAGCCTGTGGAATTTATTACCACAGGAAGTAGTTGATGTCAAAACATTGAGTGCATTCAAGAGGTGACTAGAGGTGGCACTTGGGGCAAATGGGATCCAAGGTTATGCAGAGAAAGCAGGATTAGGCTATTGAGTTGGACAATCAGCCGTGACCACGAAGAATGGCAAAGCAGGCTTGAAGGGCCAAATGACATCCTCCTGGTCCTATCTTCTATGTTTCTAAGTTTCAACCGAAAGCACCAGATGGGCCCTAACAACATTCCAACAATTGTGCTGCAAGCCTGGTCTCCAGAGCCAGTCACACCCTTCTAAGTTATTCCAGTACAGCTCCAAAACCAACAGCTACCAGGCAGTGTTGAAAAATTGCACAGGTATGGGTATTTAAAGAGTCATATAGGTTTGGAACTTTCTACCCCAGATGGCTGTGGAGACTCAGTCATTGAGTATAATCAAGGAAGAGATTAGTAGAATTCTAGCTATCAAAGATGGAGATTGATAGATTTCTAGATATTAAACTCTACTGTGGATGTGGAGATAGTGCAGGAAATGATATTCGAAGTCAAAGATCAGCTATGATCTAGTTGAAATATGGAGCTGTGAGTCCTGTGAGCTGAATGGCCTACTCCTGTTCTGAAAAAAAAATCAAGGAAAAGCCAATGAAATGTTGGCCTTTATCTGAATGGAGTGTAAAACAAAAGGGCATGCCATGCCTAACTATGCCGAATTGATCAGAACCTTTCTGTTTGTTTTAAGAATCAAATCATAAGAAACAGACTCCACCTGGATGGGACACAGCACAAATTGACCGGAATGATACCAGAGTTCACAGGATTAATTGATGAGCACAGATTGTGTGTATTTCTTGTGTTCCATGTTGTTCAGCAAATTAGGTAGTGCAAAAACTGATATGTTTAAAATAACAAACAGATTGTGCAACGAATTGCATTGCATTTTATGGGATCTTGCTGTGCACATATTGGCCCCTTCATTACCTTCCACCACAACAGTGACATCACTCAGAAATGTACATTCCTTCTCCTCAATGTGCCTTTTGGACTGTTTGCCTCAAAGCACCAGTGCCTCTAATCTGAATGTTTAAGCACTCCACTCCATTTCCTATCAGAAGGCAATACTAAATTGGATTTGTGAGAAAGTAAGTTTACTGCTGATTCGTTTTATTAACAACTATTATTTTATTCAGCGTCCCAAGTGTTCCATGCCCAACCATAGAGAGTGTTCCAAGCTCAGGCCGCAAGTAAAATCAAGAGAAATATCTTGTTCTTCAGTCCTGTCAAGACTTGATTTGATGGGCACACCGTACATTATACAAACCCACCTCCAATTATTCCTTACATGTTCCATCCATTACAGTGGAATTATTTTGCCAATTACTCCACCAAGAATTGGCACACAAATGACAGGTGTAGACTAACATAACTTTATCAGCAGGCACCCTTTGAAATTGTCCCTGCTGACTTAATCAGTTTATCTGTAATGTTCCTCTTCCTTCTTAAAGCCTCATTGTTTACAGCATGGAAATAGATCCTTCAGCCTAACTCATCTATGCCAACCAGACATCCCAACCTGATCTACTCCCATTTTCCAGCATTTGGCACATATCCCTCTAAACCCTTCCTGTTCATGTACCCATCCAGTTGTTGTTATAAAATTTGCAATTGTACCAACTTCCACCGCCTCCTCTCGCAGCTCATTTCATGCAAGAACCACCTTCTGTGTGAAAACGTTACCCTTCAAGTCCCTTTTAAATCATTCTCCTCTCACCTTAAACCTGTGACCTCTCATTTTTAACTCCCCTGGCCAGGAGAAAAGACCTTGGCAATTCACCCTATCCATGCCCCTGATGATTTTATAAACTTCTATAAGATCAGCCCTCAAAACCACCCATACCACAATATGCCACTTCCATCCCCATGTACCTGCTGTGCATATAGTATATACATATATGTAACACATGGAATATAGAAGCAATGCATTCTTTTGTCAATCTGCATATCCTATAAATCAATATTTTAGAAAAAAAATGTATCTTCCCTGGAAGCTTTCCTCCATGTTCTGATAAAGGGAATGGATCAACATGTCAGGGATTAGTGAAGGTTGTGGGAATGTTGAGAAAAGTGGCTGACAGGAGGTTTCTATGGTCTGGCCATCTGTTGTGTAGTGAGAGGGAATACGATGAGGTGAGCGATGAAGATGGGACTGCTTTGAAGATGCAGAAGAGGAAGTCCTAAGACAAGACGATAGACCAGGGGCAGGAGACCTAAAATCTAGTGGAGTTGTAAATGTAATGGATGATTTACCAGCAATGTGATGACTCCAAATAATGTGAGACAAGGCCTAAGAAAACAAACAGGAATGTAACAGAGTGGTGGGAGCTTGGTTCAATGTTTTGGTTCAATATTTCATTCAAAGGACAGCACCTTAGAACATAGAACATAGAACATAGAACACAGAACACAGAACATAGAACATAGAACACAGAACATAAAACACTACAGCGCAGTACAGGCCCTTAATGTTGCACGGACCTGTGAACCAAACTGAAGCCCATCTATCTTACACTATTCCATTATCGTCCATATGTTTATCCAATGACTATTTAAGTGCCCTAAAACATGGCGAGCCTACTACTGTTGCAGGCAGGGCATTCCACGCCCTTCCAAATCTCTGAGTAAACACAGAACATAGAACATAGAACAATACAGTGCAGAACAGGCCCTTCGGCCCTCGATGTTGCACCAACCTTTGAACTAATCTAAGCCCTTCCCCCTACACTATCCCATCTAAAGAACCTACCTCTGACATCTGTCCTATATCTATCACCCCTCAATTTAAAGCTATGTCCCCTCGTGTTAGCCATCTCCATCTAAGGAAAAAGGCTCTCACTGTCCACCCTACCTAATCCTCTGATCATCTTGTATGTCTCTATTAAGTCACCTCTTAACCTGCTTCTCTCTAACAAAAACAGCCTCAAGTCCCTCAGCCTTTCCTCATACAACCTTCCCTCCATACCAGGCAACATCCTGGTAAATCTCCTCTGCACCCTTTCCAGTGCTTCCACATCCTTCCTATAATGCAGCGACCAGAATTGTACGCAATACTCCAAGTGCAGCTGCTCCAGAGTTTTGTACAGCTACAACGTGATCTCATGCATCCGAAACTCAATCCCTCTATCAATAAAATCTAACACACCGTAAGCCTTCTTAACGACCCTATCAACCTGGCTGGCAACTTCCAGGGTACTTAGGTAATATGACGCTCACTTAGGAATGAAGTTAGAGTGGGTTTTGAATCTGTGGTCTACACATTCAGAGGTACAGATACAGACTACAGAACCAGAATGACTGAGAATAAAATTAAATCAAGTAGCTGAGATAACAAGGTGTAGAGCTGGATGAACACAGCGGGCCAAGCAGCATCAGAGGAGCAGGAAAGCTGACGCTTCAGGTCTAAATCCGAAATGTCAGCTTTCCTGTTCCTCTGATGCTGCTTGGCCTACTTTGTTCATCCAGCTCCACACTTTGTTATCTCAGATTCTCCAGCATCTGCAGTTCCTACTATCTCTAAATCAAGTAACTGAAGCTTTGGAAAGGAAAGAAAGTCATTCACAATACTTTAACTAGCACCAACGTCAATCTGTGGCCAATGAACAGGAAGTACCATTTAAAACAGTGGACCCAGGGTATTGGAAGAATCATTTGCTACCCTGAAGTGAGTTTATATATAAAGTAGCCAGAACAAAACCAGAACTATACCTGCTCAAAGACAGCAGGAGAGCATGAACTGTTAATAGAAATTGTAGCTTGTGAACTTGGACTGAGGCCAAGAGAACAACAATAGCACAAGCAAAGCCAAGGCATTCAATGCTATGTTCATCAACCCTTTCAAAAATGAGCTTGATGAATATCTGGTTATGAAGGGAATTGAAGATAAAAAGGAATAAGTACAAACAGAGATAATCAAATACCCCACGGAATACAATAGTTGATGTGCTACAGGGACTATAGCATTATTGTCTCTACAAAGAAATCAGCCAGGTTGAATATTAGAATTGTGTGTTGAAATAATAACAGGTATTGTTGTAGGGGAAGATTTTTTCACACTTTTCTTCAGTAGCTGTGTGCACCATGGGATAAATTTTAGGCAATGCATGGAAGGAAAGAGTTTGACGGTCAAATCACTTTCCTTTACCTCGTTCTTTAGAAAGTCTGAAAAAAAGCATTTGCATTTATGTAGTGCCAAAACCTGCTCACCACCTACAAGGCACACGTCAGGAATTTGATGGTATACTCCCCCCTTTCCCAGATGAGTGCAGCTCCAACCACATACAAGAATCCCTAGATGATTATAAAAAGTGTAGGAGCCCACGTAAGACGGAAATCGGAAGAGCAAAAAGAGTGTATGAGATGGATCTGGCAGATAAGGTTAAAGATAATTTCAAGAAGTTCTCTTCAGAGTATATTCAGAATAAAAGGATGGCTAGGGAGAGAATAGGTCCCCTTAAAGATCAGCATGGCCATCTTTGTGAGGAGTCACAGGAGATGCGGAAGGTTTTCAATGAATATTTCTCCTCAGTGTTTACTGAGGAAAGAATCGTGAACGCTAAGAAAATAATGGAAACAAGTGGGAATGTTTTGCACCTCACACATTACCAGAAAGGTGGTATTTGAAGCCTTAGATTGCATTAACGTGGATAAATCCCCTGGGTTTGATCAAGCCCATCCTTAGATGTTGTGGGAGGCTAGGGAAGAAATTACAGACGCGCTTGCAGAGATTATTGTTTCATCTTTAGCCACTGGTTAAGTTCCAAAAGACCACAGAGTGGCTAATGTCGTTCATTGTTTAAGAAAACTTGCAAAGACAAGCCAGCGAGCTACAGGCAAGTGAGCCTGACATCAGTAGTAGGAAAGTTATTGGAGAGGATACTGAGGGACAGGATCAACCAACTATTTGGATAGTCAAAATCTGATTAGGGATAGTAAGCATGGATTTGTGCGCAGGAAGTCATATCTGACAAATCTTTTGGAGTTTTACGAAGAGGTAACCAAGAGGATGGATGTGGGTAGGACAGTGGATGTTCTCTGTATGGACTTTAGTAAGGTCTTTAACAATGTTCCACAAGGTAGGCTAGTCATGAGATTAGATCTCATGGGATTCAGGGAAAGCTAGCTAATTGGATTCAAAATTGGCTCAATGGTAGGAAGCAGAGGTGATGTGGAGATGCAGATGTAGGACTAAGATGGACAATGTCAAAAACTACACAACACCAGGTTACAGTCCAGGTTTATTTGAAAATACAAGCTTTCAGAACCTTACTCCTTCTTCAGGTGTTAGTAAGCAAGATAGTATCAGGCGCAATTTCAGATCAGGAAGCAGAGGGTGATGATTGAAGGTTGTTTCTTGGACTGGAGGCCTGTGACTAGCGGTGTACCACACGGGTAAGCGCTGGGGCCTTTGTTATTTGTCATTTACATAAATGTTCTAGATGTGAACATTAAGTTTGTGGATGATACAAAATTAGGAGTTATCGTTGATAGTGAAGGTTATCAGAAATTACACAGGGATCATGATCAGATTGGGAAGTGGACTAAGGATTGACAAATACAATTCAATACAGATAAGTGTGAGGTGTTGCACTTTGGCAAGTCAAACCAAGGTAGGACTTATACAGTAAATGGTAAGGTCCTGAGGAGTGTTGTGGAACAGAGGGACCTAGGAGCACAAGTACATACGTCATTGAAAGTAGCATCACAGTTAGACAGGGTGATGAAGAAGGCATTTAGCATGCTGGCCTTCATTGGTCAAGACATTGAGTATAGGAGTTGGGATGTTGTGTTACAGTTGTATAAGTCATCAGTGAGGCTACACCTGGAGTATTGTGTACAATTTTGGTCAGCCTGTTATAGGCAAGGCATAGTTAAACTGGAAAATGTGCAGAGAAGGTTTATGAAGTTGTTGCCAGGACTGGTAGGCCTGATTTATAGGGAGAGGTTGGACAGGATAGGACCTTATTCCTTGGAAGGTATGAGAATGAGGGGTGATCTTTTTGAGGTGTATAAAATCATGAGGACCATAGACAGGATGAACGCATATCGTCTTTTTCCCAGGGATGGGGAATTGAAAACTAGAGGACATAGGTTGAAGGTGAGAGGGGAAAGATTTAAAAAGGACCTGAGGGGAACTTCTTTGTACAGAGAGTGGTGGGTATATGGGATAGGCTGCCAGAGAAAGTGGTTGAGGCAGGTGCAACAGCAAAATTTTAAAAAAAGGATGGGTACATGGATTAGAAGGGTTTAGAGGGATATGGATCAAATGCAGGCAATTGGAACTAGCTTAGTGAGCACCATGGTCAGCATGGACCAGTTTGGGCCTAGTGGCCTGTTTCCATGCTATATTACTCTATAACTCTAAGAAGCTTGATACCATCCAGGACAAAGCAGCCTGCTTCATTGGCACTCCATCCACAAGTATTCATTCCCTCCACCAGTGACATTCAGTAACAGCAGTATATACTACCTACAAGATGCACTGTGGAAATTCACCACAGTTCCTGAGACAAGGTTCCTTTCAAACCCTGTCTGGAAGAACAAAAGCAGCAGGTACATGGGATCACCATCGCCTGCGAGTTCTCCTCCAAGCCACTCACCATCCTGAATTGGAAATATATTGCCGATCCTTTTCTGCTACTGGAATTCCCTGTGTCAGGGCACTGTGGCTCAACCTATAGCACATGGACCGCAGTTGCTCAAGAAGGCAGCTCACCGCTATTTCCTGAAAGGCAACTAGGGGTGGGCCTTAAATTTAACCTGCCAGTGATGTTCATGTCCCATGCATACATAAAACAATTCTTTTGAACATCTCAAATGGATTTTTTCTCAACCTTTGCTTCTCCAGGTAGAACAAACCCAACTTTTCCAACCTATCCATATAGTTTATCCATCCCTATGCAATGAACCATTCTTGTTAGCCTTTCCTGCATCCTCTCTAACACCTTCACAGCCTTCCTACAATGCAATGACCAGAGATGGACACAATACTCTTGTCAAGGCTGAAACCACAATCTCATGCTGCTGCAGATGAAGTCACCTCTTGCATTTATCTTTGGCTGAGACAAGAAAAGCATCTTGGGAGCTCCCGCCTGAAACATTTGGCTATTCCACATGACTAATGGGTCTGTGTCTAGGCCCAAAACGTCATCTTTCCTACTCCTAAGATCCTACTTGGCCTGCTGTGTTCATCCAGCTCCACACCTTATTATCTTGGATTCTCCAGCATCTGCAGTTCCTTTTATCTCTGCCATAACCTCTGTTGGCTAGCCTAATCATGCAATGAACAGGATTAAATTTAAGAAAATTGCTTGTCTGCTATCAAGTTTTGCAAAGATATTTTCTTTGCAATTACAACTGGAAGCTTTCAGCCTGCTGCCAAAATACCTTTTTCAAGTTGAACACTCGAGAAAATGAAAAGTATCGAAGACAAAGCCAAAAATATTGTGGCAGGAGGTAAAATGGCTTCAGCAGTGTAATGAATAGATCCAGAGTGACACACCATGTGGTACAGTGAGTGCTAGAGCAAGCTTTTAATGTTTTAAATGCCCTCTTGAACTACAGAGGTGCAATCTATCCAGCAACTCCAGATTAAAGCAATGTCAGCTGCTCATTCATCCAGCACAAGAACACAAACTGCCCATCTCATTGTTATTTTACTTATTTCAAGAAATAACCCAATTATGGGTTGACCTGGTCGATAAAAGTTTTTTTTAAGTTGAATTTGCAACCGTCGAAGAAAGAAGGGTCTGTATATGGGTCTGAAAGTGTTAATACTGGGGAGTGGCATAATGGTGATGTTATACACACTTGAGTGCGGAGCAGTTTAGGGTTACAGAGGGGTGAGACTTAACTTCCAGGTCCTGCTCAGAGTGTGTAACAATGTCTATCATGTCAATATAATTAGTTGCCAGCAAAAAGAACTACTTCATGCTAAATTGATATTCTTTATTGTCACGTACATTCAAAATAAAATGCAGTGAAAAGTGTGAACTGTTACTCGTACATAAGCGCCATACACAGAATAAAATGAGAGAGTCCAACTTTCCTTCTTTGCTTCAGAGATAATGGGAACTGCAGATGCTGGAGAATCTGAGATTACAAGGTGTGGAGCTGGAGCAAGCCAAGCAGCATCAGAGGAGCAGGAAAGCTGACATGAGAGATAATAGGAACAGCAGATGCTGGAGAATGATAAAGGGTGGAGGCCGGAAACGTCAGTCTTCCTGCTCCTAGACCCTTCATCATTCTGCAGCATCTGCAGTTCCTGTTATCTCTCACGTCAGCTTTCCTGCTCCAATGATGCTGCTTGGCCTGCTGTGTTATTCCAGCTCTACACCTTGCTATCTATGAAGGCTGACGTTTCGGGCCTCGACCCTTCTTCAGAAAACGAAGAAGGGTCTAGGCCCAAAACATCAGCCTCCTGTACTTCTGATGCTGCTTGGCCTGCTGTGTTCATCCAGCTCTACACCTTGTTATCTCTATTTCCTTCTTTGCTGTGTACCACCACCAGAGACTCACTCTGGGTTTTCCAGCCATGCTATGCCTCCAACAGTGTCCTGCTCCAAGCTACACTGGTCTGCGCCATGCCATTGTCAGGGGTCTACTCCACGTTTCAGGCTCAATAGGCTGACTGACCGACTCAGCCCCTACCTCCAGAAAAGCCGTCGCTGCTCTGGAGCACACTGAAGCCTCCTCCCCACCCAAAGAGCTCTCTCATCTTTCCAGGAGCTAGGCCCCCATGATGCCCCAGCTATGCGGTTCCACCACCGGTCCAGGAACTTGCTCCGACCCACATGCGTTCCACCAGCATCGTTCTGGCCTGCACGCTCCGCTGCCACTGCAGAACACGGCCCACGTGGTCAGCTCCTGCCCGGTCAACAAAGGCATCTCCTTTCTTCAGGTTAGAGTTTAAACAGTTGAAGTTAAAAATAGTTAAGGGGTGAGGGTGGGACAAACTGCAAAGGGAAGAGGGAGAGAGAAAGAAGAAAAGGAAAAGGAACTGGCGAGCAGAGGAGCTCTGAATGGAGCATCTTATCCTGTCACCATCTTGCTTCTCCTCCTTGCTGGTGGTTTCCTCTATCACATTACACCATACGGTGGCCTGTAACTACTTACAACAGAGCGGGCTTAGCTGATGTACAAGAAAGGGCATTTTCATGAATATAACGATGACCTCGCTGCATACAAGCAGAAATATACTTCCTCCATTGTTGCTGAATGAGGTCCATTCTTCCTCAGAATTCACAATGCTAAGGCGATAGAGCTCCATTGACCTGAAAGTCTTCCTCACTTAGTTAGAAGGGCTGAGTGCCCTGCTCTTGTTCCTTGTTCATATGTATGCATGAAATTTTCTGCCTTAGGACGTAGTGGAGACAGTGTCATTGAATGCTTTGAGAACAGAAGTGGATAGAATTTCATTAGATAAGTGAACCAAAGGTTTTCAAGGGGAGATGGGATTTGGAGTTGAACAGATCAGCAATGATCATTTTGAATAGCAGACCAGGCTTGAGGGGCAAATAGTCTCTTTAGGCTTCCAATCCCCTTCATTTTTACACAAATATGCAGATATCAATAAGACAGAAAAGCATCATCTAAATTTCTCCAAATTCCTCTTTTGCCCCTTGGAATCAGTTGTAATGTTAAATTTCTAATAATGATATCAGCCCCAACTTATCGAGTGGATAGGGCCTTCTCACAAAATCATTCCGATCACTGGAAAGTTTTGAGTAGGCTTCAGTATTTCACAGTCAAACACATTTGAAAATTGTTCATTTTATTCACCTATTGTTTCACCTATGGAATAACGAAGGATACACAGAGATCCCACAGGCACTCCTGCTAATCAAGGATGTAATTATTGTTCAGTCTTCCCACCTCTGTGCAACATAATCATTCATAGCAGCATCACCAATTGCTCCTCAGAAATAAGTAACTGAAGCTCAGCTAATATTAAACCCTGCAGGCAAAACATTTCCCAGTTACTGATTCCTCTTCCCTTTGAGAAGAACTAGACTAGCATTTCTATGGTGCCTTTAATGACCTCTAGATGTCCCAAAGTACTTTACAGCCAATTCAGCACTGGACTAGCAGTACTGATGTAATATATTGTGACATTTCATGTATGAAACAGTTAAATTTCAAAGTGATTTCATTAGCATCTGGTCGTAGTGTTTAGCAACATGACCTGGGGCTCCCAGAGGATTTATAAGACCTGAGTTTTCAGCATGATAGAGAGTCTCTCCATTGTTGCAAAATTGCTGGATAAACTTGGAACTTTCAATTCCTGCCCCAGGGCACTGCACTTCTCATTTTCACTGGGGTAGATATGGGAGCTCACAATGTTTCATGCATTCACAGAGGCAACTGGCGATATAAATCAGCTGCCTCCACTCCAGTCAGATTTTAGTAACCCAGGAGTACAGTGTAAGAGTAACAGGGGAGACAATGGCCTCGTAGTATTATCATTCGAATTTTAATCCAGAGACCAAGGTAATGTTCTGGGGAGATTCTGGAATTTGAATTCAATAAATATCTGGAAAGAAGAATCTAGTGATAGCCATGAATCTGATGTTCTTTATCAGGAAAACCCATCTGGTTCACTAATGTTCTTTAGGGATGGAAACTGCTATCTTTACCAGATCTGGCCTACATGTGACACCAGACCCACAGCAAAGTGGTTAGAATGTAGAACATAATGACAAAGGATGCTGTAGGTTGCAGAGAGACATAGATAAGCTGCAGAGCTGGGCTGACAGGTGGCAAATGGAGTTTAATGCAGACAAGTGTGAGGTGATGCACTTTGGTAGGAGTAACCAGAAGGCAAAGTATAGGGCAAATGGTTAGATTCTTAGTAGTGTAGATGAGCAGAGAGATCTCGGTGTCCATGTACACAGATCCTTGAAAGTTGCCACCCAGGTTGACAGGGCTGTTAAGAAGGCATACAGTGTTTTAGCTTTTATTAACAGAGGGATCGAGTTCCGGAACCAAGAGGTTATGGTGAACCTGTACAAAACTCTGGTGCAGCTGCACTTGGAGTATTGTGTACGGTTCTGGTCACCGCATTATAAGAAGGATGTGGAAGCTTTGGAAAGGGTGCAGAGGAGATTTACTAGGATGTTGCCTTGTATGGAGGGAAGGTCTTACGAGGAAAGGCTGAGGGACTTGAGGCTGTTTTCGTTCGAGAGAAGAAGGTTGAGAGGTGACTTAATTGAAACATATAAAATAATCAGAGGGTTAGATAGGGTGGATAGGGAGAGCCTTTTTCCTAGGATGGTGACGGCGAGCACGAGGGGGCATAGCTTTAAATTGAGGGGTGAAAGATATAGGACAGATGTCAGAGGTAGTTTCTTTACTCAGAGAGTAGTAAGGGAATGGAACGCTTTGCCTGCAATGGTAGTAGATTCGCCAACTTTAGGTACATTTAAGGCGTCATTGGATAAGCATATGGACAGACATGGAATAGTGTAGGTTTGATAGGCTTGAGATCGATATGACAGGTCGGCACAACATCGAGGGCCGAAGGGCCTGTACTGTGCTGTAATATTCTATGTTCTATGTTCTATAACATAGAACAATACAGCGCAGAACAGGTCCTTAGGCCCTCGATGTTGCACCGACCTGTGAACTAACCTAAGCCCATCCCCCTACACTATCCCATCATCATCCATATGCTTATCCAAGGACTGTTTAAATGCCCCTAATGTGGTTGCGTTAACTACATTGGCAGGCAGGCCCTTATCACTCCCTGAGTAAAGAACCTGCCTCTGACATCTGTCTTATATCTATCACCCTCAATTTGTAGCTATGCCCCCTCGTACAAGCTGACATCATCATCCTCAGAAATAGACTCTCACTGTCCACCCGATCTAATCCTCTGATCACCTTGTATGTTTCTATTAAATCCCCTCTTAGCCTCCTTCTCTCCAATGACAACAGACCCAACTCCCTCAGCCTTTCCTCAGAAGAGCTTCGCGCCAGACCAGGCAACATCCTGGTAAATCTCCTCTGCAACTTTTCCAATGCTTCCACATCCTTCCTGTAATGAAGTGACCAGAACTGCACGCAATATTCCAAATGAGGCCGCACTAGCGTTTTGTACAGTTGCATCATGACATCACGGCTCCAGAACTCAATCCCTCTACCAATAAAACCTAACACACCATAAGCCTTCTTAACAGCACTATCAACCTGGGTGTCAACTTTCAGGGATCTATGTACATGGACACCAAGATCCCTCTGCATATCCACACTACCAAGAATTGTTCCATTGACCCAGTATTCTGCCTTCCTCTTATTCTTCCCAAAGTGAATCACCTCACATTTATGAGTGTTGAACTCCATTTGCCACCTTTCAGCCCAATTCGCAGTTTATCCAAGTCTCCCTGCAATCTGCAACATTCTTCCACACTGTCCACCACTCCACCAACTTTAGTGTCATCTGCAAACTTACTAACCCATCCACCTAGGCCTGCGTCCAAGTCATTTATAAAAATGACAAACAGCAGTGGTCCCAAAACAGATCCTTGTGGCACACCGTTATTAACCGGACTCCAGGCTGAATATTTTCCATCAACCACCACTCATTGCCTTCTTACAGGAAGCCAGTTTCTAATCCAAACTGCTAAGTCTCCCTCAATCCCATGCCTCCGCATTTTCTCCAATAGCCTACCATGTGGAACATTACCAGAGACTTTACTGAAGTCCATGTACACCACGTCAACTGCGCTACCCTCATCCACATGCTTGGTCACCTTCTCAAAAAACTCAATGACGTTTGTGAGATGCGACCTGCCCTTGATGAATCCATGTTGACTATCTCCAATCAAATTGTTGCTTGCTCGATGATTATAAATCTTATCTCCTATAATCCTTTCCAAACCTTCTCCCACAACAGACGTAATGCTCACAGGTCTATAATTACTTGGGTCATCCCTACTGCCCTTCTTGAACAAGGGCACAACATTTGCAATCCTCCAGTCCTCTGGTACTAAACCTGTAGACAATGGCAACTCGAAGATCAAGGCCAAAGGCTCCACCATCTCCTCCCTAGCTTCCCAGAAAATCCTCAGAAAAATCCCATCCAGCCCAGGGGATTTATCTACCTTCACACCTTCTAGAATTGATAACACCTCCTCCTTACTAACCTCAATCCTTTCAATTCTAGTAGCCCATATCTCAGTCTTCTCCTCTACAATATTCTCCTTTTCCTCAGTGAAATCAGATGGGAAATATTTGTTTAGCACCTCTCCAATCTCCACAGAGTCCACACACAACTTCCCACTTCTGTCTTTGACTGGCCCTATTCCTACCCTAGCCATCCTCTTATTCCTCACGTACCTATAGAAAGCTTTAGGGTTCTCCTTTATTCAACCTGCTCATGTCCCCTCCTTGCTCTTCTTAACTCTCTCTTTAAATGCTTCCAAGTGAATCTGTAACTCTCCATCGCCTCATCTGAACCAATTCATCTCAACGTCACATAAGTCTCCCTCTTACGCTAAACTACTGTGTCAGGAAACCCCCCTGCACTCATTAGACAAAAACTGATCCATCCGACGTACTAGAGTTATAGCATTCCCAGTCAATGTTAGGGAAGTTAAAGTCTCCCATAATGACCACCCTGTTCCTTTCACTCCTGCCCAGAACCGTTTTGCCAATCTTCTCCTCCACATTCCTGGAACTTTGCGAAGGCCTATAAAAAAATACTCCCAGCAGTGTTACCTCTCCTCTCCAGTTTCTGACCTCAGCCCATACCACCTCAGTGGACGAGTCCTCATCAAAAGTTCTTTCAGCCACCGTTATACTGTCCTTGACTAACAAAGCCACAACTCCCCCTCTTTTACCACCTTCCCTGATCTTCATGAAAGATCTAAACCCTGGAACCTGCAACATCCATTCCTGACCATGCTCTATCCATGTCTCCAAAATGGCCACAACATCGAAGTCCCAGGTACCTATCCATGCTGCAAGCTCACACACCTTGTTCCAGATACTCCTGGCGTTGAAGTAGGCACACTTCAAATCAGCTTGCTGTCTGCCAGCACACTCCTGTGACGGTGGAATCCTGTCCATGTCCTCCCTACTCTTAACTGCCCTCTGAGTGATTAGAGATGGGCAATGAATGTTGCCCCTAAAAGCAACATGCTCATCCTGTCAATGAATAAAGAAAGAAAGCTTGCTAAGAGGTGATCTGAACTTTGTGCATTTCTTTGGATAACTCAGGTGTCCCTTTGACCACGCCTGGAATATTGTGTTCGGTTCTGGTTGCCTCATTTGGGAAGGATGTGGAAGCTTTAGAGAGGGTGCAGAAGAGATTTACCAGGATGCTGCGTGGACTGGATGGCAGGTCTTATGAGGAAAGGTTGACGGAGCTGGGGCTTTTCTCAATGGAGTGAAGAAAGATGAGAGTTGTCTTGATAGAGCTGTCCAAGATGATGAGGCATAAATAGAGTGGATAGTCAGAGACTTTATCCCAGGGTGTAAATGGCTATTATGAGGGGGCATAATTTTAAGGTGATTGGAGGAAGGAATAGGGGAGATGTCAGAGATAGGTTCCTTACACGGAGAGTGGTGGGTGCGTGGAATGCGCTGCTGGCAGTGGTAGTAGAGTCAGATGCATTAGGGACATTCAAGCGACTCTCGGATAAGCACATAGGTGACAGTAAAAAGTAGGGTATGCAGGGCAGTTTGACTTAGTAGGATAATAGGTCACACAACATCATGGGCCAAAGAGCCTGTACTGTACTGTACTGTTCTATATTCACTTGAGACACTTGAGGGTCCAATGCCCTTTAGAATTCTACTATGGATTTTTTTTTAAAGTAGGCATGAATGTGCAAAAACAGTACATTCCTTCATCATTTTGTGCGAGGAAAATTGTGTCACAACTTAATTGGGTTTTTGGGGGAGTAACTGAAAAGAGTGATCAGAGCAGAGCAGTGAATGTTGTTTACATGGACCTTAGTAAAGCCTGTGACTAGGTTCCACTTGATTGACAAAGTAGTAAAATCAGATCACATAGGATTCAGGGTGAGCTGGCCAATTTGGTACAAAATTAGCTTGATAGCAAGAGACAGAGTGCAGTGGTGGAAGGTTGTTTATCAGACTGGAGCCTGTGACCAGTGGTGTCTCACAGGGATTAATACTGGGTCCACGTTTGTTTGTCATTTATATGAACAATTTCGATGAGAATATAGGAGGCATGGCTCATAAGTTTGCAGAGACACCAAAATTGTTATAGTGGACAGTGAAGAAGGTTATCCATGATTAGAAAGAGACCAGCAAATGGAGTTTAATTTAGATAAATGTGAGGTATTGCATTTTGGTAAAATAAACTAAAGATGGACATACAATTATGCTAGGGCCATGTGTAGAGTTGTAGAATAGAGAGGGTTCAGATGCATAATGCTTTGAAATTTGCATTTCATGTAGCCAGGGTGGTTAAGATGGCATGTAGCATGCTAGCCTTCATTACTCAGGCCTCTGCGTATAGGAGTTGGGACATCATGTTGAGGTTGTATAGGATGTTGTTGAGGCCTGGAGTACTGTGTGTAGTTCTGGTCGCTCTGCTATTGGAAAGATATTTTTAAATTGTTGGGGATTCAGAAAAGATTACCAGGATGTTGCCGGAAATGGAAGGTTTGAGTTATAAGAAGAGGCTGGATAGGCTGAGACATTTTTTCCACTGAAGCGTAGGAGAGATGGAGGGGAGGCCTTATAGAGGTTCATAAAATCATGGCGGCATAGATAAGGTGAATGGCAAGGGTCTTTTCCCTAGATGGGGTGTTCAAAACTAGAGATATTATTTTAAGGTGAGTGGAGAAAGTTTTGAAATGTTTTACACAGAGGGTGGTTTATATGTAGAATGAACAGCCAGAGGAAAAGTTGGATGCAGGTACAGTTACAACATTTAAAAGACATTTCAATACATACATGAATAGAAAAGGTTTCGAGGGATAAGGATCATGCACAGGGAACTGGGACTAGTTTGGTTTGGGAACAATTGGTGTGGACTAGTTGAACTGAAGGATCTTTTTCTATGCTGTATGACTCTATGACTCTATAACTGTCAAGCTCACTGTAACTGTCCACAGACCTGTCATTATTCACTGTGCTATTAAAAAGGACCTTTCTGAAGTATCAAAAGAACCTGTCAAAAGTATCATGCGGAACTTTCAAAAGCAACAATTGAAGGAGCTGTCAAGAATTCGAGGAATTTAAAAGTTTTTCTATTTAAAACTTTGAAGAATTTGCCTTTAGTATTAAAAAAAAGTTTGCTATTTCATTCCATGTGTTGCCATAAGCCTGACATTTTTCATTACTGTACTACATGACTGATATTACAATTGTCCGTTATCACGGTGGGGTGCCTGCTATTAGCTATATTAGTCTGATTGTTGTTCGATGTGGATTTAGATTGTGAAGTGAGAGTGTGAATTCTAGTGCTTGTTGTTATAAGGGATTCTTCACTTGAATGGTATGCCTGTTGTTATAAGGCAATGTGCAGCCAAAGGAGTGCAATTGTCAGAAATGCATTTCTTACGAATTAATGCTGAAATACATAATAAGGGTGCAACTTTCCCCTCCCCGAGGTGGTGAGAATAATGGAGAGCACAATGGCTTAATTGGACAAAAATCCAAATATCTGACTCCCATCGTCAAGATAAATTATCGCAATTAAATCCTCCCCCTTGAGATAACAGGATCAAATTCTTGCCATTAGGAGCTGAGAAATCACATGAATTTGCAACTTATTAATGACATAACTCACCATATTTGTTTCCCTTTCTCAATTGACTGCTTGCTGATCAATAAACACAATATGTTAAAAACTCAGAAGCAAAAACCAAGTAGGTACTTACGAGGTTGGGCCGTCTGCCTCGAGAGTGAGTAAAATCATAGCTGTGCAAGCCTATTCCTCCTCTTCACTTTAGATTAACTGACAACTGCAGTTGGTGCCTCCACAGACCAGGGGGTTAATGTGTCACTTGATCCTCCATCCACACAACTGGGCAAGAAACAATGCGTTAACCTCTGAACATCAGGTTGCTTAGATCTTGAGCAGTCTTTAGCTCAGAGTCAGTGGACAGAGGCAGTCAGCAATCTCTGGCTCAAAGGTAGAATTTAGCAAAAAAGTAAAGTCAACATAGCCCTGTGACCTGACGGAAAGAGAGAGAATTGATGGTGGCATAACTCAATGCTGCAACAGAGGAAAGGGTTTGAGATAACAAGGCATAGAGCTGGATGAACACAGCAGGCCAAGCAGCATCAGAGGAGCAGGAAGGCTGAGGTTTCGGGCCAAGACATTTCTTCATTTTTTGAAGGGACTGGGCCCGAAACATCAGCTTTCCTGCTTCTCCGATGCTGCTTGACCTGCTGTGGTCATCCAGCTCCACACCTTGTTATCTCAGATTCTCCAGCATCTGCAGTTCCTGCTATCTCTGAGGAAAGGGGTTGTTAACTTTTGGGCCAGAAACCAGTAACAACAGCATTTGAAAATCATGGGGCATGGGCTCCATTCGTCAGAGCTTCCAATTCTGAAATGCATTCATGAAGGGCGCATTAGGATGACACTGAGCCCTCTGATGGCTTTGTTGTGTTCTTGACATCAACAAGACTCAAATAAAGCAAGGCTCACAAACTGAAGAGCTACAAACTACCATACTGCAGTTGCCATACCCCACACCCAGTAGAAATGCTGCTTGGAGTGATGAGAGATTGACATTGAGCTGTGGGGAAGAGTTTGAAGGGATGTCAGGGGGGCTGTTATTGGCTGCCAAATGCCACAGGAATATAGGTATTTTGTTGGACTTACATGAGTTAAGGATATTATTCATCTGAGCTTGTTATCAGTATATTACATTTGGTTACTTGCACCAGCTAACCACTGCTGTATGTGAGGGGCATGACTTTCAGCTTCATTGCAAAGAATGTCAGGGCTCAGCAGGCCTTCAGTAACAGAAGGGTATTTCTTTGTATCCCTCCCACTACATATAGGTGCAGTCCTGACTTCCATAGCCGGTGTGGAGGGATTCTGCTGTAAGTAACCCATGATAGGAGTGAGAGAGACAGTGTAGTTGTCATGGGGGACTTCAACGTTCCAAATATTGACTGGGAACATTATAGTTCGAGTACTATAGATGGGTCAGTTTTTGTCCAGTGTGTGCAGGAGGCCTTCCTGACACAGTATGTAGATAGGCCAACAAGGGCGAAGCCACATTAGATTTGGTACTGGGTAATGAGCCTGGCCAGGTGTTACATTTGGAAGTAGGTGAGCTCTTTGGTGATAGCGATCACAATTCTGTTATGTTTACTTTAGTGATGGAAAGGGATAGGTGTATACCACTGGGCAAGAGTTATAGCTGGGGGAAAGGCAATTACGATGAGATTAGGCAAGATTTAGGGAGCATAGGATGGGGAAGGAAACTGCAGGGGATGGGCACATTAGAAATGTGGAGCTTACTCAAGGAAAAGCTCTTGTGCGTCCCAGATAAATATGTACCTGTCAGGCAGGGAGGAAGCTGTAGAGTGCGGGAGCCATGGTTTACGAATGAGGTAGAATCTCTGGTCAAGAGGAAGAAGAAGGCTTATGTTAGGATGAGATGTGAAGGCTCAGTTAGGGCACTTGAGGGCTACAAGGTAGCCAGGAAAGACCTAAAGAGAGAGCTCAGAAGAGCCAGGAGGAGACATGAGAAGTTGTTGGCGGATAGGATCAGGGTAAACCCTGAGGCTTTCTATAGGTATTTAAGGAATAAAACAATGACAAAAGTAAGATTAGGCCCAATCAAGGATAATAGTGGGAAGTTGTGTGTGGAGTCAGATGAGATAGGGGAAGCGCTAAATGAATATTTTTCAACAGTATTCACTCTAGAAAATGACAATGTTGTCGAGGAGAATACTGAGATACAGGCTACTAGACTAGGTGGGATTGAGGTTCAGAAGGATGAGGTATTAGAAATCCTTCAGAGGGTGAAGATAGATAAGTCCCCTGGGCTGGATGGGATTTATCCTCGGATCATCTGGGAAGCCAGGGAGGAGATTGCCGAGCCTTTGGCATTGATCCTTAACTTGTCATTGTCTACAGGAATAGTGCCAAATGACTGGAGGATAGCGCATGTGGTTCCCCTGTTCAAGAAGGGGAGTAGAGACAACCCTGGTAATTATAGACCAGTGAGCCTTACCTCAGTTGTTGGTAAAGTGTTGGAAAAGGTTATAAGGGAAAGGATTTATAATCATCTAGAAAAGAATAAATTGATTAGGGATAGTCAGCACAGTTTTGTGAAGGGAAGGTCGTGCCTCACAAACCTTATTGAGTTCTTTGAGAAGGTCACCAAACAGGTAGATGAGAGTAAACCGGTTGATGCGGTGTATATGGATTTCAGCAAGGCGTTCGATAATGTTCCCCACAATAAGCTTTGTACAAAATGTGGAGGAATGGAATTGTGGGAGATATAGCAGTTTGGATCGGAAATTGGCTTGCTGAAAGAAGACAGAGGGTGGTAGTTGATGGGAAATGTTCATCCTGGAGACCAGTTACTAGTGGCGTACCGCAAGGGTCGGTGTTGGGTCCACTGCTGTTTGTCATTTTTATAAATGACCTGGATGAGGGCGTAGAAGGATGGGTTAGTAAATTTGCAGACGACGCTAAGGTCGATGGAGTTGTGGATAGTGACGAAGGATGCTGTAGCTTGCAGAGAGACATAGATAAGCTGCAGAGCTGGGCTGACAGGTGGCAAATGGAGTTTAATGCAGACAAGTGTGAGGTGATGCACTTTGATAGGAGTAACCGGAAGGCAAAGTACTCAACTAATGGTAAGATTCTTAGTTGTGTAGATGAGCAGAGAGATCTCGGTGTCCATGTACACAGATCCTTGAAAGTTACCACCCAGGTTGACAGGGCTGTTAAGAAGGCATACAGTGTTTTAGCTTTTATTAATAGAGGGATCGAGTTCCGGAACCATGAGGTTATGGTGAACCTGTACAAAACTCTGGTGCGGCTGCTCTTGGAGTATTGTGTACAGTTCTGGTCACCGCATTATAAGAAGGAGTGGAAGCTTTGGAAAGGGTGCAGAGGAGATTTACTAGGATGTTGCCTGGTATGGAGGGAAGGTCTTACGAGGAAAGGCTGAGGGACTTGAGGCTGTTTTCGTTCGAGAGAAGAAGGTTGAGAGGTGACTTAATTGAAACATATAAAATAGTCAGAGAGTTAGATAGGGTGGATAGGGAGAGCCTTTTTCCTAGGATGGTGACGGCGAGCACGAGGGGGCATAGATTTAAATTGAGGGGTGAAAGATATAGGAGAGATGTCAGAGGTAGTTTCTTTACTCAGAGAGTAGTAAGGGAATGGAACGCTTTGCCTGCAACGGTAGTAGATTCGCCAACTTTGGGTACATTTAAGGCGTCATTGGACAAGCATATGGACATACATGGAGTAGTGTAGGTTAGATGGGCTTGAGATCGGTATGACAGGTCGGCACAACATCAAGGGGTGAAGGGCCTGTACTGTGCTGTAATGTTCTATGTTCTATGTTCTATGATAACTTTGAAGGCTTGGGCAATTTAGCCCAAATGCCTTTCAGATTATGCATCAATGTATATGCCTGGGTATGTTTTTCTCTGCATCTGTGTGTGTGTGGCCCATGAATGCATGTGCATCTATGTGCATTTGTGTGCCTGCGTGTGTGTGTGTGTGTGTGTGTGTGTGTGTGTGTGTGTGTGTGTGTGTGTGTGTGTGTGTGTGTGTGTGTGTGTGCACGTGTTTGTGTCTGTCTCTGTTTAAGCATGTGTCAAGTAGTGTTGAGGAAGCGGGGAGGCTGCAGAAGGACTTGGACAGGCTAAGAGGTGTGCAAAGAAGTAGCAGATGGTATACAATCTGGGAAGGTGTAAGGTTATACATTTTGGTAGGATGAATAGAGGAGTGGACTATTTCCTAAGCAGGGAAAGTCTTCGGATATCTGAAGCACAAAGAGGCTGGTGAGTCCTAGTTCAGAATTCTCTCAAGGTTCAGTTGGCAGTTAGGCAGGTAATTGCTATGTCAGCATTCATTTCAAGAGGACAAGAATATAGGAGCAGAAATGCACTGCTGAGGTTGTGTAAGGCTCTGGCAAGAGCACATTTGTCTAAGGCAGGATGTGCTGGTGTTGTCGGGGGTCCAGAGGAGGCTTACAAGAATGCTCCTGAGGATGAAGGGCTTGTTGTAACAGGAGCAAATGTGGACTCTGGATCTGTCCTTGATGGGGGTTAGGAGGATGAGGGGTGATCTAATTAAAACTGACAGAATACTAAGATGCCTTGATAGAGTGGATATGGGGAGATGTCTCCACTAGTCGGAGAGCCTAGGACACTAGGGCACAGCCCCAGCATGAAGGAATGACCCTTTAGAACTGAGATGTGGAGGAATTTCTTCAGCCAGAGGATTGTACATCTGTGGAACTCATTACCATAGAAGGCTGTGAAGGCCAAGACATTGAGTGTATTTAAGACAGAGATAGATAGGTTTTTAATTAGCAAGAGTTACAGGGAGAATGCAGAGAATCGGATTATAGCCAATGAGATGAGGAGCATGCGATCAGGGATACTAACTCAGCCTGTCTTGAACATTACGCCATCTGACATGCTCACCATGTCTTAACTGCATCATGGGTAATTCCACCCTCTGAACTTTATTTTATCTCACCTGAGTTCTGAGAATTGCCAGAATGGATCCTGGGTAAGTTGGCTGAGTAGGTGTTGGGACATAGGTTGGTGGCAAGAGCGGCAGGGATTGGCATGAGTTACCAATAATTTGGATTAGGTGGACATAAAGGGCATTGGGAGGCAGACGAACATGTGGCTCCAACAGCCTTGGATGTCAGATTTTCTGCCCAGCAAGTGATGATGGTTGTGTGATTGCATTATAATGGAGTGGGTGAATGACTCTAGAAAGGGTGAAGGGTCATGAGTTGGTCTGGAGGCCATGGGTGAGGGAATACAACATAATAGATTGTTAATATAAGATTATTCTTTTTCCTTTGTTCACAGGATGTGGGTATCACTAGCTAGGCCTGCCTTTATTGCCCGTCCCTAATTCTCAAAGCGCAGTTTGAGCTAATCTGGATGTGAGTTTGCTCGCTGAGCTGGAAGGTTAGTTTTCAGACGTTTCGTCACCATACTAGGTAACATCATCAGTGAGCCTCCGACAAAGCGCTGGTGTTATGTCCCGCTTTCTATTTATCTGGTTAGGTTTCCTTGGGTTGGTGATGTCATTTCCTGCATTGGTGGTGTCATTTCCTGTTCTTTTTCTCAGGGGGTAGCCCACAAACCCACCAACACACTAAAACAGCAGCTAATGAACTTAAAAGGCCCTATATAGACAACAAACAAAACGAACGTCATCTACAAAATACCTTGCAAGAACTGTGACAAACACTACATTGGACAAACTGGCTGAAAGCTAGCCACCAGGATATATGAACATCAACTAGCCACAAAACGACATGACCCACTATCACTCGTATCCTTACATACTGATGAGGAAGGACACCACTTTGATTGGGACAACACATCCATCCTAGGACAAGCCAAACAGAGACATGCACGAGAATTCCTAGAAGCATGGCATTCCATCTGGAACTCCATCAACAAACACATGGATTCGGAGCCAATCTACCATCCCCTGAGAAAAAGAACAGGAAATGACATCACCAATGCAGGAAATGGCATCACCAACCCAAGGAAACCTAACCAGATAAATAGAAAGCGGGACATAACACTAGCGCTTCGTCAGAGGCTCACTGATGATGTTACCTAGAATGGTGACGAAACGTCTGAAAACTAACCTTCCAGCTCAGCGAGCAAACTCACATCCAGAACCTCAACCTGAGCTACAAATCTTCTCAATACTCACTAGAGCTAATCTCAGTGCCGTGAGTCTACAGTGACATGGAGGCCATTCCAGGTAAAGATGACAGTTTCCTTCCCTGAAGGACATTAGTGAACCAGATGGTTTTTGCAACAGTCGATAATTGATTCTCAGCTTTTCACTGAGTTCAAATTTCACCAGCTGACACAGAGGTTTTCAAACCCAGGTCCTGTGAACATTAACATGCTGCTCCTCTAGCTTGCTAGAATAGTAACATTACCGCTATACCTACACCACCGCCAACAATACCCCACTGCCACCTCCCTCCCGGGGCTGTAAATCTGTCATCAAGGCAGCCATTCCCAGAAGTCGGGATCACGGAGCCAGGAATCTTCAAGTGTCTCACAGATAAAAATCCAGGCTGAAGGCTTGCATTTAATCTTACAGCTACATCAATTGATTTTTGACCCATTAACCACAGGAAGTAGAGATATCAAGGTGTAGAGCTGGATGAACACAGCAGGCCAAGCTGCATCAGAGGAGCAGGAAAGCTGACGTTTCGGGACTAGGCCCTTCTTCAGAAATGGCCATTTCTAGGTCAGCTTGGTTTGAATGGGCATGGAAATATTGCCTGGATGTAGTGCTTTGATATCGCTATCTCAATTCAAAATTTCTCTTGCGTTTGACTGCTTTCTTTAATGGTGAAGGAGATGGCTGTAGTCAGGCTTCCTAATTCTCCATAAATGTATAAATGTCAATAAATGTCCCCAGGCTGACAAAAACTGGGACAAAAGTAAATATGACAGATTTGATTGGAAAGATTGATATGATGGGTTTTTCCCGCTGGACCAATGTCTCAGAAAGCTGTGCTGATGAGGAACAGTGACTGATGGCAAATATAAATTCCCTTGCTAATGTGACTTGGGAAAATGTTAGCACTGCATGTCACCGGGCTTGCGATCCCCAGGCCCGGACTTATGATTCCGAGATGAGAGTTTAAATCCATCCACGGCAGCTGGTGAATCTCCATTCAGAATCCCAGGAAACAGAAGCAGGATGGGCCATTCAACCCTTCAAGCCTGTTCCACCATTCAATATGATCATGGTTGATCATCTGACTGACACACTCTTCCTACTTTCACTCTATACCTTTCAATACCTTTAGCCCAAAGAAGTATATCTAACTCCTTCTTGAAAACATTCAATGTCTGGAGTCAACCCCTTCCTGTGGCAGAGAATTCCATAGGCTTAACACTCCCTAGGTGAAGAAACATCACCTCATCTCAGTCCTAAATGGCTTTCCCTGTATTTTTAATCCGTCATTCTGGACTCCCGGGTCATTAGGAACATTCTTTCTATGTGTACCCTGTTAGAATTTTATAAGTTTCTGTCAGAATGCCTCTCATTCTTCTAAACTCCAATGAATGTGATCTTAACTGATCCAATCTCTCTCCTTATGTCAGCCGTGCCACCCCAGAAATAAGTAAATCCTCATTGTATTTTTCCCACAGCTAAAACATCCTTCCTTGGGTAAGGAGACCAAAACTGCACACAATTAATCATACTTCCAATCTAAATGCTGGTCAATAATGTTGTCCATGCAGCTGCCAGATTGATATAAGATCTAAACTGTTTCACTAATCTGAAGGAAAGCCCTTGACCTGACTGGATCTTGCAGTTATGTAATTCCAGTTTTACAGCGATCATAGAATCCCTACAGTGTGGAAACATGCCCCTTCAGCCCAACAAGCCCACACTGACCCTCAGAGCATCCCCCCCAAACCCATCCCCCTATAACCCACCTAATCTACACCTCCCTGAACACTATGGGTAATTTAGCATGGCCAGTCCACCTACCCTGCACATCTTTGGACTGTGGGAGGCAACCCACGCAGACACAGGGAGAATGTGCAAACTCCACACAGACAGCTGCTCAAGGGTGGAGTCGAACCTGGGTCCCTGGCGCCATGAAGCAGCAGCGCTAACCACCATGCTGCCCTAATCTCACATTTATTTACAACATATATTAACAACTTACAGTTAGAAAGTTACAGCACTGAAACAGACCCCTTGGTCCAACCAGTCCATGTCAAATTTAATCTCAAACTAAACCAGTCCCACCTGCCTGCTCCTGGTCCATATCCGTCCAAACCTTTCCTATTCAGCCACTTATTCAAATGTCTTTTAAATGTTGTAATTGTACCCACATCCACGACTTCCTCAAGAAGTTCATTCCACACATGAGCCACAATCTGTGTAAAAACAGTTGCCCCAATGTCTTTATGCATCTTTCTCCTACTTTTAAAATATGCGCCCTCGTCTTGAAATCACCCATCCTAGGAAAAGACAACAACCAATTATCCTATCTATACCCCTCATGATTTTATAAACCTTAATAAGATCATCTCTCAACCTCCATGCTCCAGTGGAAAAAGCCCCAGCCTAGCCCACTTTTCTTTATAATTCAAACCTTCTACAATTGAGGAAGCAATGACCTAGTGGTATTATCGCTAGACTGTTAATCCAGAGATCCAGATAATGTTCTGGGGACCTAGGCTCTGATCCTGTCATGGCAGATGGTGGAATTTGAATTCAATAAAATATCTGGAAGAAAGAGTTTAATGCTGACCCTTGCTGATTGTTGGGAAAAACCTGTCTGGTTCACTAATGTCGTTTAGAGAATGAACTACATGTAATTCCAGACCAACAGCAATGTGGTTGACAAAGTGGGCAATAATTTCTGCCTAAGATAACAAAGTGTGGAGCTGGATGGACACAGCAGGCCAAGCAGCACCTTAGGAGCTCAAAAGCTATCCAACGACACCCTTATCCCATGAATGAATAAAAGAACCCAGCAACATTCTGGCAAATCTCTTCTGAACCCTATCAAACTTAACAACATCCTTCCTATAAATGGGCAACCAGAACTGGACACAGTGTTCCAGAAGTCGCCTCACCAATGTCCTGTACAACCTCACCATGACTTCCCAATTCCTAAATTCAGAGTCTATAGACGACGCAAAACTAGATGAACAGGCAAGTGGTGAGGATGACACATAGAGTCTGTAGAATGCATGTAGGCTGTTGGACAAAAGTTTGGCAGATGGAATATAATGTGAGGTTATGCATTTTGTCATGAAGAATAGAGGAGCTAAAAATGTTTTAAGCAATGAAAAACTGCACAGAAGAATTTGGCAGTCCTTATCTATGAATAGCAAAAAGGGAATGGGGCATAACAATAGGGGCTTTTGGCTAAAATTGTACGAGGCAGTAGTCAGATCACAGCTGGGGTACTGTGAACCATTTTGAGCCCTTTACCTAAGCAGAGATATAATGGCATTGGGCCCAGTTCAGGGACTTTGACTGGACTGTTGCCAGGTATGGATGGGCAGTCTTATGAGGAGAGGTTGAGAAGATTGAGCCTGTACTCATACTATTATGGAAGAATGAGAGGTGACCTTATTGAAAGATCCTTAGGCGTTTTGACTGGACAGTTACAAAAAGGTCATCTATCTTTGTCAGAGAGTCTCAGTCTAGAGGGCATATTGTCTAAATCAGGGATTATCCATTTCAGACAGAGATAAGAGGGAATTTGTTATCTCTGTGGGTAGTGAATCTGTAGAATTCTTTACCACAGAAGGTTGTTGAGGCTGGGATGTTAACTATATCCAAAGCTGAGAGAGACAGATCCTTAATCAATAAGTGAATCAAAGGTTACAGAGTAAAGGCAGGAAAGTGGAGTTGAGGTTTATCAGATCACTCAAGAGGTGGAGTAGACCCAATTACGTGAAAAAACTTACATCTGCTTTTACTTCTTGCGGTCTTAGAAGTGTTTTCTGAAATGACCCTGCAAATCTTCAGAATATGTGTCAGATTCACCCCTTCTCAAGGAGACTGAGGGATTGGAAATAAGTTCTTGCCTTGCACACCTGCCATGAATTAATCAAACAAAAGTAAATGTGAATATAGATAATGTTGAGTGGGAGCTGAAGGTCTTAGTTCTCGCTGAGGCTAAAAAAGCATGGAGACATGAGAGGACAGATATTAAGAACAGGAGGGTGCGAGAGATCATTAGTGACAGAATATCACAAAGAAAAAGAATCATTGGAAAGTGATCATGACAGAACAGAGACAGAAAAAGTGACATGATTTATCCGACAGCTGTAAGTCATTGTAAAGGGAGAACAAAAGGGAAGTCGGGATTCAGAGAGCGACATCTAATAAATATGGAACAGAAGTTCATGTTTCGAAAGGCAAATACCCTTGGCTGGATGAGCGCTTCACTGCCAGTTACTGGGGGCATGGCCCATGTGGCATACTGTGTTAGGAGGGTCATTTATACAGGCATTCCTCTGAGACCACACGAACATAAGAACTAGGAATAGGCCATTTGGCCACAAGCCGACTCTCCTATTCAATAGGATTGTGGCTGATTCAACACTCCTCCCATCCACTTTGCTGCATTTTCCTCACAACTTTTGATTCCCTGGCAGATCAAGAATCTATCTCAGCTTTAAATATACACATGGGTTGTGCACCCGACAGCTCTCTGTGGCAAGGAATTTCAGAGACTTGCAACCCCCGAAAGAAGAAATGTCTCATCTTAAATTGGCACCCCATTATTCTGAGACTATGCTTCTGTAGTTCTAGACTTTCCCATGAAGTGAAACATCGTCTCAGCATTTACCCTGTCAAGTCCCTCAATCTTATGTGTTTCAATGAGATCACCTCTCATTCTTCTAGACACCAGTGAGTACAGTCTAAACCTGTTCAGCTGTTGCTCATAAGACAATCCCTCTATACATGCAATTATCTTCACGAATTGTCTCTGAACTGCTTCCAACTAAATGATATCTTTCCATAAATAAGGCAACCATAACCGCTCACATTACTACCACACTCTGGATGTAGCTGAGGCTCTGTTGACCCTTCATTGCAAAGCCTCTCTGACTGATGTGACTCCCATTTTCTGAAGGTGGACCCTGGAAGTTCAAACCACAAAAATTGAACATTGCACACCCAAGTTCAAGCTGAAACATTCGGACAGCATGGGATTAGATTTAAAGTGTCAGGCACCCAGCTTGCAGGGAAGGAGATTTTGAAGAATTCCTGGCACTGCAGGGTGTTAGGAGGAACCCAGTGGATATGGCAACCAATGCTGCTGTATAATCACAGGAGGGTCAGAAGATTTGGCCCCTGTCCAAGTGATTTCATTGAAATATTCCAGATTCTGAAGGGGCATGACAAGATTGACAGTGAGAAAGTTATTTCAACTGACTGGGGAATCTAGAGCACAAGGTAAACAGTCTCAATATAAGAGGGCAGTCATTTAGGACTGAGATGAAGAGAAATCTCATCACTCAGAAGGTGTGAGACTTTGGAAATCTTTTGTTTTTTACTAAATTCATCCACAGGACATGGACATCATTGGTTAGGCCAGTATTTATTATACATCCCTAATTACCCAGACGGCAGCTGATAGTCAACTGCAACGCTGCAGGTCTGGAGTCACATGTAGGTCAGATCGGGTAGGAATGGCAGATTTTCTTCACTGAACGGCATTAGTGAACCTGGTAGGTTTTTCCCTCGACAATCAGCAACTGTTTCATGGTCATCATTGGACTCCTCAGTTTTTCCCTATATTGAATTCAATTCCAACATCTGCCATGACAGGATCTGGGCCTGGGTGCCCAGAACATTACCTGGCTCTTGAGATTAATAGTCTGGTGATAACAACAAGCAACATGGTGCCTCAGTGGTTAACAGGTCATGCCTCAAAGTATCAGGGGCCTGGGTTTGATTCCAGCCTCAGGCAACTCTCTGTGAGGAGTTTGCAACTTTCCCTCTGTGTCTGTGTGGGTTTTGACCAACAGTCCAAGGATGTGCAGGTTAGATGGGTTGGCCGTGTGAAATTGCCCACAGTATCCAGGGATGTGCAGGTAGGTGGATAAACTGTGGGAAATACGGAAATACAGGGATAACATAGGGAGGTGGGTCCGGGTGGGATGCTGTTCAGAAGGTCAATGTGGACTCCGTGATCTGCATCCACAATTGTAAGGATTCTGTGATACCACTAGGCCGTTATCTCTCCCACAGGTAGTGCACCATTATTGGACAAATGTAAAGCTGAGACACAGATTTTTGGTCTCTCAGGGAATCAAGGGATGTGGGAAATGGCCTGGAAAGTGGGATTGTATCCCAAAATGATCCACAACTCACGATGAATGTTGGACTGGATTTGATTGGCCCTGTACTCTTTCCCTTCAAATAAAAGCAAATACCATGGATGGTGAAAATTGGAAATGTATATGGAAAGTGCTGGAGAAACTCAGCAGTAACCTGTGAGAGAGAAACAGAGTTAACATTTCTAGTACAGTATGACATCTTTGGAATGGAACTAGAAAAGTCAAACTGATGTTAACCGTTTCTCTCTTCTCAGGTGATGCAAGACCTGCTGAATTTCTCCAGCACTTTCTGTTTTTTGCTCAGCCTTCTGCTTCTCCCAGTTCTTCATTTCCAAAATTTTTCCCACAACCACATGGAATTATTTCTTCTAATCCACCCTACCAACCCTTTAATCATTTTAAGATGCCACAATTCGATCATCCCTTAATCTCCTACACTCAGTGGAATACAAGTCTAGTCTATGTGGCCTGTCTTCATGATTTAATTCTTTTAGCCCCAGTGTCATAAGTCAGTGTTATAAGGAACTTCACACAGCAATCCTTCAACAGGTAAGTGTTGTTGTGTTGTGTATATCAGGGAACTGTGTGGCATTTCAATGATGTTGTCAGAGTCTCATTTTAAACAGCTTTCTGAAGCCTCCGTGGGCTTCTCTGAGACTGCTGTAACTGCTGACTGGAGATCTGAATAGGGTTTGAAATGGACAAAAATCCAGAGTAACAGAATCCACATATGTTTTCAATCAGTTTGTGCCTACATTACACCCACATATTGATCATAACTGAACAAAAATAACGAGCGGATTATTGCTTCTCCTTCCAGACGCTGACTCAAGGCCTGATTCAGTTTCCAGCACCACTGTGTGTGTTCCAGCAATTTTTGTTTTTGTGTCAAATTTCCAGAATTGGAACTGATTGTTTTTAAACTCCATGGCACGGTTCCTTGTCTACACTAAAGCTTCTGTTTAAGTGAAGTAGGCACTTTTCAGTCAGTTCAGCCAAAACGTTTCGAGAGCCTCAGAGTGATATTTGAGATTGTTAGATTTTAATAGTCTTCACCAGTTAGCTGCTACAGCTTCAATCTTCCTCTTCACGTGTATTACACCGTACTTCAAATAGGAAACTGAACTCAGACCTGGTCAGCCCTCTCAATTGGTGGCAAAAGATACAACATCAAAAAACAGGGCAGGGGAATTAATCTCAACATCCTAAATTTATCCTTCAATTAACATCACCCATACTGAATCTTTTATGATGATAATATTACCATTTGTGGGATGATGTTCAGGGGAGATCGTTAATCCAGAGACTGAGATAATGTCCGGAGATGTAGGTTCAAAGCCTGTCATGGCAGATGGTAGATCTTAAAATCAATAAATATCTGGATAAAAGAATCTAATGATGGCCACGAATGTATTGTCCATTGTTGGAAAAACCCATCTGGCTCCCTAGTGCCCTTTAGGGAAGAAAACTGCCATCCCTACCTGGTCTGGCCTACATATGGCTCCAGACCTTCAGCAATGTGGTTGACTCTGAGCTCCCCTTTGAGCAATTAAGGATGGGCAATAAATGCTGCCTGGCCAGTGATGCCCTCATCCTGTTAATGAATAAGGGTTAAAATTAAAACTTCACTATTTACAAATTGCATGCTGTATTTCCTACCCTACCATAGTGATTCAAGTAAAGGAAAAGTCCCCACATTCCCACCAGACCAGAGGGTCACTCTGTCATCAGAAGGAGACGGCTAGTGGTGGTTTAATGTGAGGGTCACTATGCCCCAGATGAGGGAAGAGGTTGAGAAGGAAAGTCCTTCATGATAATACCAGTTGGTGTACAGATTAAACCCTTACAGTTGGCATTACTCTGCATTGTAAGTGAGCTAACCAATTACTTTATGATTCATGCAGTGATTTGTTAGTAGTAAAATGATTTGGGACACATTGAGGGGAAGCAATTATGTCTTTCTTTTACACAGCCTCTGGGAAGAGTCATCTCCCTGGCAGTAAAAAACTTAGTTAACAGGTATCAGGGGCAAATCTCTCCAATGGCTGGAATCTACCCGGCACATTGGAAGATGGCCATGGTTGTTGGAAGTCAGTCATCTCAGCTCCAGGACATCACTGCAGAAGTTCCTCAGGGTAGTGTACTCAGCCCAACCATCCTCAATTGCTTCATCAATGACCTTTCCCCCATCATAAGGTCAGAGGTGGGGATGTTTGCCAATGATCGCATAAAGTTCAGCAACGTTCATGACTCCTCAGACACTGAAACAGTAAATGTCTAAGTGCAGCAAGACATGAATAGCTTCCAAATTTGGGTTGACAAGAGGCAAGTAACATTCACACGACAAAAATGCCAGGCAATGACCACATCTAACACAAGAAAATCTAAACATCACCCCTTGACATTTAATTTTCTTTTTATTCATTCACAGGATGTCAATGTCACTGGTAACGCTAGTACTTATTGCCCAGAGGGCTGTTGAGAGTGAGCCACATCTTTGTGGTTCTGGAGTCACACCTACTCCAGACTGGGCAAACATTGTAGATTTCCTTTCACAATGGACATTAGCAAATGGTTGTCATTAAACTCTTAATCCTAAATTCAAATTCCACCATGGCAGGATTTGAACCTGGGTCCCAAGAACATTATCTGTGGTCTCTGAAATAATAGCCAAGTGACAATACCAGTAGACCAACACTTACTGTTGCTGTTATGATCACTGAATCCCCTACTATCAACATTCTGGGGATGATCACTGACCAAGCCATAATCATACCACGGATAGAAGAGCAGGTCAGAAGTTAGGAATACAACGACAAAGCCTGTTCACCATTCACAAAGCACAAATCAGGAATGTGATAAAATCCTACCCACCTGCCTGAATGGGTTTAGCTCCAGAAACACTCGAGAAGGTTGGCACCATCCAGGCAAAAGCAGCTCATTTGATTGGAATCATCCTGTTTTCACCATCAACACTCAGTGGCAGCTCAATGGCGTGTTACCTAAAAAACACACTGCCAAAATTCTCCTAGGGTCCTTCACCAGCACCTTCCAGACCAATGACTTACCAACTTGAAGGACAAGGGCAGGAGATACATGGAACACCACTGCCTGCAAGCCTCCCCTGTAAGCCAATCACCAGCTTGATTTGGAAACATATTGCCATTCTTTTGATATGGCTGGGTCAAAACCACAGAACTCTCTCCCAATGCCATTGTGGATGTAACAACTTCAAAAAGATTGCAGCAATTCAATATGGCAGCTCACCACCAACTTCCAGCCAGCGATGCCCACATCCTATGAGTGATTTTTAAAAAATTGGAATCGGCTGTAGAGGTTCTCATCAATGGCAGTCAGCGTTCCTCAGAGGAACATGAATATTCATGGACTTTCTCCATATCTGTTTGCTCCCAGTACCCTCTGAAAAACTAACCAGCTTGCCAAGCCCTGCAAAGCCTGTCAATTTTTTTTCTGGAGGTCAGTCTAAGTATGATGGTCAAAGCTTCAAGTTTCAGTCCATAACTGGGCTGCCATGCCAATGGTGTACTGAGGGAGTGCCACTCTGTTACAGATAGCATCCTGCAGCACCAATATTAATCCAAGGAGCCATTTGTTCTCTCAAGCAGACAATGGCAGATCCTGTGAAATCTCCAGGACAGTGCTTATCCTTCAGACAACACTTGCAATACAGATTAGTTGACCATTTGTCACATTGCTGTTTGTGAGTCTTGCTATATGGAATTGATTGGTGTATTAGTCAAAATGACAAGACACAATGTAAATGTGTGCCCCTTTCTTTCAAATAGAAGCAGAAATTGCTGGAAAAACTCAGCAGGTCTAGCAGCATCAATGGAGAGAGAGAAAAGTAGAGTTAAAGTTTTGAGTTCAAAATGACTCTTCTTTGTAAAATTTATTTCAAAACCAGCTTTGAATCAATTCCACAAATTACTTGATGTGAGAAATTCCATTTCTTCTTACTTTTTTTTAACAGGTATTTTAACTTACAAGGAGACCAATTTCAAGTTACAAGCCTTACTTGCAGTAAAATGCATTTTATTGAAGTATAACCAGAGTTTGATTGTTGTGGGCTGCATTCTGACTGATTCACTTTTCTTCCCAAAAAACAATTTGAGTAACAGAGCTCGTGTCTGCCGGCAGCATTATGGATTGTCATGTCGTCTAGTTTATATTTTGTCCGATGGGCCTGGGCGGCTGCCATAAATCCTCCAGCTAGCAGACAGTTTGACTTGCATTTATTTTTGTTCTGATATGGCATCGCACGTCCAAATATTTTTATTTTGGTTTTGCAAAAGCTTTCCTTTCTAATTGTTCCACTCGCTAGTTTCTGTATCTGAAGTTCTCTTCTGAGCCCGGTAATCTCACGATTCAGGAGGTTTATCATTTGCTGCTTTAAATATTCCAGGATTGCTTTCAATAGCAGTGAACATATCAGATATGGCTTTTCCTTTTTTTTTGCAAAAATTGAGGGAATGATTCATTTCTCTGCCATCATGATTTAAAAATAAAATAATTTTGCAGGGAACGCGATACTTACAGGGCTGGCAAGTTCGAACAAGAAGTCAATGTCTCGGAATAGAGAGTGAGCAAGTCAGGGCTCGAGGTGTTAGGACTGACGAGGGGAAAATTCTCTTTACTCAATGGTTTTGAATCAGTGGAATTTCCAACACAGACAGCCATGGATGCTGAGCCATTGAATGGCTCCAACCTGAGTTTGAGAGGTATTTTTGCCTGTTAGGGGAATTGAAGAACATGGGAGTAGGAACATATGAATTCAGAGCAGGAGTAGGCCACTCATCTCCTTTGAGAGTAAACCAATAAAATAGCTGATCTGAACACAGCACCTTCCCGCCTACACTGCACTTGAGGATGAAGATCATCTGTGACCTTACTGGGTCATTAAGCAGCTCCAGGGGTCTTATGGACTTGCCTTGTTTACTTACAATCTTAAGGAAACAAAAGTGCCAAAGCAGCTTAGACGGCATCTGAAGCAGAGCAGGCCAACGATAGCATGTTTCTGCTTCTCAACACTTGTCGCATATATTCCTGCAGACTACATCACATAACCTGCCCCTGTAGCCCTCCCAATGGCCATCCGACACTATGTTTTCCCACCAGTTGGAACTTGACGAGGTTTATTGTGCAATTGGATGGTACTTGATTGTAGGTTGAACACTTTTCCCCCTTCAACATTATCCGAACCCCGGGGAAACACCCAGAGGGTGTTGGGGCTCTGGGAAGTAGTGACTGGGAGGGTAACAGAGGTAGGAAACCTCGTAACCTTTAAAAATGTGAATGAGCTCTTCAACTGGCATAACCTTCAAAACTATGAGCCACTTGCTGAAAAGTGGGACTAAATTAGAATAAAGAGATAATAGGAACTGCAGATGCTGGAGAATCCAAGATAATAAAATGGATGACTGGCAGAAGGCAGAGAATGGAGGAGTCTTTTTCAGGTTGGCAGCTGGTGATTATTGAAGTTCCACAGGATCGGAGTTGGCACCACAATTACTCACATCACACATTAACAATCTAGATGAAGGAACTGAGGGTATTGTTGCTAAATTTGCAGATGACATGAAGATAGGTGGAGGGAAAGGTAGTGTGGTGGCAGGGAGGCCATGGAAGGAAATGAATGAGTGGGCAAAGGAGCAGCGGATTGAATACAACACGAGAAAGTGTGATGTTATGTACTTTGGTAAGAAGGATAAAGGCCTGGACTATTTTCAAATAGGGAAAGGTTTCAGAAATCTGAAGCATAAAGGGAGCCCTAGTTCATGACTAAGTGACAATGAAGGACACTGTCATAAAAAAACAAAAGAACTGCGGATGCTGTAAATCAGGAACAATAACAAAGTTGCTGGAAAAGCTCAGCAGGTCTGGCAGCATCTATGAAGGAGAAAACAGAGTTATCCTTTTGGGTTTGGTGACCCTTCCTCAGAACCATCTTGATTGAAACATAAATGGGTTCACCATGGTAACAGTTTTCACATTATAAATATAACATATGACCACTTTTTGAACATGTTTGTGTCCACTTAGAAATGAGTTGATGTGTGTTTGTACATTCAGAAAGAATGGGCTCACTATGAAAAGTGCTCTTCTCAATGATACTGAAAGCTGCATGCTGAAGTCCATTTCAATGTGGTGTCATCAGGAACAAGGCTATATTCTGATTTGCGAGGTCATAGAGGAATTCTTCCATCTCAGGTTGTCACATGATGATCTGTTTTACATTGCTCCAAACACTGTGATGCTCCTTCCTTCTTTCTTCATCCCTCTTGGCCCGGCACTCCGTACACAGGGAGGTCAGCAGACGCATGTCCAGAAGCTGTGTACAAGTCAGTCACAGTGACACGCAAAGGGTCACATGTAGACATTATAGAGCAGGATGCTCCAAATGCACTGGGGAGCATTGTTGGTCTGCTGTCTCCTGTGACCTCTCTTTGACAGCATTTACTTTCCACGTGGCCAAGGATATGCTTTATGTGGAAAGCACAGCTGTATGGAAGCTAAGGATGTTGATCACTGAAGAAACTGAAGCAATTGCTGCTGTGCAAATCCTTTCAAGGAGCTGTTGCCACTTCACAGTGGCCTCACCCTGAGCAACGTGTCCCATCTGCTTGTATGGTGGTACTTATAGTTGATGTCATTAGCCAGATTGCCTATGTCAGCATTCTGGGCTTGGTTTGATTATGGTCAGAATGGAGGATCTGGTATCTCAGTGACAGGCATTGGCATTCATGTGAGGGGGCCAGGTTGTGAAGGAAATCTTACCCACTTGTGTTTGTATCATGCTGAGCTGCATGGTTGTGATGGTGAATGTTGCAACCATATTCAGCTGCCGTAGTCATGAATATTTTCTATCTTCAATCAACATACCTTACCATCCCAGTAATCAGTCTGGTGAACATTCACTGAATGTCGTCCGTGGCAAGTGTATCTTTTCTGAGGTAAGAAGACAAAAACTGCACATAATATTGCAGATATGGTTTCCCCAAGGCCCGATACAGCTGCAGAAATACAGCTTTGCTCCTATAATCAAACCTTTGTACAATAAAAGCCAACATAATGTTTGCTTTCCTAATTGCTTACTTTCACTGTCTTTTATACAAGGACACCTAGGTTCCTAAGTACCTTCACCCTAACCCTATCAACGTTGTCCAATGCATCTCCAACTAATAATACTCAGCCCTTCTGTTTTTCCTACGGAAGTAGAAAAAGAATCACACTTATCCACAATGCACTACATCTGCCATGCTTTTACCCACTCACTCAACTTATTGAAATCATCTTAAAAGCTCTTTACATCTTCCTCAACACTCTCAATCCCACCTAGCTTTGGTTATCTGCAAACTTGGCAATCATACATTTGATTTTTTTAAAATCCAGATCACTGATGAATAGCTGGGACCAAAGCAATGATCCCTCAATACCCCACTAATACACAAATGGAGATAAGAGTAATATGAATTCTTTCTTATCCATCTGGGGCTTTGTGCCCCTCAACCTTTGAAAATAGGAATTAAATTTGACATAAGTGGATAGAATTCAGAATAAGTGATTGCCAGTTGACTTTTTGGACTACACACACTATTTTCCTTTCCGGGTTTAACATTGCCCATCTTCTTTCCCCTTCAACATGTTCCTACTCTCTGTCTCTAGACACAACATTTGAAGTTGCCATCCTTATGCCCAGTCAGCGAGTAGGACTTGCGCTGAATCTCACTTGCCACGAAAATTGAACAGCTGCCTCTCACTTGAAAGGCAGAACAAGCTAGCTTCTAGCTATTTGGCCCCCTCCTGTTCCTTGTGTATTTTCTTTGTGAACAATCTGCCTGCTGGCCCATAATTAGGTTTATGTCTTAACAGGAGCGGAGGATGCTACAATTCCATCGATATCTGGCTTGGTGATTGATACGTTCAATACTTTCTCAACAGGACTTGAAAAAGCCACAAACTGGTATTAAACTTAGACAAAAC
This sequence comes from Stegostoma tigrinum, assembly GCF_030684315.1. NCBI lineage: Eukaryota > Metazoa > Chordata > Chondrichthyes > Orectolobiformes > Stegostomatidae > Stegostoma > Stegostoma tigrinum. The sequence goes on from NC_081354.1 coordinate 177,128,654, forward strand.
AAATGCCACAAATTTGCTGCCTCTGAGGGTAAACGTCAAAGTCTGTCTTCATTACAGTTAAATGGTAAGGAATCTTAATGCCATTAGGTGTATTCTTGGTGATTTTTGTGTGTCTGCAATTCTGTGTAGAAAAATAAAAGACTTGCTCCTGGTTTTAAATAAAACTTTATTTTACCTGAATAATTGTGCAACTGAATATCTCCGAAACTATTCTCTTAATATTAAATAATAAGATTTATTACATTCACAGGTTTTGAATGGAAGAAGTCACCTAGAGTCTAAAACCTGAAGAAGAGTCATCCAGAGATTTGAGAATTAAAATATGCATTATATGTCAAAATACCAAAATGCTTATTTTCATTAGTAACCATTGTCTTTGAGATTTTAAATGAATAGCAATTTTTTGGATGGGCAACCAACTGGAGATAAAAAAAATCAACTGAAACCACTCCAGCCCAAACACTTCTGTCGGCCACATAACTTCCTCTTTATGACACTGCTGATGGATCTGCTTTATCTTATGACCTTTATAGCCAGGGGAATGTGCAGTGGAGCCTGGGTGTCCTTGAACACCAATGGCCGAAAGTAAGCATGCAGGCGCAGCAGGTGGTAAGGGACGCAAATGGCATGTTAGCCTTCATTGAGAGACGACTTGAGTAAAGGTGCAGGGATGTCGTGCTGCAACTATACAGGTCATTCATGAGACTACACTGAGAATATTGTGTGCAGTTTTGGTCTCCTTATTTTCGGAAGGGTGTTCAGGCTACAGAGGGAGTGCAACAAATGTTTACCAAACTGATGCCTGGAATGGCAGGACTGGTGCATTAAGGAGAGACTGGATTGGTTAGGAAGATATTCACTGGAGCTTAGAAGAATGAGGATCTTATTGAAGTCCATAAAATTCTAACAGGACCAGACAGAACAGATGCAGGAAGGATTTTCCCAATGGAAAAGAAGTCCAGAACCAGTGGCCACAGACTAAGGGTCAAGGGTAAAGCATTTAGGATGGAGGAGAAATTTCTTCAACCAGAGAGTGGGGAGGCTGGGGAAATCATTATTACAGAAAGTAGTCAATGCCATAACATTGTATGATTTCAAAGAACAAAGAACAAAGAAAATTACAGCACAGGAACAGGCCCTTTGGCCCCTCAAGCCTGCGCCAATCGAGATCTTCTGTCTAACCTGTCATCTATTTTCTAACGGTCTGTATCCCTCTGCTCCCAGCCTATCCATATACCTGTCCAGATATATCTTAAAAGACGCTAACATGTCTGCGTCCACCACCTCCGCTGGCAACGCGTTTCAGGCACCCACAACCCTCTGCGTAAGGAACCTTCCACGCTTATCTCCCTTAAAGTTTCCTCCTCTCACTTTGAACTCATGACCTCCAGTAATTGAGTCCCCCACTCTGGGAAAAAGCTTCTTGCTATCCACCTTGTCCATACCCCTCATGATTTTGTAGACCTCAATCAGGTCCCCCCTCAACCTCCATCTTTCTAATGAAAAAATCCTAATCTACTCAACCTCTCTTCATAGCTAGCACCCTCCATACCAGGCAACATCTTAGTGAACCTCCTCTGCACCCTCTCCAAAGCATCCACATCCTTTTGGCAATGTGGCGACCAGAACTGTACACAGTACTCTAAATGTGGCCGAACCAAAGTCTTATACAACTGCAACATGACCTGCCAACTCTTGTACTCAATACACTGTCCGCTGAAGAAAAGCATGCTGTATGCCTTCTTGAGAACCCTATTGACCTGCGTTGTCACCTTCAGGGAACAATGGACCTGAACACCCAGATCTCTCTGTTCATCAATTTTCCCTAGGACTTTTCCATTTACTGTATAGTTCGCCCTTGAAATAGATCTTCCAAAATGCATCACCTCGCATTTGCCCGGATTGAACTCCATCTGCCATTTATCTGCCCAACTCTCCAGTCTATCTATATTTCAAGACAGAGTTGGAAGAGGAGGTGATAGCCCAGCAGTATTATTGCTGGACTGTTGATCCAGAGACCCAGAGCAACATCTGGAGGAAAGGAGAAGTTAACATTTCAGGAATGACCCTTCCAGCCTCCTGTTTCTCTACCTTGGACTCCAGCATCTGCTCTTTTCTGTGTCTAACTAAGGTTCGAGGGACCTGGATTTGAAACTCGCCATGGCAGGTGTTGGAACTTGAATTCAATAATTTAAAAAATAATCTTGAATTAGGAGACTAATGATGACCATAAATCCAGTGTCGATTGTCCTTTAGGGAAGGAAACTGTCATCCTGACCTGGTCTGACCTAAATGTGACACAGCAATGTGGTTGACTCTGAACTGCCCTCTGGGCAATTATGGATGGGTGATAAATGCTGCCTGGTCAACGATGCCCTCGTTCTGTAAATGAATTTTTATGAAGCACTTGGGGCTAAAGTGATCAAAGGATATGGGGCAAAGGAGTAACAGGCTATTGAGTTGGATGATCAGCCATGATCATAATGAATGGCAGAGCAGGGCTGAAGGACTGAATGGTCTGCTCCTGCTCCTATTTTCTATGTTTTGATGTTTCCCTTTGAGGCACAGTGACCATGTGCCCCTCGATTCCCATTACATTTTTCTCATTTCTGCAATCCTGTTCACTACTTTCGCTTCTTCCTCCCATCAAACAGATGAACACAGACAGTTCCACAAAAGAGGCCCAGACTGGAGGCCAGCACAGTGATGTAGGACTCAACAAAGTTACAAAGATGGGGATTGTTGAAGCCAGGGAAGGATATGAGATTGAATGGGAAAGCGTTCCACAAATGTGAGCCTGAATTAAGTCTTTGGCTGCTCTTGGTAGAAACATAGAAAATAGCTGCTGGAATAAGCTATTCAGCCTCTCAAGACTGCACCGACACTCAATACTTTCATGGTTGATCATACACTCTCAGTATCCCGTTCCCACTCTTGCTCCACACCCCTTGATCGCTTTAGCCGCAAGGGTCACATCCAGCCTCCTTTTGAATATATCTAATGAACTGATCCCAACAGCTTCCTGTAGTATAGAATTCCGCAGGTTCACAACTCTCTAAGTAAAGAGATTCTTCCTCTTCTCAATCCTGAATGGTTTACTCCTTACTCTTAGACAGGGGCCCCATCTTTTGGATTTCACCAACATCAGGAATTTTCTTCCCCTATTTAGTCTGTCGAGCCTCAAAGGAATTTTATATGTTTTTGTGAAATCCACCCTCACTCTTCTAAATTCCAGGGAGTTCAAGCCCAGTCATTTCATTCATAGAATTCATAGAATCCCTACATTCATAGAATCCCTACAGTGTGGAAACAGGCCCTTCAGCCCAACAAGTCCACACTAACCCTTGGAGCATCCTACCCAGACCCATCTCCCAATAACCAACACACCCCTGAACACTGTGGGCAATTTAGCGTGGCCGATCCACCTACCCTGCACATCCTTGGACTGTGGGGGGAAACCGGAGCACCCAGAAGAAACCCAGTTGATGCAACCTTTCTTCATATGTTAGTCCTGCCATCCTGGGAATCTGTCTGGTGAGCCTTCACTGGACTTCCTCTACAATAAGAATGTCCTTCCTCAGACTAGGAGTCCAAAACTGCACACAATACTCAAGATGTGGCTTCACAAGGGCCCTATACAACTGTAGCAAGACATCCTTACTCCAATACTCAATTCCTCTCGCTATGAAGGCCAGCATGCCATTAGCTTTCTTCACTGCCTGCTGCTTACACATGCCTACTTTCAGCAACTATTTTACCATGATACCCAGGTCTTGCTGCATCTCACCTTTTCCTAAACTGACACCATTCAGGTAATAACCTGTCTTCCTGCTTTTGCAGCCAAAGTGGGTAATCTCACATTGTTTTACATTTGCCATGTACTTGCCCACTTGGCCAATCTGTCCAAGTCACCGTGCAGCTTCTCAGCATCCTCCTCACAGCACACACTGCCTCCCAGCTTAGTGTCATCTGCAAATTTAGAGACATTGCATTCAGCTTCTTCATCCAAAGCATTAATGTATATTGTGAACAGCACTGAGGTCCCAGCTCTGAACCCTGTGGCACCCCGCTCATAGAATCCCTGTCACTCCAAAGAGCATCTGTTCATTCCAAAGTTTGACTTCCTGTCTGCCAACCAGGAACATCCGCATCAATATAGTACATCCGATATTATGAGATTTAATTTTTCTCACAACTCACTTGCATGGAACCTTGTCAAAAGTTTTTTGAAAGTCCAGATACATAACATCTACTGATATACCCTTGTCCACTCTATTGGTCATGTCCTCAAAAAATTCCTGAAGATTTTTCAAGCATGATTTCCCTTTACTGATTCCATGCTGATTAGAACCGACTTTGTCACCATTTTCCAAATGCTCAGCAATTACATCCTTAATAATTGACTCCAGTGTTTTCCCCACCACTGACGGCAGGCTAACCGGCCTATAATTCCCCATTTCCTCTGTTCTGCCTTTTTCAAAGAGTGGGGTTATATTAGCCAAATAGATAGATTTGTTACATTTAAGGCTGATAATCCAGCAATTTTGACTATAAAGGTGAATTCCAAAAGCACAAAGCATTATTTAGCTGGACAGATAATGGGAACTGCAGATGCTAGAGAATCCAAGACAACAAAATGTGAGGCTGGATGAACACAGCAGGACAAGCAGCATCTCAGGAGCACAAAAGCTGACGTTTTGGGCCTAGACCCTTCCTCAGAGAGGGGGATGGGGTGAGGGTTCTGGAATAAATAGGGAGAGGGGGGAGGCGGACCGAAGATGGAGAGAAAACAAGATAGGGGGAGAGGAGAGTATAGGTGGGGAGGTGGGGAGGGGATAGGTCAGTCCAGGGAAGACGGACAGGTCAAGGAGGTGGGATGAGGTCAGTAGGTAGGAGATGGAGGTGCGGCTTGGGGTGGGAGGAAGGGATGGGTGAGAGGAAGAACAGGTTAGGGAGGCAGAGACAGGCTGGACTGGTTTTGGGATGCAGTGGGTGGGGGGGAAGAGCTGGGCTGGTTGTGTGGTGCAGTGGGGGAAGGGGAGATTTTGAAACTGGTGAAGTCCACATTGATATCATTAGGCTGCAGGGTTCCCAGGCAGAATATGAGTTGCTGTTGCTGCAACCTTTGGGTGGCATCATTGTGGCACTGCAGGAGGCCCATGATGGACATGTCATCTAAAGAATGGGAGGGGGAGTGGAAATGGTTTGCGACTGGGAGGTGCAGTAGTTTGTTACGAACTGAGCGGAGGCGTTCTGCAAAGCGGTCTCCAACCCTCCGCTTGGTTTCCCCAATGTAGAGGAAGCCACACCGGGTACAGTGGATGCAGTATACCACATTGGCAGATGTGCAGGTGAACCTCGGCTTAATGTGGAATGTCATCTTGGGGCCTGGGATAGGGGTGAGGGGGGAGGTGTGGGGGCAAGTGTAGCATTTCCTGCGGTTGCAGGGGAAGGTGCCGGGTGTGGTGGGGTTGGAGGGCAGTGTGGAGCGAACAAGGGAGTCATGGAGAGAGTGGTCACTCCGGAAAGCCGTCAGGGGTGGGGATGGAAAAATGTCTTGGGTCGTGGGGTCGGATTGTAGATGACGGAAGTGTCGGAGGATGATGCGTTGTATCGGAGGTTGATGGGGTGGTGTGTGAGAACGAGGGGGATCTCTTAGGGCGGTTGTGGCGGGGGCGGGGTGTGAGGGACGTGTTGCGGGAAATGCGGGAGACGCGGTCGAGGGCGTTCTCGATCACTGTGGGGGGAAAGTTGTGGTCCTTGAAGAACTTGGACATCTGGGATGTGCGGGAGTGGAATGCCTCATCGTGGGAGCAGTTGCAGCGGAGGCGGAGGAATTGGGAATAGGGGATGGAATTTTTGCAGGAGGGTGGGTGGGAGGAGCTGTATTCTAGGTAGCTGTGGGAGTCGGTGGGCTTGAAATGGACATCAGTTACAAGCTGGTTGCCTGAGATGGAGACTGAGAGGTCCAGGAAGGTGAGGGATATGCTGGAGATGGCCCAGGTGAACTGAAGGTTGGGGTGGAAGGTGTTGGTGAAGTGGATGAACTGTTCGAGCTCCTCTGGGGAGCAAGAGGCGGCGCCGATACAATCATCAATGTACCGGAGGAAGAGGTGGGGTTTGGGGCCTGTGTAGGTGCGGAAGAGGGACTGTTCCACGTAACCTACAAAGAGGCAGGCATAGCTGGGGCCCATGCGGGTGTCCATGGCCACCCACTTTGTCTGTAGGAAGTGGGAGGAGTCAAAAGAGAAGTTGTTGAGGGTGAGGATGAGTTCCGCTAGGCGGATGAGGGCGTCGGTGGAGGGGGACTGGTCGGACCTGCGGCACAGGAAGAAGCGGAGGGCCTTGTGACCATCTGCATGTGGACTGGACGTCCATGGTGAAGATGAGGTGTTGGGGGCCAGGGAATTGGAAGTCCTGGAGGAGGTGGAGGGCGTGGGTGGTGTCACGGACGTAGGTGGGGAGTTCCTGGACCAAAGGGGAGAAAATGGAGTCCAGATAGGTGGAGATGAGTTCGGTGGGGCAGGAGCAGGCTGAGACGATTGGTCGACCAGGGCAGGCAAGTTTGTGGATTTTGGGAAGGAGATAGAAATGGGCCGTGCGGGGTTGGAGAACAATGAGGTTGGAGGCTGTGGGTGGGAGGTGATGAGGTCATGAATGGTGTTGGAGATGATGGTTTGGTGCTCGGGTGTGGGGTCATGATCGAGGAGGCGGTAGGAGGTGGTGTCGGAGAGTTGGCGTCTGGCCTTGGTGATGTAGAGGTCAGTGCGCCATACTACCACTGCGCCACCCTTGTCTGCGGGTTTGATGGTGAGGTTGGGGTTGGAGCGGAGGGAGCAGAGGGCTGTCCGTTCTGCAGGGGAGAGGGGTCTAGGCCCGAAACGTCAGCTTTTGTGCTCCTGAGATGCTACTTGGCCTGCTGTGTTCATCCAGCCTCACATTTTGTTGTCTTGGATTCTCCAACATCTGCAGTTCCCATTATCTCTGATACTATTTTAACCTCACTGCAAAGCCTCTTCCAGGGATGCCTAACCTGAAGAAGTTACCCCCCTCCCTCCGGACCAACCTCAGGGAATCTCTCTCCCATTGCAACTCTCTTGTAATCTCTTCGGCCTTGAAACTGCTCGACCATGTCCTGAAGCAAACCCGGTACCACAGCCACATCACCTTCCTCAGCACCTGCCTACGGAACCAGATCATCCCCAAGGGACTACTGTCCACATTTCAGCCTTCCCAATTTTTCCCCAACCGTGACCACCTCTACACCCAAAATATCCAGACCCTTCAGAAGCGTTTCTCCCTGCGAGTCCTGAAACAGACACTCGCAGCCATGCGCCGGCACCTCCACACACTGCAATCCGGCTTGCCCCAGCTCAGAGCCTCCCTCTCCCAGACCTGCAAAGGACCTCTGCTGTTTTTTATCCTCCGCAGGATCCACAGATTGAACACCCAGTTCCACTCAGCTTTACTGGACACCAAAAATCGTAAGTACAACAAACTCACTGGCCCCTGCCACCCACCAGAGGATTCCTGCGCCTCCCAAATCCCGACTCTGTCCCTGCCCCTCCCCTACCATGCACCCGCCGCCATTGACCATGAGGACACGGCCGGAGACCCCACCGATAATGTCACATCCGCCTCCGCCAGCCATACCACTTCCGGGACCGCTGCTGCAGCCACCCTCACCGCAGCCGCTGCTGCCGCCCACCCCGACACTCCCACCGCCGACGGAACCCCGCCCACGGCCGACGACCTCATCGCTCCGCCCACAACCTCCACAGCCAGCAACCCTAGAGAAGACAGCCACACTGAACCCTGCCGCATCTTCACCTTCCCCCCAGACCTCCCACTGACTGAGGATGAACGGTCAGTCCTTAGCAAGGGGCTCACCTTTGTCCCCCTACAACCACACATCAACGAATACCAGTCACGATTGGACATAGAGCAGTTTTCCCGCCACCTTCGCCTCCACGCCTACTTCTTCAAACGGGAACCTAACCCTCCCTCCACTGACCCCTTCACCCGCTTCCAACACAAGTCCTCCTCCTGGACACCACCCCCAGGCCTCCTACCCTCCCTCGAACTCTTCATCTCTAACTGCCGTCGAGACATTAACCGCCTCAACCTCTCCACCCCTCTCACCCACTCCAACCTCTCCCCTGCAGAACGGCCAGCCCTCTGCTCCCTCCACTCCAACCCCAACCTCACCATCAAACCCGCAGAGAAGGGTGGCGCAGTGGTAGTATGGCGCACTGACCTCTACATCGCCGAGGCCAAACGCCAACTCTCCGACACCTCCTCCTACCGCCCCCTCGATCATGACCCCACACCCGAGCACCAAACCATCATCTCCAACACCATTCATGACCTCATCACCTCAGGGGACCTCCCACCCACAGCCTCCAACCTCATTGTTCCCCAACCCCGCACGGCCCATTTCTATCTCCTTCCCAAAATCCTTAAACCTGCCTGCCCTGGTCGGCCAATCGTCTCAGCCTGCTCCTGCCCCACCGAACTCATCTCCACCTATCTGGACTCCATTTTCTCCCCTTTGGTCCAGGAACTCCCCACCTACGTCCGTGACACCACCCACGCCCTCCACCTCCTCCAGGACTTCCAATTCCCTGGCCCCCAACACCTCATCTTCACCATGGACGTCCAGTCCCTATACACCTGCATTCCTCATGCAGTTGGCCTCAACGCCCTCCGCTACTTCCTGTCCCGCAGGCCCGACCAGTCCCCCTCCACCCTCATCCGCCTAGCCGAACTCATCCTCACCCTCAACAACTTCTCTTTTGACTCCTCCCACTTCCTACAGACAAAGGGGGTGGCCATGGACACCCGCATGGGCCCCAGCTATGCCTGCCTCTTTGTAGGTTATGTGGAACAGTCCCTCTTCCGCACCTACACAGGCCGCAAACCCCACCTCTTCCTCCGGTACATTGATGACTGTATCGGCGCCGCCTCTTGCTCCCCAGAGGAGCTCGAACAGTTCATCCACTTCACCAACACCTTCCACCCCAACCTTTAGTTCACCTGGGCCATCTCCAGCACATCCCTCACCTTCCTGGACCTCTCAGTCTCCATCTCAGGCAACCAGCTTGTAACTGATGTCCATTTCAAGGCCACCGACTCCCACAGCTACCTAGAATACACCTCCTCCCACCCACCCTCCTGCAAAAATTCCATCCCCTATTCCCAATTCTTCCGCCTCCGCCGCATCTGCTCCCACGACAAGACATTCCACTCCCGCACATCCCAGATGTCCAAGTTCTTCAACGACCGCAACTTTCCCCCCACAGTGATCGAGAACGCCCTCGACCGCGTCTCCCACATTTCCCGCAACACGTCCCTCACACCCTGCCCCCGCCACAACCGCCCTAAGAGATCCCCCTCGTTCTCACACACCACCCCATCAACCTCCGGATACAACGCATCATCCACCGACACGTCCGCCATCTGCAATCCGACCCCACCACCCAAGACATTTTTCCATCCCCACCCCTGTCGGCTTTCCAGAGAGACCACTCTCTCCGTGACTCCCTTGTTCGCTCCACACTGCCCTCCCACCCCACCACACTCGGCACCTTCCCCTGCAACCGCAGGAAATGCTACACTTGCCCCCACACCTCCTCCCTCACCCCTATCCCAGGCCCCAAGATGACATTCCACATTAAGCAGAGGTTCACCTGCACATCTGCCAATGTGGTATACTGCATCCACTGTACCCGGTGTGGCCTCCTCTACATTGGGGAAACCAAGCGGAGGCTTGGAGACCGCTTTGCAGAACACCTCCGCTCAGTTCGCAAAAAACTACTACACCTCCCAGTCGCTAACCATTTCCACTCCCCCTCCCATTCTTTAGATGACATGTCCATCATGGGCCTCCTGCAGTGCCACAATGATGCCACCCGAAGGTTGCAGGAACAGCAACTCATATTCCGCCTGGGAACCCTGCAGCCTAATGATATCAATGTGGACTTCACCAGTTTCAAAATCTCCCCTTCCCCAACTGCATCCCTAAACCAGCCCAGTTCGTCCCCTCCCCCCACTGCACCACACAACCAGCCCAGCTCTTCCCCTCCACCCACTGCATCCCAAAACCAGTCCAACCTGTCTCTGCCTCCCTAACCTGTTCTTCCTCTCACCCATCCATTCCTCCCACCCCAAGCCGCACCCCCATCTACCAACTGACCTCATCCCACCTCCTTGACCTGTCCGTCTTCCCTGGACTGACCTATCCCCTCCCTACCTCCCCACCTATAATCTCCTCTCCACCTATCTTCTTTTCTCTCCATCTTCGGTCCACCTCCCCCTCTCTCCCTATTTATTCCAAAACCCTCACCCCATCCCCCTCTCTGATGAAGGGTCTAGGCCCGAAACGTCAGCTTTTGTGCTCCTGAGATGCTGCTTGGCCTGCTGTGTTCATCCAGCCTCACATTTTGTTGTCAAGCATTATTTGGCTCCCCTGTTTCTGAGAATGGAAAGATTTAAGAGACTTTGTATCATCAAGGTTGCTGCTTTTAGTAGTAAACAGCGACCCTTTAAAAACCTTACTAGATTCAGAACAATAGGTATCCAATCAATAGACAAGGGTGTCCACATATCTCTGCGCTGATGACATTTTGTTTGAAAGTTCCCATTGTGTATTTCTAATGATTTCTCAGATTGTGAGAAAACAGCAGCTTTCACTGTTGAGAACATCATTACATAAAAAAAGAGACAAGCGTGCAATGTGCCACTGGTATGTGTCATTAATTATACTGACAACAACTTGCATTTAGGTAGTGTCTTGAACATAGTAAGACACAGAAACATTACCAAATTATATTTGGCACAGAACCACATCGGGGATATTAGGAAAGGTGACAAAAGGTTTGGTGCAAGAGCATTTTAAATAAGGAGGTAGAGGGGTGAGGTGATTTGAAGGGTGCCACAGAGATGAAGCCTTGGTAATGAAAAATTTAAGACAGAGATCAATTGGAATGCCACCGTATCTATACTAGAGTTTTGATTATTTACTATCCATATTAATGAATTGGAAGTTGCGGGGGCAGAGTGTGATGTCCCCAAATTTGCTAATGTTACTAAAATAAGTGGGAGGGTATTTTAAGATGAAGATATAAGGAGTCTGCAAGAGATAGATTGAATGAGTGGGTAAAAACCTGACAAATGGAGTTCAATGCAGCGGAGTGAGAAATCATGCACTTTGGTAGGATCAAAAGGCAGACTCTCGTTTAAATTGACAGGGATAACAAGAAAAGTACATCTTCATAGAATCCTTACAATGTGGAAGCAGTCTATTCGGCCCGTTGAGTCTACATTAACCCCCTGAAGAGTATCCCACGCAAACCTACCCCCTTACTCAATCCCTATAATCCTGCATTTCCCATGGCTAATTAACCTAGTCTATGCATCCCTGGACACTGTGGGGTTATTTAGCATGGCCAATCCACCTAACCTGCACGTCTTTGGGCTTTGGGAAGGAACCGGAGCACAACACAGACAGTTGCCTGAGGTTGGACTCAAACGCAGGTCCCTGGCGCTGTGAGGCAGCAGTGCTAATCACTGAGCCGCTGTGCTGCCTTTGTGAATGAAATGCAAAAGGCTAATGTGCAGGTGCAGTTACTGGCTCAGAAACTAAATGGAATGGTGGCCTTTATTGCGAGGGGTTGGAGTTTAAAATAGGGAAGTCTTATTAGAACTGTGCAGAGTGTTGATGAGGCCACATCTGGAGTACTGTGTACTGTTTAGGCCCCCGTATATAAAAAAGAATGTATTGGCATTGGAAGGAGATTCACTGGGATGAAGGGGTTGACTTATCAAGAACTCCAAATAAGTTTAGCCCTTTGTTTCTTGCACTTGCTTGTTTCTTGCAGAAAAATGAAGGGTGATTGCATTGAAGAAGACAAGATTCTTAGGGGGCTTGACAGGTAGATGTTGAGAAGATGTTTCCATTAAAAGGGGAATCTCAATCTCGGAAACAGAATTTAAAACTGGTATATGAAGGAATTTCTTCTTGGGAATCCCTGAAAATCTTGACCTGAAGAGTTGAGAATGCAAGAAAATATTTAAAGAGGGAGCAGCTAGATTTTTGAAATATCAAGAGATTGAGGGCAGTGGTAAGCTGACGTGAAAGATGGCTTGAGGCCTGCAGCAGATCAACCATCATCTTATAGATGCCAGAGCAGGCTTGAGGGGCTGAGTGGCCTGCACCCACTTCTATTTCATACCTCCTTGTGAAAGCACAGATGCAAGTGGTACAGTGAATAAATCTGAGAATAAATGAGAGGGCAGAGTTGTAGCAGAGCAGAAACACTGGCGGGTTGTAGTGCTGGAGGAATTTGTAATGGTAGCGAAGGCACAGCGTTTGGAGAAATATGATATTAACATTATTTGCAAGTCATAAAATGTGTTGTGATTCATACAGGCTGTTCAAAATGTGTGCTGAACGCAACACAGGAAATGTGAAGGTAATATGTTCTCCCCTTTTCTCTTCTGTGCTAACCTGGTATTGGGTGTTGTTAATTCAATTCAATTTATTTTTAATTCAATGCAGCACAGGAACAGGCCCTTCCACCCACCAAGGCTGCACTGATTTCTAATCTTTATTTAGGCCCACTACATATTGCCCATACATGGTTTCTATCCATCTGTTCGCCTCTTGTTCATGTATCCATCAAAATAGGCCTTAAACATCGCTAACATGCCTGATTCCACTGGCAGTGTGTTCCAAACACCCACCACTCTCTGTGTGAAAGATTTTCCTTGCATTTTCTCCCTTAAAATTTCCCGCTCTCACCTTGAGCTTGTGCCCCCTTGTAGTCAACCTTCCCACTCTGGGAAAAGCCTCTGACCATACACTCTTTCTATGTTTCTCATAGTTTTGTTAGCCTCTATCAAGTGTCCCCTCAGCTTCTGTGTTTCCACGTGGAAACAACCCAAGTTTATCCAACGTCTCCTCATAACTAAACCCACGCGCCCCCCCCCCCCCCCCAACCAGGTAACATCCTGGTAAACTTTCCCTGCATCATCTCCAAAGTGTCCATGTCCTTCTGATAGTACGGTGACCAGAGCTACATGCAATATTCCAAACAGCTTGCTACCTTTTATCATTGAAGCCCCAGCTAATGAAGGCAACCCTTCTTGACCATCTTAATAACCTATGTTCCTTTTTTCATGGATCTGTGGACCTGTATGCCCAGAACCATCCGTATGTCAACGCTCCTACGGTTCTGCCGCCTATTGTATAATTTTCACCCAAATTTGGCTTCTAAAATGTGTCACCTTGCATTTTTCCGGATTAAACTCCATATGCCCTCTCTGCGCTGAAATCTGAAATCTACTATTTTTCCTTTATTCACTCATGGGATGAGGGCATCACTGGGCTAGACTGCATTTATTGCCCATCCCTAATTGCCCAGAGGGCAGTTGAGAGTCAACCACATTGCTGTGGGTCTGGAGTCATGTGTAGGCCAGACTGGGTAAGGATGGCAGCTTCCTTCTCTAAAAGGACATTAGTGAACCAGGTGGGTTTTTCCTGACAATAGATTCATGATCATCATGAGATTTTTAATTCCAGATGCTTTTTTATTATTGAATTCAAATTCCACCATCTATTGTGGTGGGCTTTGAACATAGATCCCCAGAATGTTATCTGAGTCTCTGAAATAACAGTCTAGTGATGATACCACTCGGCCATTGCCTCCCCTTACAGCCCTGTGAATCCTAATGCCTGGAAGAGTCCACCGGAGATACACAGGGATGTATGACTGCAAAGGACTGTGCTTTGTGAACATCAATAGCATCGACTGAAAGTGTATTGAAGCACCTCAGAGAAGAATATATAGTATAGAGAAAACTTTACCTCTATTGTGCTTGCTGTAATTTTCAATTTGAAATTATTGCCCTCAGGGCTGTATGCCTGACATGGAATCCTATTGTGCTTTTGAACAGCATTATAATTGTACTGAGACACTGAAGAGTGGAACATGCAGCAGGGAGATAAGTTTAAATTTTATTGTCCTTTCTGGAATTTTCAAGTCAAAACGCTCAGTTATGTACTTTGACAAATTTAATGAATAAAATATCTTGTCAGCTAATGGCCAAGTTAATATCCAATATCAGGTTAAACACCATTTAGATTGTGATGACTAATCTGCTTTCCCATAGACAACAAACGACAAATCACAACCCAGCAAGGCCTCCAGCCAACTTACTGCCAATCAGGCATCAAGCTTCACAATCAGCCCATGATTCAAAATAATAGGATGAATAGGGATAAATCAATTTGGAATTGAAACTATGCCAAACTAATCCATTTTGATTTATTGAATTAAAGTAGTAACTGTAGATGAGGTCCACAAAACCACAAGCATCTGAATGAACCTTAACAAGTTGTATCAAACAAAAGAATATACAGAGAATAGTGGTAGAGGGCATCTTGGCTGACGATGTAAGACCCAGGCACCTAATAGAATTTGTAGAATTATGCAATCCCTGCAGAAAGGATGTACTCGCAATGGACGGGGTGCAGAGGAGTTGATTCTGTCGTTGAGAGGGTAGGTTTATGAGGAGAGTTTGAGTAGACTGGTTCGATATTCATTGGAATTTAGAAGAATGAGGGGGGATCTTACAGATTCATATAAAATTATGAATGGAATAGATAAGATATAAGCAGAGAGGTCATTTCTACTAGTGGGAAAAACTGGAACTGAGAGGCATGGCATGAGAATAAGGGGGAGAGGATTTCAGACTGAGTTGAAGAGGAACGTCTTTACCCAAAGGGTTGTGAATCTATGGAATTCCTTGCCCAGTGAAGCAGTTGAGGCGACCTCAGTGAATGTTTTTAAGGCAAAGACAGATAGGTTTTTGAACAGCCAGTGAATTAAGGGTTTTGGTGGAGTGGATGGATAACTGAGCTGTGTTGACAAAAAGACCTACAGGCCAGATATCTTCCTGCTCCTATTTCTTGTGTTCCTATGCAGAAAGAAGCCATTCGACCTATCAGGTCTGCACTAATCTTTCAAAGAACATCCCCCAAAAAAGCCCAACCACCCACCCTAACCCTGTAACACCACATTGACCGTGGCTAATCGACCTAAACCGCATGCCCATGGACACTATGGGGCGGTTACGTATTTTGTATTATCTGATGTAACTATGACATTACTCCTATGCCTACACGGTGAGAAATTTCTTTTTGTTTGATTGAATTTTGTGCTGTTGGAATCAGCAGTGAATGAACATTGTAACATTCAGTGGACAGGCAGTTCCAAAGGGTTATTATGTGCATGACCCAACGCTGCCATCACCCATCACCCACTGTAGCACTTACTGTCAGGTGCTGGCAGTTTCTGAGAAATTCTTGGGATCTACCTTGTTGTTTAACATGCTCCGTAGGAAAGTTGATCATTGTTCGTCTGTCAGCCATATTTGCTTCATGTGTTCTGAGGAAGGGTCACCGGACCCAAAACGTTAACTCTGTTTTCTCCTTCACAGATGCTGCCAGACCTGCTGAGCTTTTCCAGCAAATTTGTTTTTGTTGTTGTGTTTGCTTCATGCCAAGTTTGGGATAAGACCATAAGACCATAAGACATAGGAGTGGAAGTAAGGCCATTCGGCCCATCAAGTCCACTCCGCCATTTAAATCATGGCTGATGGGCATTTCAACTCCACTTCCCTGGACTCTCCCTGTAGCCCTTGATTCCTTCTGAGATCAAGAATTTGTCGATCTCTGCCTTGAAGGCATCCAGTGTCCTGGCCTCCACTGCACTCTGTGGCAATGAATTCCACAAGCCCACCACTGTCTGGCTGAAGAAATGTCGTCTCATTTCAGTTTTAAATTTACCCCCTCTAATTTTAAGGCTGTGCCCACGGGTCCTAGTCTCCCCGCCTAATGGAAACAACTTCCTAGCGTCCGCCCCTTCTAAACCATACATTATCTTGTAAGTTTCTATTAGATCTCCACATCAACCTTCTAAACTCTAATGAGTACAATCCCAGGATCCTTAGCCGTTCATCATACGTTAAAACTACCATTCCAGGGATCATCAGTGTGAATCTCCGCTGGACACGCTCCAGGGCTAGCATGTCCTTCCTGAGGTGTGGGGCCCAAAATTGGACACAGTATTCTAAATGGGGCCTAACTAGAGCTTTATAAAGCCTCAGAAGCGCATCACTGCTTTTATATTCCAAGCCTCTTGAAATAAATGACAACATTACATTCACTTTCTTAATTACGGACTCTACCTGCAAGTTAACCTTTAGAGAATCCTGGACCAACACTCCCAGATCCCTTTGTACTTCTGCTTTGCGAATTTTCTCACCATTTAGAAAATAGTCCATGCCTGTATTCTTTTTTCCAAAGTGCAAAACCTCACATTTACTCACATTGAATTTCATCAGCCATTTCATGGACCACTCTCCTAAACTGTCTAAATCTTTCTGCAGCTTCCCCACCTCTTCAGTACTACCTGCCTGTCCACCTATCTTTGTATCATCGGCAAACTTTGCCAGAATGCCCCCAGTCCCTTCATCCAGATCATTAACGTATAAGGTGAACAGCTGCGGCCCCAACACTGAACCCTGCGGGACACCACTTGTCACCGGTTGCCATTCGAAAAAGAGCATTTTATCCCAACTCTCTGCCTTCCATCAGACAGCCAATCCTAAATCCAAGCCAGTAGCTCACCTCGAACACCATGGGCCCTCACCTTGCTCAGCAGCCTCCCGTGAGGCACTGTATCAAAGGCCTTTTGGAAGTCTGGATAGATAACATCTACTGGGTTTCCCTGGTCTAACCTACTTGTTACCTCTTCAAAGGATTCTAACAGGTTTGTCAGGCACAACCTCCCTTTACTAAATCCATGCTGACTTGTTCTAATTGGACCCTGCACTTCCAGGAATTTAGAAATCTCATCCTTGACAATGGATTCTAGAATTTTATCAACTACTGAGGTTAAGCTAATCGGCCTATAATTTTCCATCTTTTGCCTTGATCCTTTCTTAAACAGTGGGGTTACAACAGCAATTTTCCAATCATCTGGGACTTTCCCTGACTGCAGTGACTTTTGAAAGATCACGACCAAAGCCTCCGCTATTTCCTCAGCCACTTCCCTCAGAACTCTAGGATGTAGCCCATCGGGGCCGGGAGATTTATCCATTTTTGACCCTTTAGCTTTTCTAGCACTTTCTCTTTTGTAATGCCTACCGTACTCAACTCTGCCCCCTGGCTCTCCCTAATTGTTGGCATACTACTCATGTCTTCCACTGTGAAGACTGATGCAAAGTACTTATTAAGTTCTTCAACTATTTCCTTATCTCCCATCACTAGCCTTCCAGCATCAATTTGGAGTGGCCCAATATCTACTTTTGCCTCTCGTTTGTTTCTTATGTATTGAAAGAAGCTTTTACCATCATTTCTAATATTACTAGCTAGTCTACCTTCATATTTGATCCTCTCCTTCCTTATTGCTCTCTTTGTTATCCTCTGTTTGTTTTTGTAGCCTTCCCAATCTTCTGATTTTCCAGTGCTCTTGGCCACTTTCTAAGCTGTCTCTTTTTCTTTGATATATTTCCTGACTTTCTTTGTCAGCCATGGCTGTCTAATCCCACCCCGGATAATCTTTCTTTTCTTTGGCATGATCCTCTGTACTGTGTCCTCAATTACACCCAGAAACTCCTGCCATTGTTGCTCTACTGTCTTCCCCACTAGGCACTGCTTCCAGTCAATTTTCGTCAATTCCTCTCTCATGCCCCTGTAATTACCTTTATTTAACTGTAATACCATTACTTCCGATTTTGCCTTCTCTCTTTCAAACTGCAGACTGAACTCTACCATATTATGATCGCTGCCTCCTAAGCGTTCCCTTACTTTAAGGTCTTTTATAAAGTCTGGCTCATTACATAGCACTAAGTCCAGAATAGCCTGCTCCCTTGTGGGCTCCAGCACAAGCTGTTCCAAAAAGCCATCCTGCAAACATTCCATGAATTCCTTTTCTTTGGATCCACCAGCAACATTATTCACCCAATCCACCTGTATATTGAAGTCTCCCATGATCACCGTGACCTTGCCTTTTTGACATGCCCTATTTATTTCTCGGTACATCTTGCGCCCCTGGTCCTGATCACTGTTAGGAGGCCTGTACATATAACTCCCATTTTTGCCTTTGTGGTTCCTCGACTCCACCCACACAGACTCCACATCTTCTGACCCTGTGTCATTTAGTGCCGTAGATTTAATTTCATTCTTAACTAACAAGGCAACCCCACCGCCTCTGCCCACCTCCCTGTCTTTTTGATATGTTGTGAATCCTTGGATGTTTAACTGCCAGTCCTGAACTCCCTGCAACCATGCTTCTGTGATGCCTATCACATCATAATCATTCAAGATGATTTGTGCTGTTAATTCATCTACTTTGTTGCAAATACTACAAGCATTTAGATAAAGTACCTCGATGCTAACTTTCTTATCATTATTAGAGAGGTTGGAAATCCCAACTAATGGATGCTAAAATATAAATCATATCTATCTTTTCCAAGTATGAATCTTTCTTGTCAATAACCTTTGCATGTTGGGTAAGTGCATTGCACAAGTGTCAGAAAATAATTATTCACTGTTGATTAAATAAGCCTGGCTAACTTGATTCTAATATTTCTCAGATTGAATAAATATTCTATACAATAGGCCATATCTGCATAGGCTGGGAATACTGTGGCGAGTAACCCACCTCCTGATTCCCCAAAGCCAGTCCACCACCTACAAGGCACAAGTCAGGAGTTTGATGGAATCCTCCCCACTTGCCTGGATGAGTGCAGCCTCAACAACACTCAAGAAGCTTCACACCATCCAGGACAAAGCAGCCCGACTGATTGGCAGTACATCCACAAGCATTCACTCCCTCCACCACCGACACTCAGTAGCAGCAGTGTGTACGATCTACAAGATGCACTGCGGAAATTCACCAAAGATCCTTAGACATGACTATTTCCATCTAGAAGGACAAGGGCAGCAGACATATGGGAACACCACCACCTCCAAGTTCCCCTCCAAGTCACTCACTATCCTGACTTGGAAATATATTCCCGTACCTTCACTGTCCCTGGGTCAAAATCCTGGAAATCCCTCCCTAATACCATTGTGGGTCAACCCAGAGCAGGAGGACTGCAACGGTTCAAGAAGGCAGCTCACCGCCACCTTCTCAAGGGCAGCTAGGGAACGGCAAGAAATGCTGGTCAGCCAGAGATGCCCGCATCCCACAAATGAATAGAAAAATAAATTATCACAGGAGTTAAATTTAGGATGTATTGTGACAAGTGGAGGACCAGGAGCTGAAAATACACCGCCCAGCTTAGTTAGAACAACATATTCTGTAGCTAAAGCCAGAGGAACAGTGCAAACCTTTGCAGCAATTAAATGCATTGACCGACTGGGATTTTACTTACTTGAGATAGCCCCTTAGCCTTACCATTGCAGCAACAGCAACAGCATTAGCACTAAAGCAAGTATAGTTAACAATGGACAATGAACGCTGGCCTAACCAGTAATGCCCACATCCCATTAATAAATAAAGGGGAAGGAGGTAGTCTAGTCATATTACCATGGGACTGTGAATCCAGAGACTCAGGTAATGTTCTGGGATCTAGATTCGAATCCTGCTATGGCAGATGGTGGAATTTGACTCGATTAAAAACAATCTGGGGTTAAGAGTTTAATGATAACCATGAATCTGTTGTCAATTGTTGGGGGGAGAAAAAAACAATCTGTTTCACAAATGTCCATTAAGGTAAGAAAATGCCATCCTTACCCAGTCTGGTCTGCATGTATCAGAGACAATGGGAACTGCAGATGCTGGAGACTCCAAGACAACAAAATGTGAGGCTGGATGAACACAGCAGGCCAAGCAGCATCTCAGGAGCACAAAAGCTGACGTTTCGGGCCTAGACCCTTCATCAGAGAGGGGGATGGGGGGAGGGAACTGGAATAAATAGGGAGAGAGGGGGAGGCGGACCGAAGATGGAGAGTAAAGAAGATAGGTGGAGAGGGTGTAGGTGGGGAGGTAGGGAGGGGATAGGTCAGTCCAGGGAAGACGGACAGGTCAAGGAGGTGGGATGAGGTTAGTAGGTAGCTGGGGGTGCGGCTTGGGGTGGGAGGAAGGGATGGGTGAGAGGAAGAACCGGTTAGGGAGGCAGAGACAGGTTGGACTGGTTTTGGGATGCAGTGGGTGGGGGGGAAGAGCTGGGCTGGTTGTGTGGTGCAGTGGGGGGAGGGGATGAACTGGGCTGGTTTAGGGATGCAGTGGGGGAAGGGGAGATTTTGAAACTGGTGAAGTCCACATTGATACCATATGGCTGCAGGGTTCCCAGGCGGAATATGAGTTGCTGTTCCTGCAACCTTCGGGTGGCATCATTGTGGCAGTGCAGGAGGCCCATGATGGACATGTCATCAAGAGAATGGGAGGGGGAGTGGAAATGGTTTGCGACTGGGAGGTGCAGTTGTTTGTTGCGAACTGAGCGGAGGTGTTCTGCAAAGCGGTCCCCAAGCCTCCGCTTGGTTTCCCCAATGTAGAGAAAGCCGCACCGGGTACAGTGGATGCAGTATACCACATTGGCAGATGTGCAGGTGAACCTCTGCTTAATGTGGAATGTCATCTTGGGGCCTGGGATGGGGGTGAGGGAGGAGGTGTGGGGACAAGTGTAGCATTTCCTGCGGTTGCAGGGGAAGGTGCCGGGTGTGGTGGGGTTGGAGGGCAGTGTGGAGCGAACAAGGGAGCCACGGAGAGAGTGGTCTCTCCGGAAAGCAGACAGGGGTGGGGATGGAAAAATGTCTTGGGTGGTGGGGTCGGATTGTAAATGGCGGAAGTGTCGGAGGATAATGCGTTGTATCCGGAGGTTGGTAGGGTGGTGTGTGAGAACGAGGGGGATCCTCTTGGGGCGGTTGTGGCGGGGGCGGGGTGTGAGGGATGTGTCGCGGGAAATGCGGGAGACGCGGTCAAGGGCGTTCTCAATCACCGTGGGGGGGAAGTTGCGGTCCTTAAAGAACTTGGACATCTGGGATGTGCGGGAGTGGAATGTCTTATCGTGGGAGCAGATGCGGCGGAGGCGGAGGAATTGGGAATGGGGGATGGAATTTTTGCAGGAGGGTGGGTGGGAGGAGGTGTATTCTAGGTAGCTGTGGGAGTCGGTGGGCTTGAAATGGACATCAGTTACAAGCTGGTTGCCTGAGATGGAGACTGAGAGGTCCAGGAAGGTGAGGGATGTGCTGGAGATGGCCCAGGTGAACTGAAGGTTGGGGTGGAAGGTGTTGGTGAAGTGGATGAACTGTTCGAGCTCCTCTGGGGAGCAAGAGGCGCCGCCTCTTGCTCCCCAGAGGAGCTCGAACAGTTCATCCACTTCACCAACACCTTCCACCCCAACCTTCAGTTCACCTGGGCCATCTCCAGCACATCCCTCACCTTCCTGGACCTCTCAGTCTCCATCTCAGGCAACCAGCTTGTAACTGATGTCCATTTCAAGCCCACCGACTCCCACAGCTACCTAGAATACACCTCCTCCCACCCACCCTCCTGCAAAAATTCCATCCCCCATTCCCAATTCCTCCGCCTCCGCCGCATCTGCTCCCATGATAAGACATTCCACTCCCGCACATCCCAGATGTCCAAGTTCTTTAAGGACCGCAACTTCCCCCCCACGGTGATTGAGAACGCCCTTGACCGCGTCTCCCGCATTTCCCGCGACACATCCCTCACACCCCGCCCCCGCCACAACCGCCCCAAGAGGATCCCCCTCGTTCTCACACACCACCCTACCAACCTCCGGATACAACGCATTATCCTCCGACACTTCCGCCATTTACAATCCGACCCCACCACCCAAGACATTTTTCCATCCACACCCCTGTCTGCTTTCCGGAGAGACCACTCTCTCCGTGACTCCATTGTTCGCTCCACACTGCCCTCCAACCCCACCACACCCGGCACCTTCCCCTGCAACCGCAGGAAATGCTACACTTGTCCCCACACCTCCTCCCTCACCCCCATCCCAGGCCCCAAGATGACATTCCACATTAAGCAGAGGTTCACCTGCACATCTGCCAATGTGGTATACTGCATCCACTGTACCCGGTGCGGCTTTCTCTACATTGGGGAAACCAAGTGGAGGCTTGGGGACCGCTTTGCAGAACACCTCCGCTCAGTTCGCAACAAACAACTGCACCTCCCAGTCGCAAACCATTTCCACTCCCCCTCCCATTCTCTTGATGACATGTCCATCATGGGCCTCCTGCACTGCCACAATGATGCCACCCGAAGGTTGCAGGAACAGCAACTCATATTCCGCCTGGGAACCCTGCAGCCATATGGTATCAATGTGGACTTCACCAGTTTCAAAATCTCCCCTTCCCCCACTGCATCCCTAAACCAGCCCAGTTCATCCCCTCCCCCCACTGCACCACACAACCAGCCCAGCTCTTCCCCCCCACCCACTGCATCCCAAAACCAGTCCAACCTGTCTCTGCCTCCCTAACCGGTTCTTCCTCTCACCCATCCCTTCCTCCCACCCCAAGCCGCACCCCCAGCTACCTACTAACCTCATCCCACCTCCTTGACCTGTCCGTCTTCCCTGGACTGACCTATCCCCTCCCTACCTCCCCACCTACACCCTCTCCACCTATCTTCTTTACTCTCCATCTTCGGTCCGCCTCCCCCTCTCTCCCTATTTATTCCAGTTCCCTCACCCCATCCCCCTCTCTGATGAAGGGTCTAGGCCCGAAACGTCAGCTTTTGTGCTCCTGAGATGCTGCTTGGCCTGCTGTGTTCATCCAGCCTCACATTTTGTTGTCCTGGTCTGCATGTGACTTGAGATCCAAAGCCACGTGGTAGACTCTTATCTGCCCTCTGGGCAAATAGGGATGGGCAATAAATTTGGCCTGGCCAGTGACGCCGTCATCCTGTGAATGAATTAAGATAGAAGAAAGCACTAAATTATAAGAGGGAGCAGCACAAAACATTGCCAAATCAAATCCAATAGTAATATTCAAACAAACACCAATATCAACACTGAACTAACACTCGTGTCAATCCCATTGGTAACAGAGACACCAGCAACATTGCGAATGTTAAAAACAGCTCAGACAATGTGGAATTATACCTACTGACTGTCACGTTCCTATGCTGAGCTGTATACAGAAACTCAAGTGAAGGGCAAAATTCAGAATTGCCAAGTTTGAGAGAATAAAAATGAACAGTTCAATGCTTTCCATCGTCAGTGAAATGTATATGCACAGCTGCTGGTCATTTGTTATTAAACTGCCTCAATGTCCATCTTCATAAAGGATTGTGCCAGGTTGGGGAAGAGATGTGGCAGCTCCAAATGTGTGAAATGTATCCCGGTGTGCAGCAATAAATTTCCTCTGAAATGAGGCAACCTCATTCTAGGCAATCCCCCCAGACCTCCCACTGACTGAGGACGAACGGTCAGTCCTGAGCAAGGGGCTCACCTTTGTCCCCCTACAACCACACATCAACGAATACCAGTCACGGTCGGACACAGAGCAGTTTTTCCGCCGTCTTCGCCTGCATGCCTACTTCTCCAACCGGGAACCCAACCCTCCTTCCACTGACCCCTTCACCCGCTTCCAACACAAGTCCTCCTCCTGGACACCACCCCCAGGCCTCCTACCCTCCCTCGACCTCTTCATCTCCAACTGCCGTCGAGACATTAACCGCCTCAACCTCTCCACCCCTCTCACCCACTCCAACCTCTCCCCCGCAGAACGGGCAGCCCTCCGCTCCCTCCGCTCCAACCCCAACCTCACCATCAAACCCGCAGACAAGGGCGGCGCAGTGGTAGTATGGCGTACTGACCTCTACATCGCCGAGGCCAGACGCCAACTCTCCGACACCACCTCCTACCGCCTCCTCGATCATGACCCCACACCCGAGCACCAAACCATCATCTCCAACACCATTCATGACCTCATCACCTCAGGGGACCTCCCACCCACAGCCTCCAACCTCATTGTTCCCCAACCCCGCACGGCCCGTTTCTATCTCCTTCCCAAAATCCACAAACCTGCCTGCCCTGGTCGACCCGTCGTCTCGGCCTGCTCCTGCCCCACCGAACTCATCTCCACCTACCTGGACTCCATTTTCTCCCCTTTGGTCCAGGAACTCCCCACCTATGTCCGTGACACCACCCACGCCCTCCACCTCCTCCAGGACTTCCAATTCCCTGGCCCCCAACACCTCATATTCACCATGGACGTCCAGTCCCTGTACACCTGCATTCCGCATGGAGATGGCATCAAGGCCCTCCGCTTCTTCCTGTCCCGCAGGCCCGACCAGGCCCCCTCCACCGACACTCTCATCCGCCTAGCGGAACTCGTCCTCACACTCAACAACTTCTCTTTTGACTCCTCCCACTTCCTACAGACTAAGGGGGTGGCCATGGGCACCCGCATGGGCCCCAGCTATGCCTGCCTCTTTGTAGGTTACGTGGAACAGTCCATCTTCCGCACCTACACAGGCCCCAAACCCCACCTCTTCCTCCGGTACATTGATGACTGTATCGGCGCCGCCTCTTGCTCCCCAGAGGAGCTCGAACAGTTCATCCACTTCACCAACACCTTCCACCCCAACCTTCAGTTCACCTGGGCCATCTCCAGCACATCCCTCACCTTCCTGGACCTCTCAGTCTCCATCTCAGGCAACCAGCTTGTAACTGATGTCCATTTCAAGCCCACCGACTCCCACAGCTACCTAGAATACACCTCCTCCCACCCACCCTCCTGCAAAAATTCCATCCCCTATTCCCAATTCCTCCGCCTCCGCCGCATCTGCTCCCACGATAAGACATTCCACTCCCGCACATCCCAGATGTCCAAGTTCTTTAAGGACCGCAACTTCCCCCCCACGGTGATTGAGAACGCCCTTGACCGCGTCTCCCGCATTTCCCGCGACACATCCCTCACACCCCGCCCCCGCCACAACCGCCCCAAGAGGATCCCCCTCGTTCTCACACACCACCCTACCAACCTCCGGATACAACGCATTATCCTCCGACACTTCCGCCATTTACAATCCGACCCCACCACCCAAGACATTTTTCCATCCCCACCCCTGTCTGCTTTCCGGAGAGACCACTCTCTCCGTGACTCCCTTGTTCGCTCCACACTGCCCTCCAACCCCACCACACCCGGCACCTTCCCCTGCAACCGCAGGAAATGCTACACTTGTCCCCACACCTCCTCCCTCACCCCCATCCCAGGCCCCAAGATGACATTCCACATTAAGCAGAGGTTCACCTGCACATCTGCCAATGTGGTATACTGCATCCACTGTACCCGGTGCGGCTTTCTCTACATTGGGGAAACCAAGCGGAGGCTTGGGGACCGCTTTGCAGAACACCTCCGCTCAGTTCGCAACAAACAACTGCACCTCCCAGTCGCAAACCATTTCCACTCCCCCTCCCATTCTCTTGATGACATGTCCATCATGGGCCTCCTGCACTGCCACAATGATGCCACCCGAAGGTTGCAGGAACAGCAACTCATATTCCGCCTGGGAACCCTGCAGCCATATGGTATCAATGTGGACTTCACCAGTTTCAAAATCTCCCCTTCCCCCACTGCATCCCTAAACCAGCCCAGTTCATCCCCTCCCCCCACTGCACCACACAACCAGCCCAGCTCTTCCCCCCCACCCACTGCATCCCAAAACCAGTCCAACCTGTCTCTGCCTCCCTAACCGGTTCTTCCTCTCACCCATCCCTTCCTCCCACCCCAAGCCGCACCCCCAGCTACCTACTAACCTCATCCCACCTACTTGACCTGTCCGTCTTCCCTGGACTGACCTATCCCCTCCCTACCTCCCCACCCACACCTTCTCCACCTATCTTCTTTACTCTCCATCTTCGGTCCGCCTCCCCCTCTCTCCCTATTTATTCCAGTTCCCTCCCCCCATCCCCCTCTCTGATGAAGGGTCTAGGCCCGAAACGTCAGCTTTTGTGCTCCTGAGATGCTGCTTGGCCTGCTGTGTTCATCCAGCCTCACATTTTATTATCTTGGAATCTCCAGCATCTGCAGTTCCCATTATCTCTCATTCTAGGCAAGTTCACTTTTAATTGCCTGTGGGCTGTAACTCTGAAGAACTGAGGGGAACAAGTGATGAGTTAAAGTTTTGATGCTCTGAGGGATATGACAGCATAGATTTTGTCAAAGTAAACTTATTTTTTACTTACTTGTGAGTTGTGGGTGTCGCGAGCTGGCCAGCATTTCTTGCCCGACCCTAGTTGCCATGGAGAAGGTGGTGATGAGCGGAACTTCTTGAATCGCTGCAATCTACATGCGGTAGGTACAACCAAAATGCCATTAGGGAGGGAATTCCTGGATTTTGACTCAATGACAGTGAAGGAACAGCTATATATTTCCTAAGTCAGGATGGGGAGTGGCCTGGAGAGGAACTCATAGGAGGTGTTGTTCCTATATATCTGCTGCCCTTGTCCTTTGAGGTAGAAGTAGTCTTGGATTTGGAAGATTAGATTAGATTCCCTACGGAGTGGAAACAGGCCCTTCAGCCCAACAAGTTCACACTGCCCCTTGAAGCATCCCACCCAGAGCCATCCCCCTATAACCCACACACCCCTGAACACCACGGGCAGTTTAGCACGGCTGATCCACCTGGCCTGCACATCTCTGGACTGTGGGAAGAAACTGGAGCATCTGGAGGAAACCCGTGCAGACACGGGGAGAATAGATAAACCCCACACAGACAGTCGCCCGAGGCTGGAACCGAACCTGGGTCCCCGGCACTGTGAGGCCACTGTGCTGCCCCTGCTGTCTCAGGATCTCCAGTGAGTTTCTAGACTGCATCTTGTAGATGTACACACTGCTGTAACTGAGTGTCAGTCATGGAGGGAGCGGATGCTTGTGGATGTAGTGCCAGTCAATGGACTGCTTAGTCCTGGATGGCGTCAAGCTTCCTCAGTGTTGTTGGAGCTGCCCTCATCCAGGCAAGTGGGGAGTATCCCATCACACTCCTGACTCGTGCCTTGTAGACGGTGGAAAAGCTTCGGGTGCCAGGAGCTCAGTTACTCACTGAAGTATTCCGAGGCTCTGACATGGTCTTGTAACTACTGTGTTTATGTGGTGAGTCCAGTTGAGTTACTGGTCAATGGTGACACTAAGGATGTTAAAAGTGGGGCAGTTAGTGATGGTAATACCATTGAATGTCAGGAGGCAGTGGTTAAATTGTCTCTTATTGGAGATGGCCATTGCCTGCACATGTGTGGCAAAATTGTCACACTTATAATTTTTAGACCTGCTCTAAGTAAATTGAATCGTAAAATCTCAACCTGTGCCAAAATCACATACTAAAAATTTGCTGCTAACAGATTGGGGCAGCAAGGATGCTCAATGGTTAGCACTACTACGATACAGCAGTAGGGATCTGGGATCAATTCTACCCTTGGGTGACTGTGTGGAGTTTGCCTGTTCACTCTGAGTCTGTTTGTGGTTACCTTAGTTTCCTCCCACATTCCAAAGATATGCAGGTTAGGTGGATTGGCCAAGGGGAATGCAGGAATGGTGTAGGGTGGTGGGTCAGTTTGCAATACCCTTCAAAGGGCTGAATAGCCTGCATTAACACTTAAGGGATTCTAACCAAATATCCCATCATCATATCCCATTTCCAATTGATCTTGTAGAAGGGTCACTGGACCAGAAATATTCTGGTTTCACTCCACAGATGTTGCCAGACCTGCTGAGTTTTTCCAGCAATTTCTAATTCTGACCAGTTTGTCCTGGACTGGGGGGAGTCTAGAACACAGGAGTGCAGTCTCAGGAAAATGGGCTGATCGTATAGGACTTCACCAGGAGGGTTGTGAATTCTGAGAATTCTCTAACGCAGTGTGATGTGGACACCCCATTGCTGAATACATTTAAAGTTGGAACAGACTGAGTTTTTGTCTGTCAGGAAATCTAAGGATGGGGAAGTGAGCAAGAAAGTTCAGTTAAAGGCCAAGATTCCAGATTTGTAATGAATGGCAGAGTGGGCTCAACAGGCCATTAGTCCTCTTCTGCTGCTATTTTCTAGGCTCTTATGACTTTTGTTAAAGGTCATAGAATCCCTACAGGCCATTCAGCCCATACCAACCTTTTGAAAAGCATCCCAGCCAGACCTACACCATCCCTGTCTTTCCCATGGCCCATCCAACAAAGCTGCACATCTTTAGACCATGGGAGGAGACCCACACAGACATAAGGAGAATGTGCAAACTCCACACAGACAGTCACCCAAGGCTGGAATTCAACCTGGGTCCCTGGCACTGCACGACAGCAGTGCTAGCCACTGAGCCATCATGCCAACCTTTGCTGGTTAAAATGCTTTTTCCATCTCGTCATTAAACCCATCAGCAGCAGCACCTAGGGAAGAGCGAGTGTCACATTAAGATATAATTATAATACACCTAAAAGCAGACTGCTTCCTCCCTTCTTGTGCTCCACTCGACATTGGGAGTGGAGAGGGGTCTACACAACGGACTCTGGGACCATTATTGCCGCTGGCCCTCCATTGTAAGGAGTATCACACTGGTCCTACCAATCTGCCACTGATGCAACCAGCGCTCCTATCGATCTGCAAGGAATATCGATTCAGACCTACTGCAGCAATGCAACTGAAGCCCAACGTCCCAGTTCCGATGCTGATCACAGATGCTGCTTTCTGCTCCAACTGCAGAAGCTAGCCCACTGTCAGCACCATCTTGAAAGCCAGTGCCGTCATCACTGCCGTGAATCCTGAGCTGGTTGGTCCACCAGTGTCTAAGCCACATCAGTCTGGTGCCATCTCTCACCCTTCGGCCCACACTTACTACTGTGTCAAGTTCTGTATGGGCTTGCTCTCCTCTCACTTGGATTGACTGCTTATTGGTCACCCTCACTCAGCAGAGAGTCAGCCAAAGCTAAGAGGGAATTTAATCCTATGACCTCACAACAGGTCCAAAAATGTCTGGTTAAAAAAACAGTTATAATCTGGAGGGTAAGATGAGCAACCAGAGCCGTAATGGCAAATCCTACAGTCCTATGAGTGTTTAGCAGCTGGCTAAAGCTTGTGCAGTAAAGGTCCAAGAAAGGATGTCTCCCAGAAAGGAGACACACTGTGAGAGCTTGCTGGATGGGGGACAACAGCGACATCACTTGAAGCAAAGAGAAGATAGCTGTCGCTGTAGCAGCAAAGATCAAACTGGAAGACCATTTTCAGCAAGGAAACAAATCATGGAGCCAAATCAAGGCCAGACAGTGGCTCAGTGGGTAGCAATGCTGCCTCATAACACCGGGGACCCGGGTTTCATTCCACCCGTGGTATGTATGGATTTTGCACATTCTCCCCGTGTCTGCGCAAATTTCTGCTTGGTACTTTGGTTTCCTCCCACAGTCCGAAGATGTGCAAGTTAGGTGGCTTGGCCATGTTAAATTGCCCCATAGTGTTCAGGATGTGTGGAATAGGTGTGCTAGCCATGGAAAATGCAAGGTTACAGGGAAAGGGTAGGGGGATGGATCTGAGTGGGATGCTCTTCAGAGGGTCGCTGTGGACTTGTTGGGCCAAATGGCCTGTTTCTACACTGTAGGGATTCTATGATTCTATTCTATGTGGCTAATTGGTAAGGTACCACAAGGAGACTGCCCTGAAGAAGGAACCAATCTAACCCAGTAACTCTTTCTAAGGCTTAATCTCTTTCCTCACTAAATGGTCGTGGAACTAGTCAGGAGGTTTAGCGTATTTGTGGTCAGAACTGCTAGCCCGAAATTCACCGAGCCCAGCCACATGGCTTACTACCTTTACTTTTATTTATCTTTAACCCACTGTCTCTCCTCCGCTACTAAACTTTTGTCTCGTCTGTCAGGTTTAAGTGTCAGTTTGGGGGAAAATGGGGAGTTTGGTGTAATAATCTGGGTAGTTAATTATGGAGTCATGCAGTCATTCAGCTCAGCAACAGAGACTTCAATCCAACCAGTCCAGCGCATGTACCCAAATTAAATTAGCGCCACCTGCATGCGCTTGGCCCACATCCTTTCATATAAAAACCAAAAGAACAGCGGATACTGTAAATCAGGAACAAAAACAAAGTTGCTGGAAAAGCTCAGCAGGTCTGGCAGCATCTGTGAAGGATAAAACAGATAATGTTTCGGGTTGGGAGACCCTTCCTCTGAACTGTGTTCTGAGGAAGGGTCACTGGACCCGAAACATTCACTCTTTTTTATCTTCACAGATGATGCCAGACCTGCTGAGCTGTTTCAGAAAATTAAGGCCATGAAATTATCCAAATCTCTTTTAAATGTTGTTACTGTATGTGCATCCACCACTTCCTCTGAAAGTTAATTCCACGCAGAAACCTTTCTCCTCACACCTTAAAAATATGCCGCCTAGTTTTGAACTCCCCACTTTAGGGAAAAGACCCTTGTCATTCATTTTATCTATTTGCCTCATGATTTTATAAACCCCAATAAGGTCACTCCTCAACCTCCTACACGCCAATGAAAAGAAGTCCCAGCTTTTTCAATCTATATTTATATCTCAAACCATCCATTCCCAGCAACGTCCTGGTAAATCTTTTCTGAACCCTCTCCAATTTAATAATATCCATCCAGTAACAGAGTGACATGGTGGCTCAGTGCTTAGCACTGCTGTTGCACAATGCCAGGGACCTGGGTTCAATCCACCCCCTCAGGCAACTAGCTGTGTGGAGTTTGTGTATTCTCCCTGTGTCTGTGTCAGTTTCCTCCTGCAGGCAAGGTGGATTGGCCATGCTAAATTGTCCATCGTGTTTAAGGGTGGGTTATAGGGTCTGGGGGTCAGTGTGGATTTGTTGGGCTGAAGGGCCTGTTTCCACACCTTAGGGATTGTGTGAACTGCACACAGTATTCCTAGAAAGGCCTCATCAAAGTTCTGTACCCCACCAATATGATGTCCTAATTCTTATACACAATGACAGCTAGCGTGCTAGTGGTTTTGAGCATTTTCATTAGTGCCACTCTTAGTATTTTGTGTTTTTCATTAATAGTGCTTTTCATTAATAATAAATAGTTACCCCAGTTTTACATGAAACAAATAGTGTCAGAAGTCTTTGTGATATATATAGCTCAGGGCCAGTAAATTGAGGGATAGACCAATTGACAAGAGTTATTGCGATGACTTCACAAAAATTTCATCACATGCTACAGGCTTTTTGTGTTTGTCCGTATGGTTCATTCAGTGCCCATGACAGAGTATTGTAGCAGCACCTCTGTTGAGTGGCCAAACAACAAGATAAAATCTCAGAGCAATTCTGCTTCAAACTAGTGCTTGCCGAATTTGACAACCAGAGAAACGGGAACTCAGAGTTAATCGACTGCATTACAACTGGCACTTTCATAAATTCAGAAACTCTCTAAACTTTAGTTGGAGTTGAGAGCTTCCACTTTGCTTTTTTTTCCCCCCTTCACACACTGCCAAAGGTTTAAACGATTTGGAAGAGTAACTCCCACCAGTCTGTCTGAGGACAGAAATTTAAGTCCATAATGTCCTGAAGGAAGAAGATTAATGATGCCATGGAAGAGACTGAAGTTAAAGAATGGAAACAATTAAACGGAAAATGTCAGTGAATCTGTTGACAATGGGCACAATGCGCACTTTTATCCCAAACAAAAAGAGAAAGAATGAAACAAAGTAATGTTAAATAACCATAGGATGCCATAATCTCAACAAGGGGAAGTTGTTAGTGTAGAATCAAACACTGGAGGAGGGTATACATTACAGTGGGTAAGATGACTGGAGTGGAATGCAAGTAGGCAAGGATACATTTGAGAACACTCCAGGGAAAAGCTCATTAAACTCATTGCTGGATCTCTGTGAACACAATCGGTGGAAACATTCAGACTCTGTCATGAAATGCATAGCTTTCCTGTTCACAGTATGAGCTCCCCCCGCCCTGGGCAGTGGCAGAGATAAAGTTTCAAAGTACTAATTGCAGTCCATTTCAAATGAACATTCTTCACGGTTGAATCTAGAAATAGGAACAGGTAGATTGTAAATTGACAGCTCTAAACCTATCCTGGCAGACCTCCCACCAGGCAGCCACTAGTAGACGAAAGCTCTGCTGCCCATAACAGAGTACTGTTCACCCCTGATCTCACTGGCTCTATACTGGTTGCTAGTCTGAGAAGGTCCCAGTTTTAAAATTTTCCCTTAGGTTTTCAAATCTCACTAGGGTATTGCTTCCCCTATCTTAATGACTTTCCAGATTCCTACAATTTTCCTTGGCATCTACAGTCTTCCCATTTATCAGCATTCCCTGAACTTTTTTTGCCTCAAACAGTCATAGAGTCAGGTGACAGGGAGGCAATGGCCTAGTGGTATTATCATTGGGCTGTTAATCGAGAGACACAGGTCCTGTGGACCCAATTTTGGATCCTGTCATGGCAGATGGTGAAGTTTGAATTCACTACAGAAAAATCTAGAATTAAAGGTCTAATGATGACCATGAATCCATTGTTGATTGTTGGAAAAACCCATCTGGTTCGTTAATGTCCTTTAGGGAAAGAAACTTCCCAATCCTTGCCTGGTCTGACTTACAGCAATGTGATTGACTCTTAGCTGTCATCTGGGCAATGAGGGATGGGAATGCTAGCCTAGTAAGACATGCCAGGTGCAGCATCTGAAAATGAGGTGTCAACCTGGTGGATCGACTGGCAGGACTATTTGCACGCCAAAAAACATAAACAGCAAGTGAAAGACAGAAAGAAACAAACCCACAACTAACTGATCACATCTAAGTTCTGAATAAAAATGAATTTTTATAAGATTACAGAAGAGTTCCTTCAGCCCATCGAGTCTGCGTCATCTAACTAAACATTCCAGCACATGGCCCATAGACCCACGAGTGATAAAGTGTTTTTTTAAAGGTTGTGAGGTACAGTGGGCAGCATAGTGATATACAGTCAGGAGGCAGGTGCTCTGGGAGTCCTCAACATTGACTCTGGATCCTAAGAAGTCTCAAGGCTTCGGGTTAAGCATGGGCAAGGAAACCTCCTGCTGCTTACGACGTACTGTCCTCCCTCAGCTGATGAATCAAAATTTCTCCATGTTGAACAACACTTGGAGGAAGTACTGAAGATGGCAGTGGCAGTTGTTCTCTGGGTGAGGGCGTTCAATGTCCACCACCAAGAGTGGCTTGGCAGCGGTACTACTGATCAAGCTGGTTGGGTCCTAAAGGACATAGCTGTGAGACTGGGTCTGTGGCAGGTGGTGAGGGAACCAATTGGAGGGAAAAACATACTTGACTTCATTCTTAATATCTGCCAGCTGCAGTTGCATCTGTCCATGACAGTATCAGTAACAGTGACCATCGCACAGTCCTTGTGGAGACGAAGTCCTGCCTTCACATTGAAAATAACCTCCATCATGTTGTGTGACACTATCACCGTGCTAAATAGGACAGAGATTGAACAGATTTAGCAACTCATAACTGGCCATCCATGAGGCGCTGTGGGCCAGCAACAGCAGCAGAAATGAATTCCAGCACAATCTGTAACCTCATGGCCCGGCATATCCCTCACTCAACCATTACCATCAAGCTAGGGGATCAGCCCTGGTTCAATGGAGAGTGCAGGGTGGCATGCCAGGAGCAGTACCAGGCATACCTGAAGATGAGGTGTCAACCTGATGGGGCTACCCAGAAGCACTGCTTGCACACCAAACAGCGAAGGCAGCAAGTGATAGACAGAGCTAAGTGATCTCACAACCAATGGATCAGATCTGAGCTCGTCAGCCCTGCTACATCCAGTTGTGAATGGTAGTGAATGATTGAACAACACACTGGAGGAGGAAGCTCCACAAATATCCCCATTCTCGATGATGGAAGAGCCCAGCACATCAATGCAAAAGATAAGGCTGAAGTATTTACAGCAATCTTCAGCCAGAAGTGCCGAGTGGATGATTATCTTGGCCTCTTCTAGTGGTCCCCAGCATTACAGATACCAATCTTCAGTCAATTCGATTCACTCCACATGATATCAAGAAGTGGTTGGAGACACTGGATACTGAAAAGGCTATGGGCCCTGACAGCATTCCAGCAATAGTACTGAAGACTTGTGCTCCAAAATTTGCTGCTTCCCTCGCTAAGCTTTTCCAGTAGAGTTATAACACCGGCATCTATCCAGCAATGTGGAAAATTACCCAAGTATGCCCTGTACACAAGTTGCAGGACAAATCCAACCCAGCCACTTACCATCCTATAAGTCTACGCTTGGCCATCAATAAAGTGATGGAAAGTGTCATTAATAGTGCTATCAAGCAGCACCTGATTAGCAATAACCTACTCAATGACACCCAATTTGGGCTTCACCAGGGCCATACAGCTCCTGATCTCATCACATCCTTCATCCAGATGTGGATAAAAGAGCTGAATTCCAGAGGTGAGGTGAGAGTGACAGCCCTTGACCTCAAGGCCGCATTCAACTTGAGTGTGGCATCAAGGAGCCCCGTCAAAACTGGAATCAATGGGTATCGGGTACAAGCTCTCCACTGGGTATAGTCATACCTGGCATATAGAAGGATGGTTGTGATTGATGGAGGTTAGTCATTTCAGCTTCAGGACATCTCTGCAGGAGTTCCTTAGGGTAGCGTCCTTGGCTCAACAGTCCTCAGCTGCTTCATCAACAACCTTCCCTCCATAAGGCTAGATCTGAGAATGTTTGCTGATGATTGCATTATGTTTGGCACCAGCCGGGACTCATCAGATACTGAAGGAGTGTGTGTTCACATGCAACAAGATCTAGACGATATCCAGGCTTGGGCTGACAAGAGGCAATTAACATTCAGGCCACACGAATGAAATGACCATCTCCAACATCAGACAATCTAATCACTGTCCTTTGACACTCAATGGTGTTACCATCACTGAATCCCCCACGAAGAACATCCTGGGGGTTATCATTGACCAGAAACTCAACTGGATTCATCACAGAAACACAGTGCCAAGAGAGCAGGCCAGAAGCTAGGAATACTGCAGCGAGTAACTCATCTCCTGCCTCGCCAAAGCATGTCCACCATCTACAAGGCAGAAGTCAGGAGTGTGACAGAACACGTTCCATTTGCCTCGATGAGTGCAGCTCCAACAACATTCAAGAAGCTTGACACCATCCAGGATAAAGCAGCCCCCACTTGCTTGGCACCACATCTGCCAAAGATTGCAGCCCATTCAAGATAGCGGCTCACCATCACTATCATCATGATCACCGTCACTTTCTCAAGGTCATTTAGAGGTAGGCAATAAAATAAATGCTTAGCCAACAATGCCCACACCCTGTGAAAGCGTCAGAAAGACTTGATTATATTTGGCTGACTTACTGATCCAGCGCTGCAGCTAATGTTTTAGAAATATGAGTTTAAATCTCTCCATGAAATTAAATAAAGAGAAACTGTGGAAAGCTGCAACACAAATTGACTTGTGCATAAAAAACAAAGCTAGCACACAGGTGCAGCAGGTAATCGGGAAGGCTGATGGAATGTCGGCCATTATTTCAATGTGTTGGAGTATACAAGTCGGGAAGTCTTAGTGCCAGGTGTGAGACTGGTCTGGAGGGAAGGTCTTTTGAGGAAAGGCTGAGGGGCTTGAGGCTGTTTTCGTTAGAGAGAAAAAGGTTAAAAGGTGACTTAATAGAAATATACAAGGTGATCAGAGGATTAGATAGGGTGGACAGTGAGAGCCTTTTTCCTCAGATGGTGATGGCTAGCACAAGGGGACATAGCTTTAAATTGAGGGG
The DNA here is from genome assembly GCF_030684315.1 of Stegostoma tigrinum. Classification (NCBI taxonomy): domain Eukaryota; kingdom Metazoa; phylum Chordata; class Chondrichthyes; order Orectolobiformes; family Stegostomatidae; genus Stegostoma; species Stegostoma tigrinum. The sequence goes on from NC_081354.1 coordinate 177,164,451, forward strand.
TGATAGATATCGGACAGATGTCAGAGGTAGGCTCTTTACTCAGAGAGTAGTAAGGGCATGGAATGCTCTGCCTGCAACAACAGTAGACTCGCCAAATTTAACGGTATTTAAATGGTCATTGGATAAACATATGGATGATAATGGAATAGCATAGGTTCGATGGGCTTCAGATTGGTTTCATAGGTCGACGCAACATCGAGGGCCGAAGGGCCTGTACTGCGCTGTATTGTTCAATGTGCTATGTCAGCTAGTGAAATTTAAACTTAATTAATGCAAGTCTGTAATTCAAAACTCGTCTAAGCACTGGTGGCCAATCTCCTATTATCGACTGCAATAAAAAACCTATTGGTTCACAAATATCCATTAATCAAGGGAAGCTAACATCCTGACCCAATTTCACCTGCACATGACTCCAGTCCCACTGCAATGGAATTAACTGACTGTTGAAATTGCATAATAAGCCTCTCTCAGCCACAACGGCTGGGCAACAAATGCTGACTTTGCCAGTGATAACATCATTCATTGAAAGAATTAATAAAATAACTGCTTACCCAACACAAGGCATAAGTTCTGACAACAGACCACTGAACTGAAACATCAGCTCTCTCTGCACAGAAACTAGTAGTCATGATCTGTATGTCCAGTGTTGTCTGCTTTTATAACCTTAAACTTCCTTTCCTCGTTTAAAACATTCCTTAAAACCTGTCTCCTTGATCAAGCTATCTTTTTGCCTGGCTTGATGTCAAATTTTATTTAGAGTCATAGAGTAATACAGATTGGAAACAGGCCCTTTGACCCAAACTGGTCCATGCTGACCATGGTGCCCACTGACCTAGTTCCAATTGCCCCCATTTGGCCCACATCTCTCTAAACCCTTCCCATCCATGTACCTGTCCAAACATTTTTTAAATGTTGCTATTGTACCAGTCTCAACCACTTGCTCTGGCAGGCCATTCCAAATATGCACCACTCTCTATGTGAAGATGCTGCCCCTCAGGTTCTTCTTAAAGCTTTCCTTTTTCCCCTTAAACCTCTGCTTCTAGTTGTCAATTCCCCATTGGTGATTACAATAAAGATGGCATATTTGTTGTTGATATGGCATCCCTTCAAGCACTTTATTCTTCATGGACAATAAATGGTTTGAGTCTTCACTCAGGTTACCATAATCTAAACCCCACCTTCAACTACCTGCTCCCACTGTCCAGTCATTTGTCTGGTACACTAATCATCATGGTGCCCCACCTCCCCAGACAATATTAAAACTGAATTTCTTGATTGGGTGATCTTTGAGTGTTAGTCTAACATTTTTAGCCTTTTGGCCAACCATTAATTTTCATAGCATTGGAACACCTTTTCCTTCATTTCTTTTTTTACTCCACTCGTGGGATATAAGCTTTGCTGGCTGGGCCAGCATTTATTGCCTGTCCTTAGTTGCCCTCGAGAAAGTGGTGGTGAGCTGCCTTCCTGAAGCACTGCAGCCCATGTAGGTTCTCCCACAATTCTCTAAGGGAGGGAATTCCAGGACCTTGACCCAGCAACAGAAAAGGAATGGTGGCATGTTTCCATATCTGGATGGCGATTGTGGGGAGGTTGGACACTATTGGACACCACTCTTAACTTCTTTAGTTAACTATGAATGATTCATCCTTCTCATGGTGGCTTTATTTCTCAATCAGGTATATTTTTGTTCATCTCTATGGAGTCTCAGTTTAAATGTCTGCCACCTCGTATCTACTCTCTTACCATTTAACATAACCTCCCATTCTATTTTATTCAGCTCTGTCCTTATACGTTAGCCATTGTTTTTATTTAAGTTTAAGATTCAAAGTTTGAGATGAAGCCTCTCAGTCTGTACCGGTGTGCCTTAACACGTGTATCTATCAAACAGCAAAAGCTGAGGAATCTAGTGCACAGTGATAAGCCGTGGTTAATGTCGCCCGAGACCAATAATTCGAATCGCTGTGAACATCAGACACCACATGCTGTGCCCTGGAATTATGTCAATGCTAAACATCAACCCTGAGAAATCGGATAGACTTTTTAAAATTAAACTTTGAAGTAGTACAGTGCCTGGACTCATTTAATATTGAACAACAAAGATCCCTAATCAAATGCCATCTTCTCATCCATTTATTCAGAGCAGGATAAAGCCTTAAAATGATCAACTCCTTAACAGCTGCCTTTCTTAGAATGACAGGCCAATTCCAACAGACCTCATTCCATATATTTTATACGCAAGGTCAGTCCTATTAGCCTCATCTCCAACCCCTTCTTTGCCACTTCACACACATACATGTTAGAAACAGATCAGGATTGGTAGTCCCTCAATTTATAAATATACAACTGAACACAGGAGATTCCATACTCCTTAAGTAATCTTAACACGCTATAAGATTTTTCAAGAATCGCTTAATGAACTATATGCAATGTACAGAAACCATGGTGAGGATTCCCTGTCATTCATAGAACCCCGACAGTGCAGGAGCAGGCCATTCAGCCCATCCAGTCCACACCACCCTCACAGACAGCATGCTTCCCAGACCTACACTGTTGCTACAGCTTTGCATTTCCTATGGCTAATACACCTAGCATGCACACTCTGGGCAATTTAGCATGGCCAATACACATGATCTGCATATTTGTGGACTGTGGGAGGAAGCCCACGCAGACACAGGGCAAATGTGCAAATTCCACACATACAGTTGCCCGAGGTTGAAATTGAATCCAGGTTCCTGGTACCATGAGGTAGCAGTGCTCACCACTGAGCCACAATGCCACCCTATTCTATTCATCCAATAGAAAGTGAGTGCATAATATTTGCACAGATCACAAGCTGTCCAAACTAATGTATCTGACGACATCTTCAGTCAGCCAAACTCTCACTTTACCAAAAGTCTTGTCATGTTGTACTCACTCTGATAATTTGTTTTCATACAGTAAACAGGAGTCACAATTCTCCATTCAATGATGGGAGCCTATTCTTCACGTTTATCTTCTCTGGCTTTTCACTGAGCTGTCAACGCAGAGAGAGTCACAACACTGAGCCCAACAATCCAGGTTGCCACTCAGCACAGAACCATGGGAGTGCTGCAGTGACAATGCTGTGATCTCCTGGGTGAGATTTTAAACAGAAAACCCATTTATCCTCTCTTGTGGGCATTAAAAATTTTCTCAGTGAAGAGCCGCGAGCTCACTCCTGTTCTAGTTAAAACCTATCCCTCCATCAACATCAGCAACACCAACTGGTGCTGCAAAAAGACATATTTTTCCTAAGATTTTCATCTGCACTCATCAGGACTATTTGCAACAAGTCCACTTTAAGGGAAACACTGTCATTTATGCTGAGAGTGCCTATTGGTTGGAAGGTGGACTATAATTTGTAGGGGTGTCGCTGTGGAAAATATATTGATCACTTATGATCAACAAGTAACTGTTAAACCAGACAGGTTGACTCTGATTGGTCAGAGCATTGCCCTGAGAAATGGATCAGCAATTGGCTGTCATCTATTTAGTTAAATTGAATCGGTCACATTGCATTTACGTACTCTTTCTGTTTACAGGCAACAAGGCCCTATGCATTAATATAAGTACTTTTATAATACCTTAGTATGCCACACGATATGCCTGCCTGACAATCTTAAAATTAGGAGTAAGTAGCTTTAGACTGAAAAAACATGTCAAACTTCCTCAGAATCTTATATGCTTCAATGAGATCCTCTCTCATTCATCCAAACTCCAAAGAACAAAGACCCAACTTCCTTAACTGTTTTGCATAAAACAAGCATTTCATCCCATCTTCTTTGAACTCCTTCCAATATCATTAAGTTGTTGCTTATGTATGGAGACCATAATTTTACTTAGGGCCATGATGTAGAGGTGCCGGTGTTGGACTGGGGTGGACGAGGGCAAAAATCATATAACATCAGGTTACAGTCCAGCAGGTTTATTTGAAGGCACTAGCTTTCGGAGTCCCGCTCCTTCTTCGGATGTCAGTGAAGGAGTGAGACTCCAAAAGCTTATGTCTTCAAATAAACTTTTTGGACTATAACCTGGTGTCGCGTGATTTTTGACTTTACTTAGTGCCAAAAGTTGGTAACCACGGCAGGTAGCTTGAGTCAAGAAACCTCTTAATTCCATACATCTGCCTCTGTAAGAAATGTTCAAGTATTTTTTCTGGTGATGGAGCTGTTGTGAGATGGAGTCCCACACAATAACCTCAATGTAGTCATCCCAGAAGGGCTGGTTAGAAGACCTGCACAGTTCCCTGCACTAATGTCCCTGTGCCAGGCATCTTAGGCCCTCTATATTTGATTATTTACATCCTTTCAAGTCTCCCACCATTCCCACTCCACCCCACGATCCACCCACACTCCCCATAGTTCCCTATCCAAACAACGCACACAGCCTTTGAAAACATCGCTGCTAATTCAATGGCAATGCACAGCCTCAAACCAAACTGTGGTTCAAACCAAATTAATCCCAACACAGGCTTCAACCCCACCTCCCCAACTACCCTTCAATGGATCTTCATACAGCTCATGCCAATTCAATATCAATCAATGCCTTTTCTGCATTTGCACAAAGTACAGATAATAACAATGGCATGTCTTTAAGTATGAAAAATGTTACACACAAATCATCTCTCGAACATCCAGTGAATTTAGATCCTGGATGAAACCCCACCCTCCCCCCACCACCATTGTTGTGTTCCCAGCGGTTTTATAATTCACTCATGGAATATGGGCATCGTTGGCTGAGCCAGCATTTATTGTCTGTCCCTAGATGCCGTTGAGAAGTTGGAGGTGAGTTGTTTGCTCAAACTGCTACAGTCCATGTGCTGTAGGTAGACCCACAATGCCATTAGGGATGGAATTTCAGAATTTTGCTCCTGGAACGGCGATATATTTCCAAGTCAGTATAATGAGTGTCTTGAATAGGAACGTGCAGGTGTTGATATTTCCATTATCTACTGCCCTTGTCCATCTGGATGGAAATGTTCATGGGATTGGAAGGTGCTGTTTGAGGATGTGTCGTGAATTTCCACAGTTTATTCCACTGCCACTGAGTGACAGTGGTGGAGGGAGGGGATGTTTGTGGATGTGATGCTAAAATAGCGGGCTGCTTTGTATTGGGAGGTGTCAAGCTTCTTAATGTTGTTGAAACTGCACCATCCAGGCTAATGGGGAGTATTCCATCGCAGACGGTGAACAGGGTCTTGGAAGTCAGGAGGTGAGTTACTCACTGCAAGATTCCTATCATCTGACCAGCTACTTTACCATTGTGTTTTTAATGATTGATCTAGTTCAATTTTTGGTCATAAGTAATGCTCAGGATATCAGTTGTGGGGGATTCGGTGTTGGTAATGGCAAACAATAATGATTAGATTCTGTTTTGCTGGAGATGGTTATTGCCTAGCATTTTAGTGCCACAAATGTTACTTGCCACTTTTCAGCCCAAGCCTGGATTTTGCCCAGGTCTTGTTGATGTTATTTCTGAAGAGCTGTCTTGAGAAAACATATTCTGTTCTGTTTTTATTTAACAAAATGTGTCTTTCACTGAAATACTAGCATGCTATGCAGTCAATCTGGTTTTAACGATAAAACAGAAGAAATGAAGACAAAACAGAATAAACCAAGTTACTTACATATAGTAAAACTTGAAAGATTCTAAAACAACAACAAAATCTCTTCTATCCCATCACCATTACATTAGTGAAATATCAGAGATGGTTCACTTCTATATTAAATATATAGGTTTGACTTAACCATTTATTTCAATTTCTAGTCTTGAGAGTTTGAAGCTTTTTATCTTGATTAATCATATGATTAAGCTTAAATTTTCTTTGCTTCAAATACCCCCTCAGTGTTCCACTCAAATGCTTCCTGAGCTTTCAACTAAAACCCATGCATTGGGGTAATCTATTTCCTAACTTTTCTGAACTAATTTCTTTCTCTGAGAGAAATTGCTTCATACATTTAACCTCAACCAGAACTCCCATGAATTGCAAACAAAAGCTTTTCAAGCTATGGGCTTTTCCTCCTGAACAAAAAAAAACAAATCCCATTTCTTCTAACCGAAAGCAAGCTAGTGTTCTTCAGAGGCCACTTGTAAAAGCAAATTCCCATTATCACCCAGGAGCTTTCTCTCTCAAAATGGTTTTTAAAAAAGACATGAATCGAGAAACACTGACAAGTTAAGCATTAAACTTCCACATGTTCACAGACCAAAACCCAGACACCACTAATTCAAAATATGAGCTCCAAAATCAGTGATAACCTATGTTACTTACACAATTTATATCACACACAGCTGTTACATCTTTAAAAAATTTGGTTAGCTATGACTCACCCTTTATAAGGCCATATTGCAACCTCAGTTCACATTTGTCCAAATGTTCAGTAACTCTGTCCCAAATAATACATCACAGTAACTTCCCCACAACAAGAGATTAAACTAATAAGCCTGTTTCTGAACTCATCCCTCAGAGCCTTTACACACGATGGAGTGATATTGACAAATTTCCAATCCAAGGATATAATTCATGAATTAAGAGCTTTTAGCATCCCGTATCCACTGGCAACCATGTGTCAGAACCTAAAGGGGAGGGCATTCATGAGTGAATTTGTCAGGGTCAGTGTCTTTGATTTATTCCATTGACTGAAAGTGGGCCTAGAGCCCGCCATTACTACTGATACTTTATTAAATGTTCTTATATAGCCTGGGGTCATCCAGACTGCCTTGAGGAATTGTCACTGCTATTCACTTATCAGTAGCGCACAAGTGCATGAAGCAAGTGTCAGGCATCTGGTTTTATTAAAGCAAAGGTTATTTTCTCTTTCTCCATTGACAGACAGCGGTAGCTTAATTGACAGGATGATGACAGCAATCTTGAAGGTCTGAGCAATTGTACAGTGCATCCGAGTAGCTGTGCACAGTCCCATGATGAGCAGACACCTTCTCAACTCTATCAGTGAGTGACTTGTTTGTAGCCAGCAGCAGCACATCAAAACTAATCTCCCAGCTCCTTGTGTCGTGCCACAATGTTTTTTGGGTTAAAGCGGTCAATTTAGCCTGCAATTTTCCAGTACCAACAGAAGCATTAAACCACCAGGAAAGGCATTGGCCATTCGGTTTTTTGACACTTCTCTATTGTCCCATTTGATTTTGGTTCACCCTCACTTGCACCCAAGGCTTCCACCTTTGCACCATGCCCTTCAGTACCCCTACGTTAGAAAACCCTGACCAACAGGTTGACACACATGCCGCTAGAAAGGCACACTTTCATGTTTCATGAACAATCCATTCCGTTTGAGTCCTCCTCAAGGTTTATAGGTCTGGAATGAGCCCTGAAAGCTCTCATTCTTTTTCCCATTTGGAATCGTGCCCAATCAGAAAATGGAAGCTTTATCAGCAAGGTTGCCGGTCCCTGAGGTTGAGCAAAGTGTGCTTGATTCTGAGGCAGAACCGGCACAACACAGTAATCCAACAATTTCAAAGATTCGCTAACTTTATTGATCAATGCAGTGTGTAGAAATGCTGCTTTCTTTCTCCCTGTGTATTCTTGACCACATTCAGGAGCCTTACATAAGAAGACAGTATGCTCGACACATTGGAATGCTAGGAAAGAGCTACACACAGCAATGTTTCATTTGAAACCTGCCTGCAATATGTCAATACTGTGCTTTGTTATTACACTAGTAAATGGATAGATGTCCATTTTCAGTGTTTGGCTGTTTTCACATAGTTGTCATCAGCTGTGGCATAATGCATAATTTCAATCATTGTCGATGTTCCCCAGAGAAAGATGTACATTTGTCCTATTCCCGTTTGTTGATAGTAGCCTTGTCATTGCTGTATAATTTCAATAATCAATCCAAGATCTTCTGCTCTGTTGATACAGTAATGTCCAATGTCTTCATGTGTCTGATGTTACAATGAACTGCTAATTATCTTGCCTTTATAGTGGCATTAACAGTAACTGAAGGGCATAAAGTTAAGTTAATTGGCCAACAAAAGAACCCCAGAGGTGAGGAAAATTTCATTTACTCAGCGAGTTGTTATGGTCTGTAAGAGTGGTGGAATTAGATTTAATCAGAGCTTTCAGAAGTACACAAGAAACAAGCTTTAAAAGGAAGCATTTATAGAGATATAGAACATAGAACATAGGACATAGAACAATACAGCCCTTCAGCCCTCGATGTTGTGCTGACCTGTGAACTAATCTAAGCCCCTCCCCTACACTATCCCATCATCATCCATATGCTTATCCAAGGACTGTTTAAATGCCCCTAATGTGGATGAGTTAACTACATTGGTAGGCAGGGCGTTCCACGCCCTTATCACTCTCTGAGTAAAGAACCTGCCTCTAACATCTGTCTTAAATCTATCACCCTTCAATTTGTAGCCATGCCCCCTTGTACAAGCTGAAGCCATCATCCTGGGAAAAAGATTCTCACTGTCCACCCTATCTAATCCTCTGATCATCTTGTATGTCTCTATTAAATCCACTCTTAGCCTCCTTCTCTCCAATGAGAACAGACCCAAATCCCTCATCCTTTCTTCATAGGGCCTGCACTCCAGACCAGGCAACATCCTGGTAAATCTCCTCTGCACCTTTTCCAACGCTTCCACATCCTTCCTGTAATGGGGTGACCAGAACTGCATGCAATATTCCAAATGAGGCCGCACTAGCGTTTTGTACAGTTGCAGCATGACATCACGGCTCCAGAACTCAATCCCTTTACCAATAAAACCTAACACACCATAAGCCTTCTTAACAGCACTATCAACCTGGGTGGCAACTTTCAGGAATCTATGTACATGGACACCAAGATCCCTCTGCACATCTACACTACCAAGAATCTTTCCATTGACCCGGTACTCTACCTTCCTATTATTCCTCCCAAAGTGAATCACCTCATATTTATCGGCATTGAACTCCACTTGCCACCTTTCAGCCCAATTCTGCAGTTTATCCAAGTCTGTAGTGTCATCTGCAAACTTACCAACCCATCCACCAATGCCCGCGTCCAAGTCATTTATAAAAGTGACAAACAACAGTGGTCCCAAAACAGATCCTTGAGGCACACCACTAGTAACTGGACTCCAGGCTGAATATTTTCCATCAACCACCGCTCGTTGCCTTCTTACAGAAAGCCAGTTTCTAATCCAAACTGCTAAATCTCCCTCAATCCCATGCCTCTGTATTTTCTCCAATAGCCTACCATGTGGAATCTTATCAAAGGCTTTACTGAAGTCCATGTACACCACGTCAACTGCCCTACCCTCATCCACATGCTTGGTCACCTTCTCAAAAAACTCAATGAGGTTTGTAAGACAGATGTGTGGGATGGGAAGAGGAGCAGCCTAATTAAATGGTTCCTCCAAATTGATACCATTGCCACACTGGACCAATGGCCTCCTCTGGACTGTACGATAGCATCATTAAAATCTCACAGTCATTCTTTGACCTATAGATCTTTGATTAATTTCTTATTGATGCTACATCCAAGTTCTGTCCCCAGAGTTGTGTATTTAATGCCCCTAATCCAACTATTCACCATCTCTCCATCTCCTAGTCACAATGTAACCATTTTGAGGGGTTCTTGTGTTGCAGTGGCAGTGTCCTTACCTCTGAGTCAGGAGGCCCGAGGTCAACTCCCACCTGCTCCTGGGGTAATAGCATCTCTGAACTGATTAGTTGGAAAATATCTGAAAAGTCAGTTCGCTCTGACCAGCAGGTTTAAAATTCCAAACACTGTAAGCTGTCCAGGAGGAACCATGGATTTAGCTATCTGCCTTTATGAAGTGCATGATGATGAACCAATTTCAGAACTTGTAAGGGAAAACAAATAAAAAAGGTAGATAACCAGCAGGCAAATAACCCACCCCATAAGGCCTCTCCTCTGAGTTCTGATCTGAATAAGGTATTGAGGTCATGATCAAAAATATCCACAGATGTGTCTGGCTTTGCATCATTAATTTTTTCAAACAGCTCCTGGAGAACGGAAGGCCCTGTGAGAATTCTGATTGGAAATCCAATCCCGTCCTTCTCTACAACATTCGAACGCTGCTCAAAGTGTTGTTATGAATTACTTTCCCACACAGTACTCAATTAAGCTCAGGAGCTGCCTCCAGATCTCAGCAGCCAGTCTCACAAGAGAGTCATTACTTCCTACAGCAGTTCTAAACAAACTCCCCAGCAACCCACTGTAACCCAGCACACCTGCTTACTTTTCTTGCAAACCTTCAAAAGCAAAGAATTTAACTCTGGCATCTTTGATATTTTCTAGTTTCTTGTTGCGGGTTTGGAAAGAGCTGTTTTTAATGTTTTGTCATATCAGTGAATGAACAATCAGGAATACTTACAGAGATCATTTTAATCTTGAGCATGGCAATGCAAACTGCACAATGCCAGCTCATTTATACACCCCACCAGATCAGCCTTCCATTGGAGCTGTTGCTATCAATTTTGTGATGTCACTAGCAGTACACATTCTCCTGCTCATGCTCCGTCATGTTGAACATTAAGAGAAGGTTTAAAAAATTGGTCAAGAAGTGATGGATTAACCTTCTCAGTAAAATGATCAATGGAGTAATTATTAGGAATGAGAAAGGCATAATAAGTTTGACACTTTCTTCAATAATACGTACCAGACCTCATCAAAAGGCTGCCACAGCTCATCCAAATTCTTCCAGCAGAAGCTTCCTTTTTATTCATTCATGGGGCCTGGGTATTGTTGGCCGAGCCAGTATCTATCAGCTGTCCATGGTTGCCCTTGAAAAGGTGGAGGTGAGTTGCCTATTTGAACCTCAGCACTCCTTATGGTGCAGGGATATTCACAATGATGTCAGGAAGGAGGTTTCTGATCTAGTTCCGAATTGGGAAGTTCCATGACTTGGAAGGGAACTTACAGCTGGTCCTGTCCGTTGTAGCTGTAGCCCTTGCCCCCATACTCAGAAGAAGCCTCAGGCTTAGAAGCCTTCAGCTGTAAGGTGTATGATGATGTCCTGATGTTTTGAAGTGTTGACTTTTTGTTTATTCATTCACAGGATGAGTGTGTCCCTGGATAAGCCAACCTTTATTGACCATTTAAAAGTCAATCACATGGAGACAAATGGTAAGGGAGCAATTTCCTTCCCCAAAGGAAATTAGTGAACCAGATGGGATTTTCCAACAATTGGCAATTGTTTCAAGATCATTATTAGACTCTAAATTTCAAATTTTTATTGAATTCAAATTCCACCATCTGCCGTGACAGGATTTGAACCAAGGTCCCCTGCTTAGCAGTTCAGTGATAATATCACTCGGCCCCCTCTATATGCCGATGTTTTTGCTTCATTCTTTCTCTCATTTGTCTCTACAAACATTAGTTGAACTTAAAAGGCAAGTTGGAATATTTACCAAAGAATGCCATTGAGAGAAAGTTCCTCTGATCTACTGTTTTACTAAAAGTATGAGGATTAAATGACATTGTATACTTAGGACCAATGTTTGAGGTGAAGAAATTTCTTTCTATAAGGAGATGAGCCGATGGCGTTCGCAGTAGTACTTTGAGATGTTTCTTCGATATGTTGCCTGAAATGTTCCTTTGCATATTCCATACAAGCTGTTATATGCTCACAAAAGAAAGAAACTTCACCTGATGAAGGAGCAGTGCTCCAAAAATTTGCAATTTCAAATCAACCTATGGTGTCGTGGGACTTCTGACTTTGTCCACCCCCGGCACAACAACAGCACTTCCACATTAAAGATAAGAAACTTCCAAGCACTGTGATATAAATTGTATGATGTATATGTATAATTTTTAGGTCATTTGTTGTCACATGGGGTTTCTAGTATTTGAATTAGTAACTGGTGAGTTTCCTGCGTGTCCAAAATTAAAAATAAACTTATAAGTCTTTCCATAGTCATAAATGATGGGCCCCAAGTTATTTTAGGAGTTCTGGAACTTGTTCTTTTTAAGCTAAAGGGAAACAGCTAAAGGAGAGTGATACTTTTAGTTTCACTTTTAACTTTGAACGGAAAAGTCCTGTGAAGTCTTTGGAATCAAATAACTATGTGGAAAAGTTCCTCCAAGAAGGAAAGATTATATAAATAATTACGTTACCTTAGAGTGAAGAGATAGTGTTACTCTGAGAACAGAAAGGTTGGGTTACATTTTAAAAAGGTTACTTAAAGCTGAGTATATGTAAGTCAGTGTATGATATCTGTAAGAAAATGCCATCTGCAATTTAAGCCTAAAAGTTAAAGCTGCACGTTATTTAAACTTACCAAGGTATTTGACTCAGAGATTCTGCTGTGTGTGGTGACGTTTTGGGTACTGTACCAGGGTTCTGTTTGAGTTACTGTATAAATACTGTATCATTTAGAATTAAAGAGTCATAGAGGTCTATAGCACTGAAAAAAGATTCTTTGACCTATAAGGTCAAGAACAAGCTCTCAACTATTTTAAGATAACAAAGTGTGAACTGGATGAACACAGCAGGCCAAGCAGCATCTTAGGTGCACAAAAACTGACGTTTCAGGCCTCGACCCTTCATCAGAAAAGAACTATTTTAATCCCATTTTCCTGCATTTAGCTCACAGACTTGTAGGCTTTGCATTGCAAGCATTTTTTTTTATTCATTCACGGGATATGGTTGTCAATGGCTGCGCCAGCATTTATTGCCCATCCCTAATTGCCCAAACAGCAGGTAAGATTCAGCCACTTCATTGTGGGTCTGGAGTTGTATACAGGGCAGGTCAGGTATGAACAACAGATTCCTTAAAGACACTAAGGAGCCAGATGGGTTTTTCTGATAATCGACAATGGATTCATGGTCATCATTAGGCTCTTAATTTCAGATTTTTATTGAATGCCAAATCACCATCTGCCATGGTTGGATTTGAACCCAGGTCCCCAACCCATTTATCCAATTGATCGAGATCTCTTTTTAGTCTTAGATAACATTCACTATGTTATCTAACTGTCCACTATACCACCAATCTGGTGTCATCCACAAACTTACTAACAATGTTACTAGTAGTGTACCGCAAGGGTCAGTGTTGGGTCCACTGCTGTTTGTCATTTTTGTAAATGACCTGGCTGAGGGCGTAGAAGGATGGGTTAGTAAATTTGCAGATGACACTAAGTCGGTGGAGTTGTGGATAGTGACGAAGGATGCTGTAGGTTGCAGAGAGACATAGATAAGCTGCAGAGCTGGGCTGAGAGGTGGCAAATGGAGTTTAATGCAGACAAGTGTGAGGTGATGCACTTCGGTAGGAGTAACCGGAAGGCAAAGTACAGGGCTAATGGTAAGATTCTTAGTAGTGTAGATGAGCAGAGAGATCTCAGTGTCCATGTACACAGATCCTTGAAAGTTGCCACCCAGGTTGACAGGGCTGTTAAGAAGACATACAGTGTTTTAGCTTTTATTATCAGAGGGATCGAGTTCCGGAACCAAGAGGTTATGCTGCAGCTGTACAAAACTCTGGTGCGGCCGCACTTGGAGTATTGTGTGCAGTTCTGGTCACTGCATTATAAGAAGGTTGTGGAAGCTTTGGAAAGGGTGCAGAGGAGATTCATTAGGATGTTGCCTGGTATGGAGGGAAGGTCTTACAAGGAAAGGCTGAGGGACTTGAGGCTGTTTTCATTAGAGAGAAGAAGATTGAGAGGTGACTTAATTGGAACATATAAAATAATCAGAGGGTTAGATAGAGTGGATAGGGAGAGACTTTTTCCTAGGATGGTGACGGCGAGCATGAGGGGGCATAGTTTTAAATTGAGGGATGAAAGATATAGGACAGATGTCAGAGGTAGTTTCTTTACTCAGAGAGTAGTAAGGGAATGGAACGCATTGCCTGCAACGGTAGTAGATTCGCCAGCTTTGGGTACATTTAAGGCGTCATTGGATAAGCATATGGATGTACATGGAATAGTGTAGGTTAGATGGGCTTGAGGTCGGTATGACAGGTCGGCACAACACGGCCTGTACTGTGCTGTAATGTTCTATATGTTCTATATAATGTTGCCTACCTTCTCATCCAAATAGTTTATACAAATGACAAACAGAAGTGGACCCAGTGCCGATCCCTGTGGAACACCACTGGTCACAGGTCTCCAGTCTGGAAAACAACCCTCCTCCACCATCCTCTGTCTCCAGCCATCAATTATCCAATTGGCAAGCTCATCCCGAATCCCATATGATCTAACTTTACGAATTAGTTTATCATGTGGAGCATTATCAAACGATTTACTAAAGTCCAAGTAAACAGTGTCTACCACTCTCTCTCATCAATCTTTTTGGTTACTTTCTCAAAGAACTCATCCCTCGCACAAATCCATGCTGACTGTCCCTAATCATTCCTTGCCTCTACAAATGCATGTAAATCATATTTTCAAAATCCAGTCCTACAACTTAACCACCATAGATGACAGACTGACAAGTCTATAATAATAAAATGTGAGGCTGGATGAACACAGCAGGCCCAGCAGCATCACAGGAGCACAAAAGCTGACGTTTCGGGCCTAGACCCTTCATCAGAGAGGGGGATGGGGTGAGGGTTCTGGAATAAATAGGGAGAGAGGGGGAGGCGGACTGAACATGGAGAGAAAAGAAGATAGGTGGAGAGAGTATAGGTGGGGAGGTAGGGAGGGGATACGTCAGTCCAGGGAAGACGGACAGGTCAAGGAGGTGGGATGAGGTCAGTAGGTAGGAGATGGAGGTGCGGCTTGGGGTGGGAGGAAGGGATGGGTGAGAGGAAGAACAGGTTAGGGAGGCAGAGACAGGTTGGACTGGTTTTGGGATGCAGTGGGTGGAGGGGAAGAGCTGGCTGGTTGTGTGGTGCAGTGGGGGGAGGGACGAACCGGGCTGGTTTAGGAATGCGGTGGGGGAAGGGGAGATTTTGAAACTGGTGAAGTCCACATTGATACCATATGGCTGCAGGGTTCCCAAGCGGAATATGAGTTGCTGTTCCTGCAACCTTCAGGTGGCATCATTGTGGCACTGCAGGAGGCCCATGATGGACATGTCATCTAAAGAATGGGAGGGGGAGTGGAAATGGTTTGCGACTGGGAGGTGCAGTTGTTTATCACGAACCGAGCGGAGGTGTTCTGCAAAGCGGTCCCCAAGCCTCCGCTTGGTTTCCCCAATGTAGAGGAAGCCACACCGGGTACAATAGATACAGTATACCACATTGGCAGATGTGCAGGTGAACCTCTGCTTAATGTGGAAAGTCATCTTGGGGCCCTGGGATAGGGGTGAGGGAGGAGGTGTGGGGGCAAGTGTAGCATTTCCTGAGGTTGCAGGGGAAGGTGCTGGGTGTGGTGGGGTTGGAGGGCAGTGTGGAGCGAACAAGGGAGTCACGGAGAGAGTGGTATCTCCGGAAAGCCAACAAGGTGGGGATGGAAAAATGTCTTGGGTCGTGGGGTCAGATTGTAGATGGCGGAAGTGTCGGAGGATGATGCGTTGTATCGGAGGTTGGTGGGGTGGTGTGTGAGAATGAGGGGGATCCTCTTTGGGCGGTTGTGGCGGGGGCGGGGTGTGAGGGATGTGTTGCGGGAAATGCGGGACAGGCGGTCAAGGGCGTTCTCAATCACTGTGGGGGGAAAGTTGCGGTCCTTAAAGAACTTGGACATCTGGGATGTGCAGGAGTGGAATGCCTCATCGTGGGAGTAGATGCGGCGGAGGCGGAGGAATTGGGAATAGGGGATGGAATTTTTGCAGGAGGGTGGGTGGGAGGAGGTGTATTCTAGGTAGCTGTGGGAGTCGGTGGGCTTGAAATGGACTTCAGTTACAAGCTGGCTGCCTGAGATGGAGACTGAGAGATCCAGGAAGGTGAGGGATGTGCTGGAGATGGCCCAGGTGAACTGAAGGTTGGGGTGGAAGGTGTTGGTGAAGTGGATGAACTGTTCGAGCTCCTCTGGGGAGCAAGAGGCGGCGCCGATACAGTCATCAATGTAACAGAGAAAGAGGTGGGGTTTGGGGCCTGTGTAGGTGCGGAAGAGGGACTGTTCCACGTAACCTACAAAGAGGCAGGCATAGCTGGGGCCCATGCGGGTGCCCATGGCCACCCCCTTGGTCTGTAGGAAGTGGGAGGAATCGAAAGAGAAGTTTTTGAGGGTGAGGACGAGTTCGGCTAGGCGGATGAGGGTGTCGGTGAAGGGGGACTGTTCGGGCCTGCGGGACAGGAAGAAGCGGATGGCCTTGAGGCCATCTGCATGCGGAGTGCAGGTGTATAGGGATTGGATGTCCATGGTGAAAATGAGGGGTTGGGGGCCAGGGAATTGGAAGTCCTGGAGGAGGTGGAGGGCATGGGTGGTGTCACGGACGTAGGTATTGAGTTCCTGTACCTAAGGGGAGAAAATGGAGTCCAGATAGGTGGAGATGAGTTCGGTGGGGCAGGAACAGGCTGAGACGATGGGTCGACCAGGGCAGGCAGGTTTGTGGATTTGGGAAGGAGATAGAAACAGGCCTGCAAAGACCATGCGCCGACAAGTCTATAATCCTTGAACATAAATCACAAAAATGCTACTGTCTATGTGTTCAGCAGGAAATAGGAAATGCAAATGGAATATTGACCTTTATTTCAAAGGGAATGGAGTGTAAAAGTACGCGGCACAGTGTTAGTGTCCCTATTTCTGAGCCAGGAGGTCTGGATTCCAGCCCCACCTGTTCCAGAGGTGTACAATAACATCTCTGAACAGGTTGTTTGGAAAATATCTCGAAAGGTCAGGAGGTCTTGCTTAAACAATGCAAAGCACTAATTAGATTACTGCTGGAATATTACAAACAGTTTTAGGTCCTTTATCAAAGGAAAGAAATACTAGCAATGAAGACAGTCCAGAGAAGGTTTACTTAGTTGATCTCAGGTATGGAGGGACTGTCTTATGAGGAAAAGATAAGAAGGTTGGGCCTGTGTTTATTGAAATGTAGCAGAATGTGAGATGATCTTATTGAATTATATATGATTCTTAGGGGACTTAACAGGATACATGCAGTAAGATTGGTTCTCATTGTAGGAGAGTCTTGGCCCAGAGAGCATAAGGTCAAAATAAAGGACGCATATTTCAGACAGAGATGAGGAAGACTTCTTCTCTCAGATGGCTGTGAATCAAAGGAATTTTTACCACACAGAGCCATTAAGTATGTTCAAGTCTGAGATAGATTTTTAATTGATAAAGGAATTGAGCATTATAGGCAAAAGGCAGGAAGATGGAATAGAAGATAATCAGATCAACCATGACCTCATGGAATGATGAGCAGACTTGACGGGCTGAATGGCCTATTTTGCACCACTGCTGTTACTGGTTATCACCTGTGGTTCAAAGCTGAGGCCTCATTTGTCCTTCCTTGCAGAATTAACAGGCCCAACAGTGCGAGTCAAGACATACATCTTGTTTGGAAGAACAAGGCAAAGCATAGAAGTTCAATGGGTGGCATGGTGGTTCAGTGGACACTATGGTCAACTTAGTATTGTCACTCCAATTGACTCACACATCTTTGGACTATGGGAGGAAACTAGAGCACCTGGAGGAAATGCATGCAGACAAATGGAGAATATGCAAACTTCACACAGACAGTGACCCAACGATGGAATTGAAACTGGGTTGTAAGCACTGAACCACCATGCCACCCACTGAACTGCTGTGCTTTGCTTGTTCTTCCAAACAAGATGTATGCCTTGACTGGCACTGTTGGGCCTGTAATATCTGCAAGGAAGGACAAATGAGGCCTCAGCTTTGAACCACGGCTGAAAACCAGTAACTGCAGTGGTGCAGAATTCCTTCTACGTTGTACTGGCGCGTTAGCCTATAATTTACATTCACGTTTTTAGCTTGGGACTTGAGCCCGCAATTTTGTGACATAAAGCCAAGAGTATGACCCATTTAGCCACAGCTGAGGAGTGGACCAGTGCTGATCAGGACATGGGGAAAACTTTCTCTCAGACTTTCCTTTTCCTTTGCTGCATTGAACTGAATCTAGTTACAGCACTAACTGAACCCAGTTATCGGCTAAAATCAAAGAGCGCAGCCACAGGCTGAGGAATTTGTGCACCACATTTATTGATCGATTTGGCGCAAATTATTTTCAAAGACGTTGGTTTACACACAAGTCTCTAAGATGGCTATGATGAGCGTAAAGAAGAATTTGATGCATTGGGTTCCCATGAGTCAATCACAGCTTGTGGAACAAAGGAAAGGCAACCACTGGAATAAAATATGAGTGAGCAATCAGCACTTGGCAGAATCCAAGTCATTCCTTGAATAAACTACTGTGTTTTCTTGAATGTTCCCTGCAAAAAAAAATACAAAAATCTCTGATGCCACTGTTGACTCTTCCTATTCCTACTGTTAGGACTCCAGACCTGCCCTCCAAATATTAGGAGAGTGGTCCAGGAAATGGCTGATGAAATTCAATGTGAGTAAATGTGAGGTTTTGCACTGTGGTAAAAAGAATACAGGCACAGACTAAAATGGTGAGAAAATTCGCAAAGCAGAAGTACAAAGGGGTCTGGGAGTGTTGGCCCAGGATTCTCTAAAGGTTAACTTGCAGGTAGAGTCCGTAATTAAGAAAGCGAATGTAATGTTGTCGTTTATCTTAAGAGGGTTGGAATATAAAAGCAGCGATGCGCCTCTGAGGCTTTATAAAGCTCTAGTTAGGCCCAGTTTAGAATACTGTGTCCAGTTTTGGGCCCACACCTCAGGAAGGACATACTTGCCCTGGAGCGTGTCCAGCAGAGATTCACATGGATATTCCCTGGACTGGTAGGTTTAACGTATGATGAACGGCTAAGGATCCTGGCGTTGTACTCATTAGGGTTTAGAAGGTTGAGGGGAGATCTAATAGAAACTTACAAGATAATGTATGGTTTGGAAGGGGTGGACACTAGGAAGTTGTTTCCGTTAGGCAGGGAGACTGGGACCTGTGGGCACAGCCTTAAAATTAGAGGGGGTAAATTTAAAACTGAAATGAGACGACATTTCTTCAGCCAGACAGTGGTGGGCTTGTGGAATTCATTGCCGCAGAGTGCAGTGGAGGCCAGGACATTGGATGCCTTCAAGGCAGAGATCGACAAATCCTTGATCTCAGAAGGAATCAAGGGCTATGGGGAGAGTGCAGGGAAGTGGAGTTGAAATGCCCATCAGCCATGATTTAAATGGCGGAGTGGACCTGATGGGCCAAATGGCCTTACTTCCACTCCTATGTCTTATGGTCTTATGGTCACGATCCTGTGCAAGACCAGCAATTGATCTGGTAGGGGACCAGGAACTTTTATTTACAAAGTAGACAAATAGGTAGACCCCAGAGTTTTACTGAGATGATAAGATTCCATAGTTTGAAACAAACACCAATAAGTTACAGGTTGGAACAGTAAGACAATGTATCGTAATATATAGTAACTGCACAATGTATTCCCAACACCTGGAAATAACATATGGTAAACTTGGGCAATAAACTGTGTTTGAACATCCCACACCGCACATTAAATACAGAATATACAGATCCTATGGATTTCTCAGTAACTCCTGTTACCCAAAAGGACCACTCCAACCCTTTACCCAGGCATTCTTCCCTCATGTGACAGAAAAAAGACAGGGAATCAATAGGGCTTTAATTAAGCAAACACTTTTTTTATTAAACTCTTTAGGTACCAATACTCAATATAAAGCATAAATTAGTTTCAACATTTACTTTATACTTCATCGAACTTAAATTCAACTGTAACTCACATTCGATTTCACCCTTGGGCGACGGTCTGTGTGGAGTTTGCACATTCTCCCTGTGTCTGTGTGGGATTCCTCCGGGTACTCCAGTTTTCTCCCACAATCTGAAAATGTGCAGGCTAGGTGGATTGGCCGTGCTAAATTGCCCGTAGTGTTCAGGGATGTGTGGGTTATAGGGGGATGGGTCTGGGTGGGATACTCAGGGTCAATGTGGACTAGGGCTGAAGGGCTGAAGGAATTCAATAAAATCTTTGCCATCACTAGCTTCACCCAGTTCAGGTTTACCCTTGTGTTTTTCCTGAGCTCTAATATTTCGCTGTTGCATCAAGTAAATAATTCTTGTGCCTTTCCAATGCCTGACCTCCCTCCCCCCACCCCTTCCTCACCAACCCACCCAGGAGAGGTGTGTCGAGACCATTAGGTGGGACAATTTAGATGGCAGGATAAACATGCTATTAGCTCCCTAAAGATCCCTTAAAATTCAATAGACAATAGACAATAGGTGCTGGAGTAGGCCATTCGGCCCTTCAAGCCAGCACCACCATTCATTATGATCATGGCTGATCATCCACAATCAGTATGCTGATTCAGAGATTGAGAAGGGAAGTAACATGGTTTATGAAGAGAATTCCAGAAGGCAGGGGGATTACAGGAGAGCAGGAACAAGCAGGAATCTAGAATTCAGGGCCCAGAATATTTGGGAAATAAATTCAATGCTGGAGTAAGGCCATGAAGGGATTTGAAGACAAAGTTGCCAACATTTGCAGTTGCACTATGGAGCATTGAACCATAGTTCATGATGGGGATGAAAACTTTTCAGTCAATGGAATATCTTCAGAATAGCTATAGTTTACAAAGAATACAGAGTTCGTAACTTAATCTTTGATCAATTCTTGATGTGAGGAAAGTGTAGTTGGTTTTAGTAGTCTGACGTAAGAAGCCAATGGTTCAGAATGGAACTGTGTCGCCTAGGCTGCAAGCTCATTGTTTAAAACATCAGGGTGGACCAGGGCATCCAGGCTGCAAAGAGAACAGGGCAAATGGATTTGGTTTGGCTTGCTTCAACAAAGCTGAAAGAGTGTTGACTGAATGGTCGTCTTCAGTGGCATGAGCCTTTATGGTTATATGGCTGGATTCATGTTATGGAAAGAGTGAGAACGATGATCAAGTGAACATAAACATTGATCTCACCTGAAAATTGATCATCCCTCTCTTCAGTAAACTGTGAGTTGGGATGGGGAATGAGTCCCAGTAGACATTTCCAGAACTGAGCTTGTGAAATCCTTGTTAGACAAGGTATTTTTATTCACTCATAGGATGTTGGGTTTGGCTTTGAAATGTTGGGGGATGAGGTGCCACCTTGAACTGCTGCAGTCCCTGCTGCTGTAGGTAGATCCACGATGCCCTTAGGGAGGGAAATCCGGGAATTTTTCATGGACTCTGAAGGAAGATTTATACATTTCCAAGTCAGGATGGTAAGTGGTTCGGGGGAGAATCTTCTGGTGATGATGTTCCTCTGTATCTGCATTTTAGGCGGAAGTGTTGTGGGTTTTGAAGTTGCTGCTAGAAGAACCTCAGTGAATATCTGCAATGCATCTTATAAATGGTACACACTGCTGCTACTAAGTGCAGTGGTGGAGAGAGTGAATGCTTGTGGATGTAGTACTAATCAAGTGGACTGCCTTGTCCTGGATGGTGTCAAGCTTCTTGAGTGTTGTTGGAGATGCATCCATCCAGGCAAGTGGGGAAGATTCCATCACACTCCTGATCTGTGCCTTGTAGATGGTGAACAGGGAGCCAGGAAGTGAGTTACTGCCTGCAGGATTCCTATGCATGTTGGGTGATGTAGATTGACAGTGATTAAATGGAGATACAGTGGTGATCCACAATGATCTAGTTGAATGGCTGGTGAAGCTGAAAGCCCCACAAAGAGATTGTTTTGGGATTTATTTAGCCACAGACTTGAAGGGAATAATTAACTTTTGCCATGTTTAGACTCAGTGCAAGATCCAAGCCAAAGAATTACCTGAGAAAAATAAGACAATTATACTACTGTAACATTTTTTGCCTGAAAAGTTGATGCTCCTTTTTATTTGATAATGAACTTGGTTGATTACAGTACCCAATGCATATCTGTTGACTGATAAGGTTTAAAAAAATGGGGCTTAACTTTACATCTCTTTCTTTTCTGAAGGAGAATGCTCAAGACAGCAGGTTTATTGCTTTTGTGGAAAGTCTGCTTCCTATAATTAATATCTTGGGATAGGAGGGGCTGAGGAATGGGGATTTCTTTTTTTATCTCCAGCCAGATTTGAGGTTTGCTGGTCCTGTGCTCCTGTTGTGTCTCTCAATCTAATCTTTTCAGAAGGTTGCAAAGGAAAAGAAGAGATGCTGGGCTGATGGACAGAGAGAGAGCATAAACCTAAAGAAAGACTCTAAACTTTTCTCCCAGTGCCATGTAAGGTGCAAGCCACTGCCCTGCTGTAACACACATGTTGCTACTTGACTATTTTACATCGTAGTTCTCTGTAATAGGCCAAACCTCACACTCACTTAAACCATTAATGCAAATCTAAGACTTTAAAGAAGGAGAAGTTATATTGCTGTAGCACCTTTAATAACCTCAGGGTGTCCCAAAGCACTTTACAGCCAGCAAGGTACTTTTGAAGTGATGATCTGTGTCCACCTCAGAGCAGAGAGGACCTTGATTTAACAAATGACCCCAAAGACGACACCTACGACAATATAACACTCCCTTGGTTCTACACCAGAGAGTCAGGCTGGGTAGTCTGCTCAAACTTCTGCAGAGGATCTTGGGACCAAGAAGCACCGCCCAAGAAGCACCAGAGTTAACACATCAAGTAGAATGATAGCACCAAACAATGTCAAGTTTTCAATATCTGTAGCTCAAGTCTTCCTGAACAGTGGATTTGGCTTGCTGAGGACATAATTGTCAAAGGAAAATCACAAGGAACATTGAGACTTTATTGGATAGACCAATGTTGATTATTGGTTGGAGAAAGAGTTCATTCCTCCAACATTTTGTCGAGCCTCACCTTCTGAGCGTGAGAACTGCAGTGAGATTGTACACGAGCAACCCTGTAAATGAAATCAATAGCAACAGGAGATTAAGAGGCTGTCTGTCCCATGAATTGTCCTAGATAGAGTCAGCTCTGTTTCTATCATTGTCAAACATAATTTACAAAGACACCGTAAAGCCACAAGCTGTGAGCTGTGTGGCCATTATCAGTGGCAAATGTTCATCAGTTTTATCATTCTGTTTCTTTCACTGTTTTTCCTAAACTTCAGGTTTTAATTTAATGTTCTCTGCATTTTCACTTGCAGCCTTTCACAAGAAAGCTAAAGGGGCAGCACAACGCTGATTTACTTGTTAAAACTCTTGAAGCGAGATATTTCACCCAGGGAGAAGTGAACATGCAACGTGAGAAAAAAAGCACTGTGCACTTCAAGCATCGATATCATTGAAACAGATTATTCAGTCATTAGCTTTTCTATAGCTTTTTGGAAGACTGCTGCATGCAGAAGAGCTACCACGGTTCCTATGTTGCAAGTGAATATACATCAGAAGTGCTTTCATTGGCTCTGAAATGCTTTGGTACGTCTTGAGGTAAGGAAAGGCGCTATACAAATGTAAATATTTCTTCTTTTTGTGGCATTTTAAAGAACTATACATCTGAACCACCAAATCTCATTGAACATCCACTGCATTTAACATTGTGTCCTATAAAAAAAATCCTGATCTATCCATTTTTGGTCCAAAATGGATGACCTCACACTTGCTTCTGTTAAAGTCCATCTGCCTCAGCTTTGCCTATTTGATTAATCTGGCAATATCCAATTGTAATTTTATGCTGTTATCAACATTGGGTGCAATGCTACCCAATTTTGTGTTGTCCACAAATTTGGATATTTGGCTTTTTAATCATAGAATCCCTACAGTGTGGAAACAGGCCCTTTGGTCCAACAAGTCTACGCTGAGCCTCAGACCATCCCAACCAGACTCATCCCGCTATAACCCACCTAATCTACCCATCCCTGAAAAACTATGGGCAATTTAGCATGGCCAAGCCACTTAGTCTGCACATCTTTTGGACTATGGGAGGAAACTGGAACACCTGGAAGAAATGCATGCAGACACAGGGAGAATGTGTAAACTCCACACAGACAGTCATCCAAGAGTAGAATCGAACCCAGGTCCCTGGTGCTGTAAGGCTGCTGTGCTAACCACTGAGCCACCGCGCCGCCCAGCATTAATTCCCTTATCCAAGTCATTAATAAATATTGTGAATAATTCAAACATGCTCCACCATTCAATAGGATCATGATGGATCCTCTGTTTCAATACCACTATTTTCACTTTCTCTCCATTCCAATGACACATTTAATATCTAAACATTTATCAATCTATTTCTTCAATATATTCAGTGACATCGCCTACCCAGCCTTCGGTGGTAGCAAATTCCATAGGTTCTCTACCCTGAGTGAAGCAGTACAGCTTGATTTCGGAGACCTTGTCCATGAGTTACAAAAAACTAACATCCAAGTTCAGCAGGTAAATGGAAAACAAGTGGAATGTTTGTCTTTATTTCAAAGGGAATACAGTATAAAACTAGGGAGGTTTTGCTAAAACTATACAGCTGGTACACTGTGAATAGTTTGGGCCTCTTATCTAAGAAAAGGCATACTAACATTGGAGGCAGTCCAGAGAAGGTTCACCGAGCAGACATTAAGTATGGAGTGACTTCTTATAGTGAGGGGTTGATTAGATTGGGTGTGTGCTCATTGGTGTGCATGAGAATGAGAGGCAACCTTATTGAAATATACAAGATTCTTAGGAAACTGACAGAGTAGATACGGAAATGTTGTTTTCCCTTATTGGAAAGTCAAGATTCAGAGGGCACAGTCTTAGAATAGTTGAGGGGGGGTGGTGGTCACGCATTTCAGACAGAGATGAGGAGGAATTTCCTCTCTCAGAAGGTTGTGAATCCATGGAATTCTTTCCTGCATAGGGTTAGTGGGATTAGGTCATTCAGCTTATCAAATACCGAAATAGACAGATTTTAATCAGTAAAGGAACCAAGGGCTATGGGAAAAGGCAGGACAGTGAAGTTCAAGGCTATCAGATAAGGCAGGTTCTCATTTAATGTGGAGCAGTGACAATGGGTTGAATTGCCTAACGTTCTTATATCTTATGATGTAACAACAGTTTTTGGATTATTTTTAAGTCACCCACAGGATGAGAGAGTCGCTGACCAGGCTGTATTTAATGCCCATCCCTAATTGCCCAGAGGGCAGTTAAGAGTCAACCACACTCCTGTGGGCCTGGAGTCACCGGTAAGCCAGACTAGGTAAGGAAGGCAGATCTCCCTCCCTAAAGGGCATTAGTAAACCAGAAGGGTTTTTCCAACAATCAGCAATGGGCTTCAAGGCTATCATTAGATTCTTAATTTTTAATTAAATGCAAAACCTGAACCCAGATCCCCAGAACATTATTGAGATCTCTTTAATAACCGTCTAGCGATAATACTATAAGGCCATCATCTCATACATTCTTTGAGGGTAAAACAGACATGTCTGCAAGAGGTAGATTGAAAGGGGAGAGACTGTAAGAACCGTCCTCCGTCCCACCTTCACATTATCTCTTCACATTAAATCACAACCTGTTTGAGGTTTCACTGAAAACTCACTTGCGAGTGGCATCGCATGGGTTTCTCACTAGATTTTACCAGGCAGTCACTTAAACTGGAGAGGGCTTAGAAAAGATTTACCAAGATGTTGCTTGGAATGGAGGGTTGGAGTTATACAATTAGCCTGGATGACCCGGGACATTTTTCACTGAAGCATAAGAGGTTAAGGAGTAGCTGAGCAGCATAGAGTTTTGTAAAATCATGAGGGGGCATAGATAAGATGAATAGTAAAGGTTTTATCCCTAAGGTGGAGGAATCCAAACCCAGGGGTATATTTTTAAAGTGAGAGGAGAAAGCTTTAAAAAGAACATGAGGGGCAACTTTTTTATACAGAGAGCGGCTGGTGATGGATACGGGTACAGTTACAATGTTTAAAAGACATTTGGATGAGTGCGTGAATAGGAAATGTTTGGAGGGATATGAGCCAAATGCAGGGAAGGGGGACTAGTTTAGTTTGGGAACATGGTCAGCATGGGCTGTTTGAACCAAAGGACCTGTTTCCATGCTACATGACTGTATGATTCTGTATCTTACTTTAAATAAACGTGTTTTTTTTCTGTCAAATTCTTGCAATTTAAACCAACACATTGAAATTAAAAGTAAAACAACGTTATTTAAAAAGTCTGATGAAGGGTCCAGGCCCAAAACATCAGCACTTGTGCTCCTGAGATGCTGCTTGGCCTGTTGTGTTCATCCAGCTCCACTCTTTGTCATCTTGGATTCTCCAGCATCAGCAGTTCCCGTTATCTCTCTTATATAAAAACTTCAAGGTTTTGATCTATGATCATAACAGAGGTGACGAACACATCCAAGGGTTTAGACAGGAAAGGAAGATTTGAAGATGGAGTAATAATATTGCAGAATAACTTTGGGATCCCAACGCGTACACGGGGCAAGTCTAAAATTTAAGCACATCCACATAATATATTTGTCTTGCCTTCAATACAAGAACTTGCTCCTTTTCACACATTGCAGACAGCATACAGGCTGTCTAATTTCAGCCCTATTGCTCGAGGAAACTTTACTAAGTGAGTACATCTTAGTGGTGACACCAAAATTAGCATGTTGTAAACATGTCGTGGAGTGCTCAAAGGAAGAACCATAGCTCTCATAAAGTACTCAGCAGGGTGTCAATCTATCCTGTTGTGCTCGTCTCAGTTATTACGTAACCAGTCACTCTGTTTTTCCCTTCTTAATTACCAAGTGCAACTTAAATGTGTGGCTAAATTGTATTTAACAGGAGCCTTGCTGCATCTGTGCTGCAGGGTTCCACAAACAGAATTACTTTATTTTTTGACTGCCAGTTTAGAAACAATGATTGTAGGCTTTGCAATTCCATTAATTCTGCTTGCTAACTAACTATTCCCTGCATGCATACTTGTGCACACCTACATATGGAGTCTCATAATATTGTGATCACAAATATCTGCTTAGTCACACAAAATTTGAGGATTATTGGGGAAAAAGAGACATGTTATCTTTTCATCTTGGATAGATGCAAGAATGCCAAATTTCAATAAAGAAGAACAATTTATATTGCACATAGAAGGGGCACTAATCGTTGTTAAGTTGACTCTGATTAATTGTGGTATTGACATGGAGTATGCACCAGGTGTCTATTGTCACAATTGCTTTTGCTTATTTAAAAATAATTTGCAATGCCTTCACCAGTTCTTTGATCCCTGCTGAGGACAGGACCCTGGATCTGTATAAGTTTAACTTCTAGTGAACATAAGCAAGCCTGATTGATAATCTTAAATTGGTTATGAAGGCAATTCTTAACATTACCAACCATAAAATTGTATCCAGTGTTACATTCTGAGTTTCACGAGCATGGGTTCCTTCAGAATAGTCAGTTCTCCACTTGTGGTGGAAAGTTGAAGGGAAGACTTTTGTTACTATCTGCCAGCAATCGGAACATATGGTCTATGTATCTGGCTTCCCACCAGCATGGAGCAAGCCGTGGGGGCAGTGGCTGTCGGAGTTCCTCCTGAGACCCTCTTGGCGATGAAAGACCGCCCCAACAAGACATGGGCAGCAAGAGAAGGTCCATCGGGTAATGGCAGCAGCCTTTCAATGGTTGGATGCAGTGGCATCAGTGCCAACAGCGACTCAGCCCCTTCCAGCATTCTGGGGCATCGGTGCCAACAGCAATTCAACTCCTTCCAGCATTCTGGGACATCGGTGCCAACAGCGACTCAGCTCCTTCCAGCATTCTGGGGCATTGGTGGCAACAGTGACTCAGCTCCTTCCAGCGTCCTAGGGCGTTGATGCCAACAGTGACTCAGCTCCTTCCAGCGTTCTGGGGCATCAACGGCAACAGTGACTCAGCTCCTTCCAGCCATTTGGGGTATGGGTGGCAACTGCAACGCAGCTCCTTCCAGCGTTCTGGGGCATCGGTGGCAAAGCTGCTCCCAGAAACTGGAGGCAGTGGCTGCATTGTCATCGGCAACAAGAACGCAGCTTCTCCCAGCAATCAATGCAAGGCTAGCAGGCTGACCTAGCCACCAGAGATAGTAAGAACTGCTGATGCTGGAGCCTGGGATAACAAGGTGTAGAGCTGGATGAACACAGCAGGCCAGGCAGCATCAGAAGAGCAGGAAAGCTGACATTTCAGGTCTGGACTCTTCTTCAGAAACGGAGCTCTGAAATAAATAGAGAGAGGAGGGGTGGGACTGGGGAAGGTAGATGGGATGGTGATATATGAATGCAGGTAGGGAGTGGTGGGTGTTGGCGGTGATGTGGGAGGAGCGGATAGGTGGGAGAGAAGATGAACAGGTTGTGTTAGGTAACGGAGGCGGGGATTAGAAGGAGGGTTGATCATGGGTTGAGGCCAGGTTGGGGAGATTTTGAAATGGGTAAAGTCCACATTGAGACCATTGGGTTGTAGGCTCCCAAGGCAGAATATGAGGTGCTGTTTCTCCAGTTTCCGGGTGGCATCATTGTGGCACTGGAGGGGGCCTAGGATGGGAATGTTGTCCAGGGAGTGGGAGGGGGAGTTGAAGTGGTTCGCAAGTGGACGGCGTTGTCATTTCTTGCAAACCCTACACAGGTGCTCCACAAAATGGTCTCTGAGCCTCCGCTTGGTGTCCCCGACGCAGAGGAGGCCACATCGGGAACAGTAGATCACATTGGTGGATGTGCAGGTGAACCTCTGTCTGATGTGAAAGGTTTCTTTGATTCCTGGGATAGAGGTGAAGGGGGAGGAATAGGGGCAGGTGCAGCACTTCCTGCGATGGCAGGGAAAGGTGCTAGGGGTGGTGGGGCTAATGGGGAGTGTGGAGCAGACAAAGAAGTTGCGGAGAGAGCGGTCCATACAGAAGGCAGACAAGGGTGGGGAGGGAAATATATCTTTCATTGTGGGGTCAGGTTGCAGGCGGCGGAAGTAGCGGAGAATGATACGTTGAATACAGACGTTCATTGGGTGATATGAGAGGACAAGGGTGATTCTTTCCTTGTTTTTATTGCAGGGAGGGAATGTGACGGCAGAGATGTGGGAAACGCAAGAAATGCGGTCGAGAGTGTTTTTAATTGCTGAAGGAAGTAAGTTGTTGTCCTTGAAATAAGAGAGCATCTGCGATGTTCGGGAGTGGATCGCCCCATCTTGGGAGCAGCTGCACCGCAGGCAGAGGGATTGGAAGTAGAGGATCACATTCTTGCAGGAAGGTGGGTGAGAGGTGGTGTAGCCAGGCTGTGGCTCGGCCCAGGTGCTTGCATCAGTAACTGAGCATTCCAAATACCATTAGGGAGTTAAGACTTCAGACGTTAAGATTTGGAGTTTTCTTAACTTTTGGCTCTATTTTTCACTTTTTTTTGTTTTTTTAAAAAATATTTTTACACTGAGAATACTTTGTATACTTTTCATTGTATTCACTTATTACTATACTTGAGTAGACATGACTATAAAGTCTAATTCCAACTCTAAAATTTCATATGCTATTATTCAATTCTGGGCCAGGTGGAGTGACATTATGACTTGATGGCAATATTTGAGCAACAGGTGAAGTTAGCCATTTCACGCTACTACTACGCTGTACCAACACAAACAGTACTTCCCACTAGCATAATAATAAAGTGTGAAGCTGGATGAACACAGCAGGCCAAGCAGCATCTCAGGAGCACAAAAGCTGACGTTTCGGGCCTAGACCCTTTGTCAGAGAGGGGGATGGAGTGAGGGTTCTGGAATAAATAGGGAGGGGGGGAAGCGGACTGAAGATGGAGACAAAAGAAGATAGGTGAAGAGGAGAGGCTAGGTGGGGAGGTAGGGAGGGGATAGGTCAGTCCAGGGAAGATGGACAGGCCAGGGAGGTGGGATGAGGTCCGACCCCACCACCCAAGACATTTTTCCATCCCCACCCTTGTCTGCATTCCGGAGAGGCCACTCTCTCCATGACTCCCTTGTTCGCTCCACACTCGCCTCCAACCCCACTACACCCGGCACCTTCCCCTGCAACATCAGGAAATGCTACACTTGCCCCCACACCTCCTCCCTCACCCCTATCCCAGGCCCAAGATGACTTTCCATATTATGCAGATGTGCACCTGCACATCTGCCAATGTGGTGTACTGTATCCATTGTACAGGTGTGGCTTCCTCTACATAGGGGAAACCAAGCGGAGGCTTGGGGACCGCTTTGCAGAACACCTCCGCTCGGTTCGCAATAAACAACTGCACCTCCCAGTCGCGACCCATTTCAACTCCCCCTCCCATTCTTTAGATGACATGTCCATCATGGGCCTCCTGCAGTGCCACATTGATGCCACCCGAAGGTTGCAGGAACAGCAACTCATATTCCGCTTGGGAACCCTGCAGCCCAATTGT
Source organism: Stegostoma tigrinum (assembly GCF_030684315.1). Lineage (NCBI taxonomy): Eukaryota > Metazoa > Chordata > Chondrichthyes > Orectolobiformes > Stegostomatidae > Stegostoma > Stegostoma tigrinum. The sequence goes on from NC_081354.1 coordinate 177,194,689, forward strand.
ATCAATTTGGACTTCACCAGCTTCAAAATCTCCCCTTCCCCCACCGCATTCCAAAACCAGCCCAGTTCGTCCCCTCCCCTCACTGCATCACACAACCAGCCCAGCTCATCGCCTCCACCCACTGCATCCCAAAACCAGCCCAGCCTGACTCCGGCTCCCTAACCTGTTCTGCCTCTCACCCATCCCTTCCTCCCACCTCACGCCGCACCTCCATTTCCTACCTACTAACCTCACCCCACCTCCTTGACCTGTCTGTCTTCCCTGGACTGACCTATCCCCTCCCTACTGCCCCACCTATACTCTCCTCGCCACCTATCTTCTTTTCTCTCCATCTTTGGGCCGCCTTCCCTCTCTCCCTATTTATTCCAGTTCCCTCTCCCCATCCCCCTCTCTGATGAAGGGTCTAGGCCTGAAACGTCAGCTTTTGTGCTCCTGAGATGCTGCTGGGCCTGCTGTGTTCATCCAGCCTCACATTTTATTATCTTGGATTCTCCAGCACCTGCAGTTCCCATTATCTCTTCCCACTAGCAGATTGCTGATGGATTACAGGGGAATAATGTGGAACTGTTGGTAAGATAGAAAATGGGATTGTTAGTCAGTAGGAAGAGACAAAGCAGACAGCAGGTGTTCACGATCGTATTTCTGAATGATTGACAGTGGATAGTGGTGTCTGGATGAACACAGCAGGCCAAGCAGCATCTCAGGAGCACAAAAGCTGACGTTTCGGGCCTAGACCCTTCATCAGAGAGGGGGATGGGGTGAGGGTTCTGGAATAAATAGGAAGAGAGGGGGAGGCGGACCGAAAATGGAGAGAAAAGAAGATAGGTGGAGAGAGTATAGGTGGGGAGGTAGGGAGGGGATAGGTCAGTCCAGGGAAGACGGACAGGTCAAGGAGGTGGGATGAAGTTAGTAGGTAGCTGGGGGTGCGGCTTGGGGTGGGAGGAAGGGATGGGTGAGAGGAAGAACAGGTTAGGGAGGCAGAGACAGGTTGGACTGGTTTTGGGATGCAGTGGGTGGAGGGGAAGAGCTGGGCTGGTTGTGTGGTGCTGTGGGGGGAGGGGACGAACTGGGCTGGTTTAGGGATGCGGTGGGAGAAGGGGAGATTTTGAAACTGGTGAAGTCCACATTGATACAATTAGACTGCAGGGTTCCCAGGCGGAATATGAGTTGCTGTTCCTGCAACCTTCGGGTGGCATCATTGTGGCACTGCAGGAGGCCCATGATGGACCTGCACACCTACATTATACACCTATACACCTGCATTCTGCATGCAGATGGCCTCAAGGCCCTCCGCTTCTTCCTGTCCCGCAGGCCCGAACAGTCCCCCTCCACCGACACCCTCATCCGCCTAGCCGAACTCGTCATCACCCTCAACAACTTCTCTTTTGACTCCTCCCACTTCCTACAGACTAAGGGGGTGACCATGGGCACCCGCATGGGCCCCAGCTATGCCTGCCTCTTTGTAGGTTACGTGGAACAGTCCCTCTTCCGCACCTACACAGGCCCCAAACTCCACCTCTTCCTCCGGTACATTGATGACTGTATCGGTGCCGCCTCTGGCTCCCCAGAGGAGCTCGAACAGTTCATCCACTTCACCGACACCTTCCACCCCAACCTTCAGTTCACCTGGGCCATCTCCAGCACATCCCTCACCTTCCTGGACCTCTCAGTCTCCATCTCAGGCAACCCGCTTGTAACTGATGTCCATTTCAAGCCCACTGACTCCCACAGCTACCTAGAATACACCTCCTCCCACACACCCTCCTGCAAAAATTCCATCCCCTATTCCCAATTCCTCCGCCTCCGCCGCATCTGCTCCCACGATAAGACATTCCACTCCCGCACATCCCAGATCTCCAAGTTCTTTAAGGACCGCAACTTTCCCCCCACGGTGATCGAGAACGCCCTTGACTGCGTCTCCCGCATTTCCCGCAACACATCCCTCACACCCCGCCCCCGCCACAACCGCCCTAAGAGGATCCCCCTCATTCTCACACACCACCCCACCAACCTCCGGATACAACGCATCATCCTCCGACACTTCTGCCATCTACAATCCGACCCCACCACCCAAGACATTTTTCCATCCCCACCCCTGTCTTCTTTCCGGAGAGACCACTCTCTCTGTGACTCCCTTGTTCGCTCCACATTGCCCTCCAACCCCACCACACCCGGCACCTTCCCCTGCAACCGCAGGAAATGCTACACTTGCCCCCACACCTCCTCCCTCACCCCTATCCCAGGCCCCAAGATGACATTCCACATTAAGCAGAGGTTCACCTGCACATCTGCCAATGTGGTATACTACATCCACTGTGCCTGGTGTGGCATCCTCTACATTGGGGAAACCAAGCGGAGGCTTGGGGACCACTTTGCAGAACACCTCCGCTCGGTTCGCAACAAACAACTGCACCTCCCAGTCGCAAACCATTTCCACTCCCCCTCCCATTCTTTAGATGACATGTCCATCATGGGCCTCCTGCAGTGCCACAATGATGCCACCTGAAGGTTGCAGGAACAGCAACTCATATTCCGCCTGCGAACCCTGCAGCCCAATGGTATCAATGTGGACTTCACCAGTTTCAAAATCTCCCCTTCCCCCACCGCATCCCAAAACCAGCCCAGTTCGTCCCCTCCCCCCACTGCACCACGCAACCAGCCCAGCTCTTCCCCTCCACCCACTGCATCCCAAAACCAGTCCAACCTGTCTCTGCCTCCCTAACTTGTTCTTCCTCTCACCCATCCCTTCCTCCCACCCCAAGCCGCACCCCCATCTACCTACTAACCTCATCCCACCTCCTTGACCAGTCCGTCTTCCCTGGACTGACCTATCCCCTCCCTACCTCCTCACCTATACTCTCCTCTCCACCTATCTTCGTTTCTCTCCATCTTCGGTCCGCCTCCCCCTCTCTCCCTATTTATTCCAGAACCCTCACCCAATCCCCCTCTCTGATGAAGGGTCTAGGCCCGAAACGTCAGCTTTTGTGCTCCTGAGATGCTGCTGGGCCTGCTGTGTTAATCAAGCCTCACATTTTATTATCTTGGATTCTCCAGCATCTGCAGTTCCCATTCTCTCTGATAGTGGTGTCTGTTAGGTTTTGTAATGATCTGCATCTCAGGCAATGTTGCTGTGTGTAGGTGATCAGCCAAATCAGTTTGGTTGGCCAGAATGAGAAATGTGTAGCCTGCCCCACTGAAATGTCAGATGGTAACACAGTCATTTTAGAATCACTGGGCTATGTCTTAATGTTTTCTGTGTTTTCGAAAGGGATTCATCAATGTTTGAATTAAGTCGTGTAACACAGTGAAGAATTGAACAAGTGACATGTTGTGACTGGCTGAAGCCCTGAATTAAAACAGACACAGTGCATTAGATGTGTGATATATCATTTGTCAGTGAAACAAAGTGTAGTTAATCATAGAATTGTAAATGTCACACAGTCAATTGGATGTTACAAAAGCTGCAAGGGAATGTTTGATGTGAGCAACCTGAGCTGGCTGTCCAGGGCCAAGATTCATTAAAAACCAAGAGATAAGCCTCCTTCCAGAGAAAACAAGTAAACGCCTATCGAGTGAAAGAACGGGTCACCATGATAAATGACACATTTGCCATGTTTGCCAGCTGTCAAACTGATCACTCACTGAAGAATGGACAATGTCAGAGATTGATCATAAAATGTGAGGCTGGATGAACACAGCAGGCCCAGCAGCATCTCAGGAGCACAAAAGCTGAAATTTCGGGCCTAGACCCTTCATCAGAGAGGCGGATGGGGTGGGGGTTCTGGAATAAATAGGAAGAGAGGGGGAGGCGGACCGAAAATGGAGAGAAAAGAAGATAGGTGGAGAGAGTATAGGTGGGGAGGTAGGGAGGGGATACGTCAGTCCAGGGAAGACGGACAGGTCAAGGACGTGGGATGAGGTTAGTAGGTAGGAGATGGAGGTGCGGATTGTGGTGGGAGGAAGGGATGGGTGAGAGGAAGAACAGGTTAGGGAGGCAGAGGCAGGTTGGACTGGTTTCGGGATGCAGTGGGTGGAGGGGAAGAGCTGGGCTGGTTGTGCGGTGCAGTGGGGGGAGGGGATGAACTGGACTGGTTTTGGGATGCGGTGGGGGAAGGGGAGATTTTGAAGCTGGTGAAGTCCACATTGATTCCATTGGGCTGCAGGGTTCCCGAGCGGAATATGAGTTGCTGTTCCTGCAACCTTCGGGTGGCATCATTGTGGCACTGCAGGAGGCCCATGATGGACATGCCATCTAAAGAATGGGAGGGGGAGTGGAAATGGTTTGCGACTGGGAGGTGCAGTTGTTTATTGCGAACCGAGCGGAGGTGTTCTGCAAAGTGGTCCCCAAGCCTCCGCTCGGTTTCCCCAATGTAGAGGAGGCCACACCGGGTACAGTGGATGCAGTATACCACATTGGCAGATGTGCAGGTGAACCTCTGCTTAATGTGGAAAGTCATCTTGGGGCCTGGGATAGGGGTGAGGGAGGAGGTGTGGGGGCAAGTGTAGCATTTCCAGCGGTTGCAGGGGAAGGTGCCGGGTGTGGTGGGATTGGAGGGCAGTGTGGAGCAAACAAGGGAGTCACGGAGAGAGTGGTCTCTCCGGAAAGTAAACAGGGGTGGGGATGGAAAAATGTCTTAGGTGGTGGGGTCGGATTGTAGATGGCGGAAGTGTTGGAGGATGATGCGTTGTATCCGGAGGTTGATGGGATGGTGTGTGAGAACGAGGGGGATCCTCTTTGGGCAGTTGTGGCGGGGGCGGGGTGTGAGGGATGTTTTGTGGGAAATGCGGGAGACACGGTCAAGGGCGTTCTCGATCACTGTGGGGGGAAAGTTGCGGCCCTTGAAGAACTTGGACATCTGGGATGTGCGGGAGCGGAATGCCTCATCCTGGGAGCAGATGCGGCAGAGGCGGGGGAATTGGGAATAGGGGATGGAATTTTTGCAGGAGGGTGGTTGGGAGGAGGTGTATTCTAGGTAGCTATGGGAGTCGGTGGGCTTGAAATGGACTTCAGTTACAAGCTGGTTGCCTGAGATGGAGACTGAGAGATCCAGGAAGGTGAGGGATGTGCTGGAGATGGCCCAGGTGAACTGAAGGTTGGGGTGGAAGGTGTCGGTGAAGTGGATGAGCTGTTCGAGCTCCTCTGGGGAGCAAGAGGCGGCGCCGATACAGTCATCAATGTAACGGAGGAAGAGGTGGGGTTTGGAGCCTGTGTAGGTGCGGAAGAGGGACTGTTCCACGTAACCTACAAAGAGGCAGGCATAGCTGGGGCCCATGCGGGTGCCCATGGCCACCCCCTTTGTCTGTAGTAGGAAGTGGGAGGAATCGAAAGAGATGTTGTTGAGGGTGAGGACGAGTTTGGCTAGGCGGATGAGGGTGTCGGTGGAGGGGGACTGGGCGGGCCTGCGGGACAGGAAGAAGCGGAGGGCCTTGAGGCCATCTGCATGCGGAATGCAGGTGTATAGGGACTGGACATCCATGGTGAAAATGAGGTGTTGGGGGCCAGGGAATTGGAAGTCCTGGAGGAGGTGGAGGGCGTGGGTGGTGTCACGGACGTAGGTAGGGAGTTCCTGGACCAAAGGGGAGAAAATGGAGTCCAGATAGGTGGAGATGAGTTCGGTGGGGCAGCAGCAGGCTGAGTCGATGGGTCGACCAGAGCAGGCAGGTTTGTGGATTTTGGGAAGGAGATAGAAACGGGCCGTGCGGGGTTGGGGAACAATGAGGTTGGAGGCTGTGGGTGGGAGGTCCCCTGAGGTGATGAGGACATGAATGGTGTTGGAGATGATGGAATACACCTCCTCCCACCCACCCTCCTGCAAACATTCCATCCCCTATTCCCAATTCCTCCGCCTCCGCCGCATCTGCTCCCACGATGAGGCATTCCACTCCCGCACATCCCAGATCTCCAAGTTCTTCAAGGGCCGCAACTTTCCCCCCACAGTGATCGAGAACGCCCTTGACCGCGTCTCCCACATTTCCCGCAACACATCCCTCGCACCCTGCCCCCGCCACAACCGCCCAAAGAGGATCCCCCTCGTTCTCACACACCACCCCACCAACCTCCGGATACAACGCATCATCCTCCGACACTTCCGCCATCTACAATCCGACCCCACCACCTAAGACATTTATCCATCCCCACCTCTGTCTGCTTTCCGGAGAGACCACTCTCTCCGTGACTCCCTTGTTCGCTCCACACTGCCCTCCAACCCCACCACACCCGGCACCTTCCCCTGCAACCGCAGGAAATGCTACACTTGCCCCCACACCTCCTCCCTCACCCCTATCCCAGGCCCCAAGATGACTTTCCATATTAAGCAGAGGTTCACCTGCACATCTGCCAATGTGGTATACTGCATCCATTGCACCCGGTGTGGCTTCCTCTACATTGGGGAAACCAAGCGGAGGCTTGGGGACCGCTTTGCAGAACACCTCTGCTCGGTTTGCAATAAACAACTGCACCTCCCAGTCGCAAAACATTTCCACTCCCCCTCTCATTCTTTAGATGACATGTCCATGCACTCCTGCAGTGCCACAATGATGCCACCCGAAGGTTGCAGGAACAGCAACTCATATTCCGCTTGGGAACCCTGCAGCCCAATGGCATCAATGTGGACTTCACCAGTTTCAAAATCTCCCCTTCCCCCACCGCATCCCTAAACCAGCCCAGTTCGTCCCCTCCCTCCACTGCACCACACAACCAGCCCAGCTCTTCCCCTCCACCCACTGCATCCCAAAACCAGTCCAACCTGCCTCTGCCTCCCTAACCTGTTCTTCCTCTCACCCATCCCTTCCTCCCACCCCAAGCCGCACCTCCATCTCCTACCTACTAATCTCATCCCACCTCCTTGACCTGTCCGTCTTCCCTGGACTGACCTATCCCCTCCCTACCTCCCCACCTATACTCTCTCCATCTATCTTCTTTTCTCTCCATCTTCGGTCCGCCTCCCCCTCTCTCCTTATTTATTCTAGAACCCTCACCCCATCCCCCTCTCTGATGAAGGGTCTAGGCCCGAAACGTCAGCTTTTGTGCTCCTGAGATGCTGCTGGGCCTGCTGTGTTCATCCAGCCTCACATTTTATTATCTTGGATTCTCCCGCATCTGCAGTTCCCATTATCTCAGAGATTGATCATGCAGGTTGTTTGCAATGAGAAGGAGTAAAAGAGAATGTACCTCACAGCAATAACTAGTGTGTTCAGGAACAGGAGTATTGTAATTAATGACTCGAGGCTAAAATAGAGCAGGCTGATCAACATTTCAGTCTGATTCGCAGACAACGTCATGTCCATTTGTAAATTGTAAGCATTGCACAGGTAAGCTTTGGTGTAATACCATTATTGCAATGCTTTTGCTTCATAAAAGAGCAATTGTGTATGTACAGTTGTTGGTCCTGCTTTGGCTTATTGTTATCCAGAATAAATCCGATAGATCAGGGAAGGTAAGAATAAAGATAATAGGATCTGCAGATGCTGGAGAATCCAAGTGGTCTAGGCCCAAAACGTCAGCTTTCCTTGTCCTAAGATGCTGCTTGGCCTGCTGGGTTCATCCAGTTCTATACCTAATTATCAAGGTAAGAATAAATCCTACATCTAATTTTAAAAAGTAGAGAGAAAACTGCAAAAGAAGGTAACATTGGAAACCCAAAGAAAACTGCAAGGTTCGGGGGATGGGATAAAACATGAAGAAATGGAATACAACGTCAGTAAATGTGAGAGTTTACATTTTAGCTGTAATAAAACCTAGCTGTAATTAATTTCTAAATAGATTGAGGATCAATATTATGAATGAGCAGGACATAGATTCATAGGACATTGGATACATGCTTCATGTTAATCAGACTATAATAAAAACTGATAGAATTCTTCATTTCATGACAGGAGAAATTGAATGTGGAGGATAAACAGAAACAACCTATCCAAAACCTTAAAAAGGCCTCTGCTCAGACATTATGTGCAGCATAGAGCACCTCACTATAGAATAGACATTGAGGCTGTGAAGAAGATACAATAAGTATTCACTCAACTGCATTCTGGTGGGAGGAAAAACACAACAAAGGAAGACTTGAAAAATAGAAATATTCAAGGCTGAAAAAAGGAAGGAACACAATAGATAGATGCAAATTATTTCTAGCTGTTCATGAAAAAGAAAGCATAAATACCGGAATAATTTGATGATGGACAGATGGTACATAGTAATATTGTCACTGAACTAAATCAAACCTCGGCAACGGGTAGAATTTAAATTCAGTTGATAAGTCCGTAATATAAAGTTTGCCTCATTACTTGTAAACACTAAACAATTATTGACTGTTGTAAAAACCCACCTGATTCATTAATGTCCTTTAGGGGAGGAAATCTACCGTCATTACTAGATCTGGTCTATATGTGACTCCAGACCCAGAGTAATATGGTTGATTTTTAATTGTACTTTGAATAGCCTGGTAAGTCACTCAGCTCAGGGTTGATGGGCAATGCTGTTAGGTGAATCTTCACTCGAGGTTATTCTGGTGTAAGATCCATCTGGTAGATTTGCTGCTTCCATCTATTTCCTGGAAGGTATCCAAATGATCTGTTCTGCCTGGTGTGTTTGGGGAATACATCTGGTAATCCAACCAGGTGAAACTCTTACCTTTAACAATTCATTCATGGATGTGGGCATCACTAAGCTAGGCAGCATTTATTGTCCATCCCTAATTTCCCAGCGGGAAGATATGAGTCAACCACATTCCAGTGAGCCTGGAGTCACATGTAGGCCAAACCAGGTAAGGATGGCAGATTTCCTTAACCAAAGGACATTAGTGAGTTTCTCTGACAATCGACAATCGTGCCATGGCCATCATTAGACTCTTAATTCCAGATTTCTTTTTTCTATTGAACTCAAAAGCCACCATTTGCCATGGCAAGATTTGAACCCAAGTCCCCAGAACATGACCTGTGTCTCTGAATTATTGGCCTAGCAATAATGTCACTAGTCCATTACCTCCCCTATCTATTGCAAGGTCTCAACTAGATGGAAGTTACATTATCTGATAGGCGTCGTTACTGAAACTACAAGGGATACTTCAGTATCAGGATGTATTCCTGACGCAATGCAATGTCAGGCAATACTTAATGCACTCAGCATTAACTCTTTCCCACCCTTACGTCTTTATACAACAGGCAACAAATGCTGCTTGCCAGCAACACCCACATCGGAGGAAAGAATAGGTTTAAGAAAATAGAGAGATAAATCATGCATCTGTGGAATTTACTTTCAGGATCAGGGATTAGGGTAGAACTAAAAACATTTAGGATTAAAAGGGACATGTGGATGAAGGAACAGAGGATGAAGAGATATGTGAGCAGGTGTGGGTAAACATGATTAGGAGTACTTGGCCTGTTTTTGCCTTGTGACATCTAATGGAAATTGTACCAAATGCCAAATGGCATTCACAGATGTATTAGAGTCATCATGTGGATGTCAATGTCTTGCTGCATTGGTACAGGGCCTTTGTGAGACCAAACCTAGAATATTGTGTGCAATTTTGGTCTCCTTATCTGAGGAAGGATGGTCTGAGGTTATGGAAGGAGCAGCAAAGAGGGTTTACTGTACTGATTCCTGGGATGGTAGGACTGATGTAAGAGGAGAGACTGAATTGGTTAAGGTCTTATTCTCTGTGTTTATAATTACAAGGGGGGGGGTTGCTCCAAGGAACCAGTAAAATTCTAACAGGCCTAAACGTGGCAAATGTATGAAAGAAGTTTCTGATGACCAGGGAGCCCAGAATCAGGGATCACATTCTAAGGAAACAGGGTAGTTGGTTTAGAGTTGAGATGAGGAGAAATTTCTTCACCCAAAGAGTGGGGAGCCTGTGGAATCCTCTGCCAGAGAAAGCGGGTGAGGCCAAAACATTGAATGATTTCAAGAAGGGGTTGGGTATAGCGCTTGGGGCTAAAGGGATCGAAGGATGTGGGGGCAAAGTAGATCCAGTCTATTGAGTTGGGTGATCAGCCATGATCATAATGAATTGTGGAGCAGATTCAAAGCAATGAATGGCCTCCACATTCTCTTATTTTCTACATTCCTATATAACATGTTACCAACTATCTGTAGTGCCTTGTGTTTTCTATTGTGAAATGGGAGTAGCAAGTCTCCTGCAGCACTATTGACAAATGCGTAGGAATGTCTAGGAGCTGCCCCTGAGGCATCTCAGTGATTGGGTCAGAAATTCCCATTGAGGTGAATGCAGAGCAGAGGAAGCCCCGAAGTAATTCCTAACTACAGACATTAAAGTAGGTGCAGGGGCTGAGTGGATTAATCAAAGTGCCTTTCCCTTATTCTCCTGCCAGTGGAGAATAGAAATCCACTTCTTTATTTCCTGGAACCAGTTTCTCATTTGGGCATTTTGCCAGCGATATTCATCAGAATGATTTTTTTTTAAGACTGATGGTTTGAGGTAGCAACAACTCATATTCGTCAAGCTCCTTTCAGTAAACAGGAAGTCCCAAAGCATTTCACAGTAAGAAAATTTGACACTGAGACTATTGACAGAATATTAGGCAGATGGGAGGTACATTTTAAAGAAAACATTAAAAGTGGAGAGGGATTTAGGAAGTGAACTCCAGAGTCGTCGAGTTATACAACATTGCAACAGATGCCTCAGCCCAACTTGTTCACGCTGACCAGACATCCCAAACTGATCAGCTCCCATTTACCAGCATTTGGCACATATCCCTCAAAACCTTTGCTATTCATGTACCCATCCAGATGCCTTTTAATTGTTGTAATTGTACCAGCCTCCACCACCTCATTCCATTCATGCACAACCGTCTGCTTGAAAAAATCTTTTTCAATAGTGGGCATGGCCTCACTAACCGATGTTGGAGACTTGATTCCTGTTCTGGAAAACCCAGGAGACATTTTTCTGAAGAAGGGTCTAGGCCGAAAACCATCAGCCTTTCTGCTCCTCTGCTGCTGTTTGATGCTGTGTTCATCCAGCTCTACACCTTGTTATCCCAGCAAGAAAATAGATGCTTTTTCTTATGGTAAAAATACACAATGTGAACAGGCCCGTGTCCTCTCAGCACTCCCCTCCCTTACCCGCCTTCTCAACACTGCACTCACAGCTCTGAGATCATAGCGGTTGTGCAAGCTAATGGAGATTTAACATTGAAACAGCATTATGAACACCCAATCTGTTGATTTCACACAACCCTTCACTGGAGAAGGGGCAGTCTGGTATAACATCTCAGTAGACAGAGCTACTCATTTTAATTTTTACCTATCACAATCATGCAATAAATTGCATCTTACTGCATAAGACAATTGCCTCATCTTGTTCAGACATGCTGTTTTTTTTTCTTTTTTCACTGCTAACCAAATTGGGCCCTAACTTCTGCAGAGAAACGAGAATTGATGGCAGCACTCTGGCCACAATGCAAACTATCCATGGTTTATAGTATAATATATAACATGGTGATCAGTGGCATAGGTCACTGAATAAATACCTCACAGTAACTGTAAGAAAAAATCAATTTGACCCAGGAAGAAAATTTATTACAGAACGCAATGGCCTAGTAGTATTATCACTGGGCCATCAACCCAGAGACTCCACATAATGTTCTGAAGAGCCAGGTTCAAATCTCATCACGACACATGATGGAATTTGAATTCAACAAAAGAAATAAGAATCTAATGATGACAATGAATCCATCGTCAATTGTCAGAAAAACCCATCTAGTCCACTGATGTTCCTTAGGGAAAGAAACTGCCATCCTTAGCTGGTCTGACCTACATGTGACTCCAGGCCTGCAACAATGTCCTCTCTGGCAAGAAATACTGGCCTGGTCAGTGAAGTCCTAATCCTGTGAAAGAATAAAAGATAAGAAAAATGAGCTTAAAAATAAGTTTTAAGTAGTCACAGTCAGTCAGTTATCAGCTGACAGATCCAAACAGACAAGTAGTCAGGAATATTCGAGAAATCAGCAGCTGGACTAAAGAAGAACTCCAGAAAAAAAAATCTTCATTCAGAATTGAGAAGAGGTGCAGAAAAACCAGTGAAAGAAAATTAGTCACACTCGGTTGCTAGAGTTCTCGCAAAATGAAGAACTGTATCAGCTTTTCAGACCCCAGTGAGCAAACTTAGAAACTTTAAAGCTTTGAGAATGAAGCATTAAAATAATGGCCAAAAATAGATGGGGCTTGGAAGGATGGAACAGTAGAGGAGACCTTAACCTCTATAACAAGAATCGCCCCCATTGCAAGGAAGCTCCACAAGGTATTGTTACAGTAGGCTGAACAAGGGCCACTACATTAATTTATAGTGAGACCTCAGTATCAGAAAAATCACAAAGTACATGTAAGGCAATGAAAGGCCAATTTAAAAGATTTCAAGCACAGAATAAAATAAAATGGGTAAGATTTAACAGATTCAGCATCCAGGGAATCTGAGGATGACTTAGGAAAACACAAACAAGAAACATAATTCAGCCATTGGGCCCTGTAAGCTACTCCTCCATTTAATTAGACCATGGCTGATCTAATTTTAACTTCAAATCTCTATTCCTGGATATATCCCCCTTGGAATCAAGAATTCACCTACTTCTGCCTCAAAAATATTTAAAAGGTCTGCATTCAATGCATTTTGAGAAGGGAATTACAAAAGTTCACAGCCGTCAGAGAGAAAACAGAACTTTCCTCATTCGACCTTCAAAAGCTGACCCCTTATTTTTAAATGATGACTCCTAGTTCTATATTCTCCCACAGGGTAAGCATCCTTTCCACATCCACTCGGTTAAGGCCCCTCAAGGTCACCTATGTTTCAATTAAGTCACCTCTGACTTGTCTAAACTCTAAAGCATCCAGACCCAGTCTGTATTCTTTCCTCATAAGACATTATGCTCATTCCAGGTACTGGTCTAGTAAACATTTTCTGAACTGCTTCCATTTTATTAATGTACTTCCATATGTATAGTGACCAGTACATCTCTCAAGGAACGTAAGTGCCACTGGTTGGCCAGCATTTATTGCTTATCTCTAGTTGTTCTTGAGAAGGTGGAGCTGCCTTCTTGGACCTCAGCAGTCAATGTCTTACAGGTAAACCCCCTAATGCCCTTAGGGAGAGATTTCCGGGATTTTGACCCAGTGACAGTGTCCCTGTGAAAATGAAAGATAAAGATGGCAAAATTCAGGAACCTTGGATAATGAGAAAAATTGACCACTGAGTCAAAAAGAGAAAGGAAGCATAAGTAATGTTTAGAAAACCCAAGACAGATAGACCCCTCGAAGAAAAGAGGGATAGCAGTAAAATACTCAAACAAGGAAATATGAGAGTTGAAAGGGATTATGAAATGTTCTTGGCAGACAAGATTAAGGAAAATCCCAAGGAGTTTTATACAACTGTAAGGAGCAAGAGGATAACTAGGGAAAGGGTAGGTCTACTCAAGGACAAAGAAAGGAATTTTTGCATGAAGCAGCAGGAAGTGGCTTGGGGTCCTTAATGAATACTTTGCATTCTCAAAGGAGAAGAACATGGTGGATGATGAGTCTTGGGAGGTGTATATTGATATTCTGGGACATGTCAATGGGAGGATATGAGATAACAAGGTGTAGAGCTGGATGAATACAGCAGGTCAAGCAGCATCAGAGGAACAGGAAAGCTGATGTTTTGGGTCTAGACCCTTCTTCAGAAATGGAGGAGGTATTAAATATTTTTGAAAAACATTATATCAGACAATTCCCAGGGACTTGATGGGATATTTCCCAGAATGCTTACAGAGCCAGATGAGGAAATTACTGACACCTTGTACAAACCTTTGTGCCATCTTTCATCACAGGAGGACTGGAGAATAGCCAATGTTGTTCCTTTGTTTAAGAAAGGCAACAGGGATAACCCAGGAAATTACAGGCTAGTGAGCCTTATGTCAGTGGTAGGGAAATTACTGGAGAAGACTCTTAGGTATAGGATTTACTCACATTTGGAAAAATGCGGACTTATGCAGCATAGTTTTGTGTAGGGAATGTCATGTCTCACAAACTTAATTGATTGCATTTTTTGCAGAAGTGACAAAGGTGATTGATTAGGGCAGGATGGTAGATGTTGTCAATATGGACTTTAGCAAGGCCTTTGCCAAGATCGTTTGTGGTAGGCTGATTAAAAGTAATGAAGTCACATGGGTTCCAAGGTGAGCTGATAAGGTGGGTACAGGGTAGACAAACAGGAGGCTGGAGGGCTGGCTTATTTATAGGAGAGAGAGAGTAGCTGTGGAAGACAGGTTTTCAGATTGGAGATCTTTGACCAGTAGTATTGCTCAGGGGGCAGTGCTGAGAAATCTGTTGGTTATAATATGGAGCAGAAGGTGGCCGTTAGGTGGCCCGATTAATAAGTTTGCAAATGACACAAAGATTGGGGGAGCTGCAGATAATGAGGAGGATTGCCAGAGGATACAGCAGGCTATAGATCGGCTGGAGAATTGGGTGGAGAAATAGCAGTTAGGGATTAGTCTGGACAAACATGAAATAATGCATTTTGGGATATCTAATGCAGGAGGGAAGTATGTAGTAAATGGTAGAACCCTTAGTAGCATAAACATACAAAAGGGTCTAGGAATACAGGTTCACAGTTCCCTGAAGTGACAACACAAGGGATAATTCAGTCAAAAAGATATATGGTATGCTTGCTTTGGTTGGGACATAAAGTATAAAAATTGGTAAGTCATGCTGCAGTAGTTTAGAACTTAAGTCAGGCTACATTTGGAATATTGCATGCAGTTCTGGTTGTCACACTAGCAGAAGGATGTGGAGGCTTTGAAGGAGGTACAGCAACTGTTCACCGGGATGTGCCTGGTTTGGAGGGCATTAGCTATGAGGAGAAATTGGACAAACTTGATTTGTTTTCACTTGATTGTTAATGTGGTACCGATCAAGTGGGCTGATTTGTCTTGGATGGCGTCAAGCTTCTTGAATGTTGTTGGAGCTGCACACACTGACTTGTGCCCTTGTAGATGGCGGACAGGCTTTGTGGAGTCAGGAAGTGAGTTATTTACCACTGTATTCCTAGCCTCTGACCTGCTCTAGTAACCATGTGTTAATGTGGCTAGTCCATGGGATTCCCCAGGAGGTTTATAGTGGGGGATTCAATGGTGGTTACACCATTGAATGTCAAGGGGCTCTGGTGAGATTTTTTTTTATAGGAGATGGTCATTGCCCACCATTTGCATGGTGCAAATGTTACTTGCCACTTCTCAGTCCAAGCCTGGATATTATCCAAATCTTTTTGCACTTGAACATGCTTCAGTATCTGAGGAGACTGTTTAAGGAACAGTTGTTGCGAGTGATGAGTAAATATGTCCCTCTGAGACAGGCAAGAAGGGGTAAGATAAAGGAACCTTGGATGACAAGAGCGGTGGAGCTTCTTGTGAAAAGGAAGAAGGTAGCTTACATAAGGTGGAGGAAGCTAGGGTCAAGTTCAGCTAGAGAGGATTACACGCAGGCAAGGAAGGAGCTCAAAAATGGCCTGAGGGGAGCCAGGAGGGGGCACAAAGGCATTTTACACTTATGTGAGGAATAAGAGAATGGTCAAAGAAAGAGTAGGGCCAATCAGGGATAGCATAGGGAACTTGTGTGTGGAGTCTGAGGAGGTAGGGGAAGCCCTAAATGAGTTTTTTGCTTCTGTCTTTACGAAAGAAACGAAGTTTGTAGTGAGTGAAACCTTTGAAGATCAGGTGTGCATGCTGGAATGGATAGAGATAGAGGAAGCTGATGTGCTGAAAATTTTGTCAAACATTAAGATTGACAAGTCACCAGGCCCGGACCAGATTTGTCCTCGGCTGCTTTGGGAAGCGAGAAATGCAATTGCTTCGCCACTTGCGAAGATCTTTGCATCCTCGCTCTCCACTGGAGTCATACCTGAGGACTGGAGAGAGGCAAATGTAATTCCTCTCTTCAAGAAAGGAAATAGGGAAATCCCCGGCAATTACAGACCAGTAAGTCTCACGTCTGTCGTCTGCAAGGTGTTAGAAAGGATTCTGAGGGATAGGATTTATGACCATCTGGAAGAGCATGGCTTGATCAAATACAGTCAACACGGCTTTGTGAGGGATAGGTCATGCCTCACAAACCTTATCGAGTTTTTTAAGGATGTGACTAGAAATGTTGATGAGGGTCGAGCTGTGGATGTGGTGTATATGGACTTCAGTAAGGCATTTGATAAGGTTCCCCATGGTAGGCTCATTCAGAAGGTCAGGAGGAATGGGATACAGGGGAACTTAGCTGCCTGGATACGGAATTGGCTGGCCAACAGAAGACAGCGAGTGGTAGTAGAAGGAAAATATTCTGCCTGGAAGTCAGTGGTGAGTGGGGTTCCACAGGGCTCTGTCCTTGGGCTTCTACTGTGTGTAATTTTTATTAATGACTTGGATGAGGGGATTGAAGGATGGGTCAGCAAGTTTGCAGAAGACACAAAGGTCGGAGGGGTTGTTGACAGTATAGAGGGCTGTTGTAGGCTGCAGCGGGACATTGACAGGATGCAGAGATGGGCTGAGAGGTGGCAGATGGAGTTCAACCTGGATAAATGCGAGGTGATGCATTTTGGAAGGTCGAATTTAAAAGCTGAGTACAGGATTAAGGATAGGATTCTTGGCAGTGTGGAGGAACAGAGGGATCTTGGTGTGCAGATACATAGATCCCTTAAAATGGCCACCCAAGTGGACAGGGTTGTTAAGAAAGCATATGGTGTTTTGGCTTTCATTAAGAGGGGGATTGAGTTTAAGAGTCATGAGATCTTGTTGCAGCTCTATAAAACTTTGGTTAGACTGCACTTGGAATACTGCGTCCAGTTCTGGTCGCCCTATTATAGGAAAAATGTGGATGCTTTGGAGAGGGTTCAGAGGAGGTTTACCAGGATGCTGCCTGGACTGGAGCGCTTATCTTATGAAGAGAGGTTGACTGAGCTCGGTCTCTTTTCATTGGAGAAAAGGAGGAGGAGAGGGGACCTAATTGAGGTATACAAGATAATAAGAGGCATAGATAGAGTTGATAGCCAGAGACTATTTCCCAGGGCAGAAATGGCTAGCACGAGGGGTCATAGTTTTAAGCTGGTTGGAGGAAAGTATAGAGGGGATGTCAGAGGCGGGTTCTTTACACAGAGAGTTGTGAGAGCATGGAATGCGTTGCCAGCAGCAGTTGTGGAAGCAAGGTCATTGGGGTCATTTAAGAGACTGCTGGACATGCATATGGTCACAGAAATTTGAGGGTGCATACATGAGGATCAATGGTTGGCACAACATCGTGGGCTGAAGGGCCTGTTCTGTGCTGTACTGTTCTATGTTCTATGTTCTATGAGTCATGAATGGTGCTGAACATTGTGCAATCATCGACAAACATCCCCACTTCTGACCTTATGATGGAGGTAAGTTCGTTGATGAAGCAGCTGAAAATGGTTAGGCTTAGGACACTACCCTGACGAACTCCTGCAGAGATGTCCTGGAGCTGAGATGACAGACCTCCAACAACTATGACCATATTCCTATGTGCCAGATATGACTCCACCCAGCAGAGAGTTTTTCACTGATTCCCATTTATTCCAGTTTTGGTAGGGCTCCATGATACCAGATTCAGTCAAATGCAGCATTGTTTTGAAAGGCTGCACTGCCATCTACTTCTGCACACCGTACTCCAGATACAGTTTTACCAATGCTCTGTATAACGGAGAAAAAAATCTCCCTACCACTGCATTCCAATTCCTTTCACAATAAAGTGAAACATTTTATTAGCTTTCCTGATTATTTGCAGTGTCTGTATACAAACCTTCTTTGATTCATGCACTAGCACACCCAGAACTCACGGCATCTCAAAGCTCTGCAACCTCTCATTATTTAGATAATATGCTTCTTTTTGTTCGTTATTTCTGCCAAAGTGCACAATTTCACATTTTCCTACACTATACTCTATCTGCAACATCTTTGCCCACTCACTTAGCCTATCTATATCCCATTATAGGCTTTTTGCGTCCTCTTCAGAACTCAATTTCCTACCTTTCTTTGTACCATAAGCAAAGTTAGTGATCATACCTTCTATCCCTTCATCCAAATCATTTACATAAATTGTGAATGATTCAAGGCCCCTGCGATACACTAATTGTGACATCCTGCCAATATGAAAAGGTCCACTTCTTCCTATTCCATTGTTCCTGTTCTCAAGCTAATCTTCAATCCTTGTCACTTTGTTACCCCCACACCTTTTAATTTCAGCAATAATCTTTGAGGTAGCACCTTGTCAAATTTAACTAAAGATCTCCACAGATTTGTATAAAGCTGTGACTAATGGCCTTTGAAAGCAATATTCATGTGAGTCAGTGATAATGGGAACTGCAGATGCTGGAGAATCCAAGATAACAAAGTGTGGAGCTGGATGAACACAGTAGGCCAAGCAGGATCTTAGGAGCACAAAAGCTGACGTTTCGGGCCTAGACCCTTCTTCAGAACAGGGTCTAGGCCCGAAACGTCAGCTTTTTGCTCCTGAGATGCTGCTTGGCCTGCTGTGTTCATCCAGCTCCACACTTTGTTATCTTTCATGTGAGTCAGAGTTGTTTAATGTTCTTGAGTAGATTTGTAGCTCGTGTTGAGGATGCTGTGGTTGGTTGGCTCACCGAGCTGGTTCATTAGTTTGCTGACTTTTCATTACCCTGCCGGGTAACATCATCAGTACAGTCTCCAATTAAGTGTTGTTGTATTTTCCCGCTTATTACTTAAACCCTCGGGTCCTTTGGAGTTGATTACCTTGTTTCCAGATTTTCTTTGTACTAATGTGTATATAGTGTCTAAATCTACGTGTTTATTGATGGTCTTCTTGGCAGAGAGCCAGGCCTCTTGAAATTCCCATGCTTGTCTCTATTTGGCTTGCCCTAGGATCCTGATATTTTCCCAATCTAACTGGTGGTTCTCCATGTCTGTGTGTAAGGAGACGAGTGAGTATTGGTCATGACTTTTTGTTGCTAGTTGGTGTTCATGTATTCTCGTGGCCAGTTTTCTTCCTGTCTGTCCAATGTAACGATTGTCGCAGTCTTTGTCTGGAATCTTGTATATCCGCTGGTTCTGTCCATAGTGGATAAGTGGTCTTTGGTTCTTGTTAGCAGTTGGTGCAGAGTAGATGCAGATTTGTGTGTTCCTCTGATGCCCAGTGGCTGTAGGAGTCTTGTGGTCAGTTCAGATATGTTCTTGATGTATGCTAACATGACAAATGTGTCAGGGTGTACTGTATCATCCTGTTGTTGTTTGCATGACAGGCATCGTCGGACCCAGGTGTTCAGGTATACATTGTCTGTAAATACTAGGTATTCTTCATTTTGGCGTAGTTCTGGTTTTCTGCAGTGTGCTGCAGCTCGTTTGAACAGTGCTCTTACGCAACTCTGTTTCTAAGTGTTGTGGAAGTTACTTTTGAAATGTAAGACTTGATCTGTGTGTGTGGCCTTTCTGTAAACTTTGGTCAGAAATTCCCTGTTGGCCCTGCATTCTGCCATCACATCCAAGAATGGAAGCTCTTTGTTCTTTTCTTCTTCCCTGGTGAATTTGATGCCGCTCAGAGTAGCACACAAACCTACATCAACCCTAAGGCAACTGCTAACAAGAACCAAAGACCCTTAGCCACTATGGACAGACCAACGTAATATACAAGATTCCATACAAGGCCTGCAGCAAACATTACATTGGACGAACAGGAAGAAAACTAGCAGCAAAAAGACACAACCAATACTCACTTGTCTCCGAACTCTCACAGTGTGTTGCCTGTAACCTTAAAAGCAGTTGTGTCCACTTTAGAAATGCAACTTTGAAATATGTAATAACTTTATGCCCGTACTTAATATAAGAGTGCACGCGTGTGAGATGAGGCAGGCTTGAGTTGTCCGATCCGCAACAGCATTTCCCTGTGTGGCAACAGGGGTGGGAATTCAAAATGTGATGAACAACTGGAGATTCTGAATGAGTGAAATGGGGTCTACTCTATAAGGTCATGATTCTGAAGGATTTATTGTTAATGCTGCATTAGGCTCTTTTCAGTCAAAAGATTGCACACAGACTTTGAGTGGAGGTAATTGGATGAGTTTCCAAGAGGAGCAGATGTGTTATGTATAGCCCATGACAGTCCTACATAATCATGTTAATATAAGTTAGTATAAATTGTCCCTATTGCTGTCATGTAACAAGCTATACCTTGCTATGTAGGATAAGTATCTCATCTGTTTAGACTGTAAAAGGCCCTAGTATCAGCACAGAGAATGGAGGATTGGTGACAAGAAACGCGCCAAGCTGGTATTCAACAGTGGTACCTTGATAATGTTACTGCCATTAGTAATCCAGAGGACTGGGCCGATGCTTTGAGCATAGAATCTAATTCCAAAGTGGAAAATAGTTAAATATAAATTTAATTAATAACATTTCAATTGAAAGTCAGTCTCAGTGATAGTGTTTATAAATTTTCATCAACGGCTGTAAAAACCAATATGGTTCAGTAATGCGCTTTAGGGGAGGAAATCTGCCATCTGGCCTATGTAACTCCAGTCCCACAGCCAATGTGATTGATTTTTAACTACCCTCTGAACTCTATCCATTTCAAAGCCACTTAGAGCCATAGAGATGTACAGCACAGAAACAAATCCTTTGGTCCAATTCGTCCATACCAACCAGAGATCCTGAATTAATCTAGTCCCATTTGCCAGCATTTGGCCCATGTCCCTCTATACCCTTCCTTTCCATATTTTTAAATTTTGTAATTGTACCAGCCTCCATCACGCCCTCTGGCAGCTCTTTCCATACATGCACCACCCTCTGTGAATAAGTTGTTTCTGAGGTCTTTTTTAAATCTTTCCCCTCTCAACTTAAACCTATGCTGTCTAGTTTCAGACTCCCCCATCCTGGGGGTAAAGACCTTGTCAATTAGCCCTATGCATGTCCCTCATCATAGAATCCCTACAGTGTGGAAACAGGCCCCTCAGCCCAACAAGTCTACACCGACCCTCAGAGCACCCACCCAGGCCCATCCCCCGATAACCCACCTGATCTACACATCCCTGAACACTATGGACAATTTAGCATGGCCAATCCCTCTAGCCTCCACATCTTTGCACTGTGGGAGGAAACCCATGGCAAACACAGAGAGAATGTGCAAACTCCACACCAACAGTCACCCGAGGATGGAATCGAACATGGGTCCTTGGCACTGTGAGGCAGCGGTGCTAACCACTGAGCCACTGTGCCGCCCATGGTTTTATAAATTTCTGTAAGATCACCCCTCAGCCTCTGACGCTCCAGAGAAAGTAGCCCCCATCCATTCAGCCTCTCCCTATAGCACAAACCCGATGGCTGGAAAGCTCGGATTGTGACTGTGGCAGTGGCAAGGAAAGTTGGACTCGCTTGAGTTATCTTTTTCTTCTTATCGTATTCTGAGTTAATGTGAATAGCGCCATGTATGTCTGGCAAAGGTATACAATTTTCACTGTATTTTTACATTGTATATGTGTGGCAATAAATGATTCAATTCAATTCAATTCAATTCAAAAACACCCTGGCAACATCCTTGTAAATCTTTTCTGAAAACTTTCACATTTCACAACATCCTTTCTATAGCAGGGAGACCAGAACTGCATGCAGTACTCCAAAAGTGGCTTAACCAATGTCCTGTACAGCCACAGCATGACCTCCCAACTCCAATACTCAATGAACTGACCAATAAAGGCAAGCACAGCAAACGCCTTCCTCATGACTCCACTTTCAAGGAACTATGAACATGCACTCCAAGGTCTCTTTATTCAGCAACACTTCCCAGGACCTTACTATTAAGTGTATAACTCCTGCCCTGATTTGCCTTTCCAAAATGCAGCATCTCTCATTTATCCATCTGCCACCCCTCGGCCCATTGGCCCATCTGATCAAGATCCCATTGTACTCTAAGGGAAACTTCTTCACTGTCCATTACACCACCAACTTTTGTGTCTTCTGCAAATTTAGTAACCTTACCTCCTATGTTCACATCCAAATTATTTACATAAATGAAAGAAACCAGTGGACACAACACCTCTCCTTGTGGCACACCACTGGTCGCAGGCCTCCAATCTGAAAAGCAATCTGCCACTACCCTCTGTTTTCGTTCTTCTGTATCCAGATAGCTAGTTCTCCCTGTATTCCACATGATCTAATCTTGCTAACCAGTCTACCATGAGGAAACTTGTCAAATGCCTTACTGAAGTCTATATAGATCATATCTACCACTCTTACCTCATTAGCCCTCTTTGTTACTTCTTCAAAAAAACTCTATCAAGTTAGTGAGACATGATTTCCCACTCACAAAGCCATGTTGACTTCCAATCAGAGGAAAAATAAAAAGCAATTCTGAGACCCTAAATGTTTTCGAGAAGGAGATAGATATAATTCTCAGGACTAAAGGGATAAAAGGATATGGGGAGAATGCAGGAACAGGGTACTCGGTTGGATAATCAGCCACAATCATATAGAATAGGGGAGTGGGCTCAAAGGGCCTCTGTTTGTATGATTGGGTGACCCTAGCCAGGGTATAAACTGAGGCATTGTCCCCAAAAGTACTGATGCAGAAAGAGGCAGGACTTCAAACAATACCACAAAAACACAAGTGCCCAGCACATAATGCCAGTTGTTGTATGAGATCATAACCAGTGATATCTTCCAGCTCTAGCTCCCATGGAGTGTGTGGGGTCAGTGGGACAGATTAACATTCATACCCTTACTGGTGTGACTCAGGTACTCACAGTGGCAAAACATTTATCCAGCGCTAATGTTAGGGACTGCAGGGAAACCTGCTCTGTGCATTAATAACCCCATCCTCCAACCTCAATCTGAGCCATTTCCAACTCAGAGATCACCACGGGGACCTGGACCCATCCATCTGGAGGACCAAAGGTTGAATTGACTTTCAATGTGGAGTGAGACAGCAGGAGTTCACAGACTAGGG
The DNA here is from genome assembly GCF_030684315.1 of Stegostoma tigrinum. Taxonomy (NCBI): domain Eukaryota; kingdom Metazoa; phylum Chordata; class Chondrichthyes; order Orectolobiformes; family Stegostomatidae; genus Stegostoma; species Stegostoma tigrinum. The sequence goes on from NC_081354.1 coordinate 177,217,643, forward strand.
AGCTCCAGAGCTAATGTCCTCAGCAAATTTTATTTTAAAAAATCCTTGGGTGCAGTGTGAGTGCACTGGTGTCTCATAGGACTTTCAGTGAAACATGGAAACTAGCAGGAGTAAGCCACTCAACGCTTCAAGCCTACGCCACCATTCAATATGGTCACGGCTGCTCCTATATCTCAATTCCATATTCCTGTTTCCTCCCCATACCCCTTGGTGCCTTTTAAATCTGAAATTAATTATCTCTTGAGTATTTTCAATGACACGTCCTCCACACCCTTGTGTGGTGGAGAATTCTACACATTCACTGCATTTTAAGCGAGGAAATGGTTTCTCATCTCAGTCTTAAATAGCCCATCTATATCATGAGATTGTGACTATTGATTCTAAATTCCCCAACAAGGGGAATCACCCACCCTGCATCTTGTCTATCCAGGCTGTTAGAATTTTGTACATTTCAAATAGATCCTCTCTCCTCCTTCTAAACTGTAATGAATCAGACCCTTTTGCGCATGGTCCCTTGCTGGAGTTATGAGCGGAGGCTCCCAGAGCTTTCAAGAAATTTCTATTGCTTCAACTGTAAATAATTGCAGTAACATAGGTGGCTCCATGCACACGATGTGATGTTAAAAGACTAACAATTACTTTAATTATTCAACATCCGCTCAGTTAAGTGTGCAGCAAGTTATCCTCAATCACACACACATGAGATACCTTGCTTAACCTTGACTCCACAGTGGTCAGCTTGACATGAGATTTCTCAAAAACAGATGCAGAATACATTTCATCATTTCCATAAATGTAAAAGATCATAATGAAAGAGGTACACAGGCTGACGCATATGGCACATGCAGAGATTTGCAACACTAACAGAAGGCACTAATAGTGGTGCTTATTGTCTCGGAGTGAATCACGGGGATAGAAAGCAGGCAACCGTTATGAGTCATTCACAGGCCTCTTGCAATAGATGGCAGGGAGTGAGGACAAGGGGTGGTGAACATAAAAGACAGTGTGAAAGATTGCTTGTGAAACTTGCAGCTCCAGAAGGAGAACACTGAGAGGCAATGACAGCTGAAAGCTGTTCATCAGTGACTGTGCTGTAGGTGGGGGTGGGGTAAGAGGGAGGAGAAGTGGGGGGGGGGGCAGTGGGGGTGCGTTGGTCCTGTTAAAGGGACACCATCCTCCTCAAGCCTACTTAATTTTAATCTTTTATCTTTCCACCTCTTGGCCATTGTCACCACCTGGACTGATGTTAATTACTCAACAGGACTGGAGAAGGCAAGATAATAAAATGTGAGGCTGGATGAACACAGCAGGCCAAGCAGCATCTCAGGAGCACAAAAGCTGACGTTTCGGGCCTAGACCCTTCATCAGAGAGGGGGATGGGGTGAGGGTTCTGGAATAAATAGGGAGAGAGGGGGAGGCGGACCGAAGATGGAGAGAAAACAAGATAGGTGGAGAGAGTATAGGTGGGGAGGTAGGGAGGGGATAGGTCAGTCCAGGGAAGACGGACAGGTCAAGGAGGTGGGATGAGGTTAGTAGGTAGCTGGGGGTGCGGCTTGGGGTGGGAGGAAGGGATGGGTGAGAGGAAGAACAGGTTGGGGAGGCAGAGACAATTTGAACTGGTTTTGGGATGCAGTGGGTGGAGGGGAAGAGCTGGGCTGGTTGTGTGGTGCAGTCGGGGGAGGGGACGAACTGGGCTGGTTTAGGGATGCGGTGGGGGAAGGGGAGATTTTGAAACTGGTGAGGTCCATATTGATACAATTAGGCTGCAGGGCTCCCAGGCGGAATATGAGTTGCTGTTCCTGCAACCTTCGGGTGGCATCATTGTGGCACTGCAGGAGGCCCATGATGGACATGTCATCTAGAGAATGGGAGGGGGAGTGGAAATGGTTTGCGACTGGGAGGTGCAGTTGTTTGTTGCGAACTGAGCGGAGGTGTTCTGCAAAGCGGTCCCCAAGCCTCCGCTTGGTTTCCCCAATGTAGAGGAGGCCACACCGGGTACAGTGGATGCAGTATACCACATTGGCAGATGTGCAGGTGAACCTCTGCTTAATGTGGAAAGTCATCTTGGGGCCCTGGGATAGGGGTGAGGGAGGAGGTGTGGGGGCAAGTGTAGCATTTCCTGCGGTTGCAGGGGAAGGTGCCGGGTGTGGTGGGGTTGGAGGGCAGTGTGGAGCAAACAAGGGAGTCACGGAGAGAGTGGTCTCTCCGGAAAGCAGACAGGGGTGGGGATGGAAAAATGTCTTGGGTGGTGGGGTCGGATTGTAAATGGCGGAAGTGTCAGAGGATGATGTGTTGTATCCGGAGGTTGGTGGGGTGGTGTGTGAGAATGAGGGGGATCCTCTTAGGGCAGTTGTGGCGGGGTCGGGGTGTGAGGGATGTGTTGCGGGAAATGCGGGAGACGCGGTCAAGAGTGTTCTTGATCACTATGGGGGGAAAGTTGCGGTCCTTGAAGAACTTGGACATCTGGGATGTGCGGGAGTGGAATGTCTTATCGTGGGAGCAGATGCGGCGGAGGCGGAGGAATTGGGAATAGGGGATGGAATTTTTGCAGGAGGGTGGGTGGGAGGAGGTGTATTGTAGGTAGCTGTGGGAGTCAGTGGGCTTGAAATGGACATCAGTTACAAGCTGGTTGCCTGAGATGGAGACTGAGAGGTCCAGGAAGGTGAGGGTTGTGCTGGAGATGGCCCAGGTGAACTGAAGGTTGGGGTGGAAGGTGTTGGTGAAGTGGATGAACTGTTCGAGCGCCTCTGGGGAGCAAGAGGCGGCACCAATACAGTCGTCAATGTACCGGAGGAAGAGGTGGGGTTTGGGGCCTGTGTAGGTGCGTAAGAGGGACTGTTCCACTTAACCTACAAAGAGGCAGGCATAGCTGGGGCCCATGCGGGTGCCCATGGCCACCCCCTTTGTCTGTAGGAAGTGGGAGGAGTCAAAAGAGAAGTTGTTGAGGGTGAGGACGAGTTCGGCTAGGCAGATGAAGGTGTCGGTGGAGGGGGACTGGTCGGGCCTGCGGGACAGGAAGAAGCGGAGGGCCTTGAGGCCATCTGCATGCGGAATGCAGGTATATAGGGACTGGACATCCATGGTGAAAATGAGGTGTTGGGGGCCAGGGAATTGGAAGTCCTGGAGGAGGTGGAGGGCGTGGGTGGTGTCACGGACGTAGGTAGGGAGTTCCTGGACCAAAGGGGAGAAAATGGAGTCCAGATAGGTGGAGATGAGTTCGGTGGGGCAGGAGCAGGCTGAGACGATGGGTCAGCCATTTTCCAGATTGCTCTCCTTTAGATTTATTAGAATGTTACCAGGAATGAGGGATTTTAGATACAAGACAAGATGAGATAAATTGGGTTTATTTGCCTTGCGGCAGAGGAGATTAAGAGGTCGCCCGTATTGAGGTGTTCAAAATTATGAACAATTTTGCCAGAGTAAGTGGGCAGGATTTCATCACTCTGCTGAACTGTGCCTTGTAGATGGTGGACAGGCTTTTGGGGCTCAGGAGGTGAGTTAATCACCACAGTATTCAGAGCCTCTGACCTGATCTTGTTGCCACTGCATTTATACACCCAGTCTAGTTGAGCTTCAGATCAATGATAACCCGCAGCATGCTGATAGTGGAGGAATTCAGTGATGGTAACCCTAATGTAAGTCAAGGATAGCAATTAGATTAGCTTTCATTGAAGATAGCCATTGCCCAGCACTTGCGTGGTGGGAATGTTAGCTCAAACCTGGATATTGTCCAGATTTTGTTGCATTTGAACATGTACTGAATCTGAGGAGTCCTGAATGGTGCTGAACATTGTGCAATCATCAGCAAACATCTGTACCAATGAAGGAGACATTTTGGCCTGTTGAGCAAGCTCTTGGAACAAACTACTTAACAATCTCCCTCCCACTCTATACCCATCACCTTTCCAAACATATATTCAGTCTCCTTTTGAAATTTACCGCCCTTATTCAGAGTCCTGGCATCTATAGGCCAGTCAATTTCATACCAATGGTTTTAGCAATACAAGAGGAAATAAATCAACAGGTATTTGGAGAATTTCTGAAGAAGGGTCGAGGCCTGAAACGTCAGCTTTCCTGCTCCTCTGATGCTGCTTGGCCTGCTGTATTCATCCAGCTCTAGACTTTGTAATCCCAGGTATTTGGAGATCTTGAGTTAAATAACGAGAGCCAATGCTGATTTGTAAGATGTAGCTCCTGCTTGATTAATCCAATTGAATGATTTGATGAAGTAATGAGCAAGTTAGTTAAGGAAATACAATGGACACTGTCTGCATGAATTTTGAGAAAGCCTTTGATAAAAGTACCACCTCAAAGTTTGGTAAACACTGTTAACAGCCATGGAATAGGATAGTCAGTGTCAGATTGGATTTAAAATGGCTTTAGGACAGAAAACAGCAGGTCCTGGTAAGTAGTCAACACAGTGTGGAGTTGGAGGAACACACCAGGCCAGGCAGCATTAGGTGAGACCAAGTGTAGATTTGTTTTGCAGAGCATCTGTGCTCTGTACATGACAAACAGCAACACCTTTCAGTCACCAACCTTTTAACTCCCCGTTCCACTCCCTGCGTTACATGTCCAATCTGGCTCCTCCTGATTCACAATGACACCACCCACAAACTGGAGAAGCAGCACCTCATATTCCACCTCGAAAGCCGACAGCCCCATGACCTAATGACCTAAACATAGAATTCACCAGTTTTAAAATCCCCCCACCCAGGAGTCATCATATGTCCAAGCCTCCCTCTCATCCCAGCTTCCTTGACCTGACACAACCTGTCCATCTTTTCTCCCACCTATCCACCCTACCCATCCCACTGACCAATCCCCACCACTGCCTACCGACACTCACCTATTTCCATCCCACCTACTTTCCCCAGCCCCAACCCTCTTCTCTATTTATTTCAGATCTCCCTTGCCCCTCCCCATTTCTGAAGAATGGTCCTGACTCGAAACGTCAACTTTCCTGCTCTTCTGATGTTGCCCAGCCTGCTGTGTTCCTCCAGCTCTAAACTTCGTTGTCTCTGACTCCAGCATCTGCAGTTTTTGCCGCTTCTAAGTCTGGTAAGTAGTTATTTTTCAGATTGCTGTTCCAAATGAGCACTTCAGAATAAAATTACAACATTTGATGATAATACCTAACTGGGAGGGATGGGATAATTCAAATTGCTTACAAGGCACATAAACTAACGGAATGAGTTGGCAACACAAAGAACTGTGAGATGCAGTTCAGCAGAAGGTGGAGAGAGGCAATATAAACTTAATTACGTGGTTCTAAATAGTGCACAGGGACAGAAGATCTGGAGTTTATCTGCAAGATCTTTGAATATGGCAAATGATATTGGGAGAATAGTTAGCAAAGAATATGAGATCTTTGACTTTATAAATAAAAGACTTGTGAGGAAGACAAAGAGATACTGTTCCTGTTTACTGAAGATACATGAATGAGGAAATAAAGGTTAAAAGCTTGTTGTAAAATGCCAAGAACTATTTGACTCAGCAACTAGAAACATCTCATGACAATTGTGAAAGAGCCTGGGAATGATTCGTAGAGGAAAAAGGACATGGTTGAAGGTGCAGCGGTGGATGTGATATACATGGATTTAGGTAAGACGTTTGATAAGGTTCCCCATGGTAGACTCATGCAGAAGGTGAGGAGGCATGGGATAGGGGGAAATGTGGCAGATTGGATTCAGAATTGGCTGACCCTTAGAAGACAAAGGGTGGTAGTGGATGGAAAATATTCAACATGGTGCTCAGTTACAAGTGGTGTACCACAAGGAACTGTTCTGGGTCCTCTTCTATTTGTGATTTTTATAAATGATTTGGATGAAGGAGGGGAAGGGTAGATTAGTGAGTTCATGGATGATACGAAGGTGGATCAAGTTGCAGACAGTGCGGAGGGCCGTTCTAGGTTACAAAGGGACATTGACAGAATGCAGAGCTGGGCTGAGAAGGACAAACTTGAAAGCAGAATACAGGATTAACAGAAAGATTCTTAGCAGTGTGGTGGAGCAGAGGGATCTTGGGGTTCATGTTCACAATTCCCTGAAAGCTGCCACCCAGGCAGATACAGTTGTTACGAAGGTGTATTGTGTGTTAGCTTTCATTAATAGAGGGATTGAGTTCAAGAGCCGTGAAGTTATGCTCCAGCTGTACAAAAGCCTGGTTTGCCCATATCTGGAGTATTGTGTCCAGTTCTAGTCACCTCATTACAGGAAAGATGTGGCAGTGTTGGAAACGGTGCAGAGGAGATTTACCAGGATGTTGCCTGGAATGGAGGGAAGATCTTATGAGGAAAGGTTGAGAGAGTTTTTCTCTTTAGAACGACAAAGGATGAGGTGACTTGATAGAGGTGTACAAAATTATCAGAGGTATAGATAGAGTAGACAGCCAGAGACTTATTCCTAGGGTGGAGGTAGCTATTACGAGGGGGTAATAAAATGTGAGGCTGGACGAACACAGCAGGCCAAGCAGCATCTCAGGAGCACAAAAGCTGACGTTTCGGGCCTAGACCCTTCATCAGAGAGGGAGAGAGATTCCCTGAGGTTGGTCCGGAGGGAGGAGGGTAACTTCTTCAGGTTAGGCATCCCTGGAAGAGGCTTCGCAGTGAGGTTAAAATAGTATCAGAGATGATGGGAACTGCAGATGCTGGAGATTCCAAGATAATAAAATGTGAGGCTGGATGAACACAGCAGGCCAAGCAGCATTTCAGGAGCACAAAAGCTGACGTTTCGGGCCTAGACCCTTCATCAGAGAGGGGGCATAGTTTTAAAGTGAAAGGAGGTAGATGTAGGGGAGACGTCACAGGTAGGTTCTTTACTCAGAGAGTGGTAGGGGCGTGGAATGCATTGTCGGAGAGGGCAGTGGAGTAGGCCTCATTGGGGCATTTAAGCGGCTATTAGATAGGCATATAAATGTTAGTATAAGGTAGAGGTAGAGGTTAGATAGACATTAGGTTTAGAGTAAAAGTTCAATGCAACATCGTGGGCCAAAGGGCCTGTACTGTGCTGTACTGATCTATGTTCTATGTTCTATTAGACACATACTTGAAGAGAGTAAATGTGCAAGATGGGGATGGAGCAGGGACAATGAAACTGATGGGATCACTCCACAGTGGCTGAATAGACTCAATGAGCCCCTTTCTGAGTTCTGAATGTTTTACTTGACTGTTGATTTTAAAAGTGTCCTCTAGTTATCGGTTCTCCTACAAGTAAGAACAGTTCCTCTCCATCTGCATTATTTAAACCTCTCATTATTTTGAGAAATTTCTTTAAAATTTCTTCTAAACTTTTTTCTGTCAATCCTAGCTTCTCCCCAGCCTCACAATATCGCTGAAGTTCTCTCATCTTTTACACCATTCTGGTAAGTCTCTTCTGCACCCTTGGCATCCAGAGCAGACACTAATCTCTGATGCCCAAAGTTTGTCTGAAGAAGGTGATTCGAGTTATAGCTAATTCTTTTTGTACTTCTCTAGAATCTCACTCATAGATCAAAGGATTGCTGACTACCGCCTTTCCACAGGGGACTGTCAGGAGAGTTAAGGACTCCCAGTTCAGTTAGAGAATTAAACAGCTGCCGGCTTTATCAGAACTATTTCTGTTTTGTGTCTCATTGCAATTTCCAGACTTTGGTTCTGATCCTATCAGCAGATTTATGCCTAGAGTCAGCTACTCTCAAGAGCAATTGGCAGATTCCTGCAACAACAAAAATAAAAGCTGTTATTAAATGAATGCTGCACTTTATTCTTAAAGAATTCATCACATACACAAAAGTGTCTTGGGAACCAACACTCCTACAGTCAACTACCTCAGTGTAAGCATCATTTTTAATTATCACCTCTACTGTTTACTGTGGTTCCCCTTGCTGCAGTGATTAGATCTGAGAAACCAAAGAACGTGATGTTTTTTAAGTATGGATATCAAAGTTTTTTTTATTTATTCATGGAAGCAGCCATCATTGTCAGTGCCAGCATTTCTTGCCCATCCCTAGTTGCCCTTGAGAAGGTGGTGGTGAGCTGCCTTCTTGAGCCGTTGTAATCTGCCTGCTGTTCGTTGACCCATAGTTCCATTAGGAATGGAGTTCTAGGATTTTCACCTTGGGACAGTGAAGGAACGGCGATATATTTCCAAGTCAGGATGGCAAGTGGCTTGGAGGACAACTTGCAGATGGTGGCGCTCCCTTTATTTGCTGCCCCTCGTCCTTCTAGATGGAATGGTCATGGATTTGGAAGGTGCTGACCAAGCACCTTTGGCAAACTTTTCCATAGTATCTTGAAGGTAGTATACAGTGCTGGTACTGAGCGGCAGTGGTGGAGGGAGTGGTTGGTTTTATGGATGTTTTTGGATGCCAATCAAGTGGACTGTTTTGTCAAGCTTCTTGAACTGCATTCGTCCAGGGTAAGTGGGGAGTACTTCATCATACAATTGAATTCTGCCTTGTAGATGGTGGATGGGCTTTGGGGAGTCAGGAGGTGAGTTATTTCCAGCAATATCCTTAGACTGTAACCTGCTCTGTGTGATGCCTCACCTGCTCTCACATTTATTCACATGATACTCTGTTTGCAATATATTTGCTTGGTTGATTAAGCTGTCCACTAAAGCCTCTCTGCATCCACCTCACAGTATACGGTCTGACTCAGCTTTGTGACATTTGCAAACTTGGAGATATGATGCATAATTTCCTCAGCTAAATCATTAATAAGTCTTGTGAATAGCTGGGATTCAACCACCAATCCCTGTGGTACCCCACTAGTCACTGCTTGCCATTCAGTGAAAGGCACTTTTACTCATACTCTTTATTTCCTGCCTGCTAACATCTCAATCCATTTCTCTCCACCTCAATCCATTTCACAACATGACATTTGATCCTACAATCCTGTGCATAATTTTTCATGCTAATCTCTTACTTGGAACCTTATCGAAAGCCTTCCAAAAATCCAAGTAAACCACATCCACTGTCTCCCCCTTCTCAACTCTAGAACAATAGAACAAAAGTACAAAAATTTTAATGAGATGGTTTAACCCTTGAGGCAAACAGTTAGAAAAATGGAGAAAAGAAAACAAAGCTGTTGTCACCTAGCAACATGAGCCCTGTATCACAGAAAGGGGAGGCGGGGTGACACTTTACTGATGTTAGAATATCTGGAAGATTGTTGTTGGGGTAAAATGGCTGAATGTTTATTTCTGTGATGTGTAATAAATCCATGGAAAATAATTCTTATACAATCAGTCCCTGATTCTATTCTTGGATCTGTTTGTGAGTCAGAAAACAATGTAGGACAATCTAAAATAGATGTTCGTAAGTACAAGGAAACATTCATATGTAAGATCTTGAATATTACATCCCTGAATGGGACCTAATTCATAAGTATGATTGTTCAAAAGCCAGGATGTTTGTAAATCAGGGACCCCTATACACATACACAGTGAACAAAAATAGCGAAAATAAAGCTCACGGTCTGTCAAGCCCGGCCCCACTGTGGGATCTGACTTATCCTGTGTCACTGCAGTGAGCACTGATGTCCTGGTACACGTTGCCCAGCAGGATACTGAAAGTAGAGGCGATGAGTAATTTCAAAGTCAAATTGGAAAGGCACTCAACGAAGAAAGCTTGCAAAGTTAGAGGGATAGAATGTGGGAATGAGTCTGATTGGATTGCTCGACAGAGAGCCACCAAGGACCTAATGGGCCCTGCAGCCTCCTACCGTTCTCTGTTGACTCCATGATTCCATAACCAGCAAGTTTGATATTAATGTTCAGGTAAATGGATAATGGTTAACGATAATGGCTAATGGTTAACACTGCCCATGTTATACTGAAGCATTAGAAAGTTCTGAGGGTTCAGAAGAGATTTACCAGTAGGATTCGAGAACATGGGGCGCTAGGGGAGAAATGTTAAATTGCAAGGTTCAGTTAGAGAAGCTGGGGTTGTTCTCCTTGGATCAAAGGATACTGAGAGGTGATTTAATAGAGGTCTACGAAATTATGAAAAGATTAAAAAGGATAGACAGGGAATCATGCCGCCATGAGTTGGTTTTACAAGCACAAGGGGTTCCAGCAGGAATGTGAGGAATAAGTTTATTTATACAGCAAGTAGTAATGCCCTGAGATGAATTATGTGGAATCAATTAATGATATCAGAAGGAAAATGGATGGGTACTTGAAATAAATCAACTTGCCTGGTTCCAAGGATCGAGTAGGGGAGTGGAACTGATGGGATGGCTCCTCAGAAACCAGCATGGAAGTGATGGGCCAAATGACCTCCTTCTGTGCAATAAGCGATTCTTTGACTCCACTCTATTTTATTTGATGGGGTCTGGACCAGCTCATTATGTCTAGGGTGGATTAGTTTAAACAGTTGTGAGTGGGGCTACAATTTGGCACTCAGATCCCGCATACTGCCAAAGAGTAAGTCAACCTTTTTGATCTCGCTTTCCTCCCTGCCCTTTGCTGAAAGGCTGGTAGAGCTAGTCAATGATTCCATTGGTGTATGTCACCTTTTGAGTTGCCTCACCACAGCAGCCATAGGCTCATACAGCACAGAAACAGACCCTTCAGCCCAACTTAACCCTGCTAAACAGGTTTCCCGAACTAAAGTAGTCCCATTTGCCTGCGTTTGGCTAATATCCCTCTCAACCTTTCCCATCCATATACCTGTCCAAAAGCCTTGTAAGTGTTGTAACTGGACCTGCATCTACCACGTTCTCTGGCTGTTTATTCCATATACAAACCACCCTCTGTATGAAAAAGTTGCCCCTCAGATCCCTTTTAAATTTTTCCCCCTCAATGCCATCTATTTTTGAACTCCCCTACTGTGGAGGAAAGACATTTTCTATTTACCTTATCTACACCCGTTCATGATATTATAAACCCTCTATAAGTGACCCCTCAACCTCCTACACTCCAGGGAAAATGTCACGCCTATCCAGTCAAACATTATAGCTCAAATCGTCTAGATTGAGGTTTGGAGGGGAGAAAGAAGTGCAAAGTGGTTGTCCAATCCTGGTTTGATATTCCCGTGCTCACACAGTCCAGGTAAAATCCTGGACGGATTACAACATTGGGTAGAACATGCATCTGTCTTGGTAGCTCAAAAAGCAAAGAATGCGATTCCTTGAACTGGTCTTCAAAGAGGCAGTAATGACTTGATAGGCCAAACAGCCTCCATAATTATGACCCAAGGAGGTGGACTAACTGGATTGCTCTGTGAAAGAGCTGTCATCTGTGCTGTGCTATTACATGATTCACACCAGATTAGCAAAGCTGAGTTTGTTATTCTGTGTAAGACATGACATGACATGACTGAGCTGCGATCAAAGGGCAGCTGTGAACAGCTTTCTTTACCATTTATTCTGTCCACTTCGGTGCACAAGAAGGAAAGTGGTCTCTCATTCATGTTTTGTTATTTCTGTCTTTGACCATCAAGGAAGGATGGTGTGCTTACCCTTGGAAACTGTAATGTTCAGGTAAGGTATGATGAGATGGACCTCATGAAAAGCACAAATAACAGCAGTGAGCAATGGGGCTGGATGCCCTGTTACTGAGCTTTGAATCCAATGTAAGTTCATTTGACTCTGTTTCGGGAGAGTAGGAGGAAGGAGGTACATCAGAGTGCCATGACCAGGGCCCATGGCTCTTGGGGACCAGCTGTGTTCAGGTCAGGGACTGGACCAGGATTTTTGAGTCTAGACCCAGTGAAGGCACAGTGCTCTGCGATTTCTGGTCCTGTCCTTTAGTTCTAGCATTTTAAGTGTTTTATTTAATCAATCTGTCATCTATTGCACAGCTCCATCAGGCTCACACCTTACCAAATAGCTCACTGCAGCTTTTTACATTGTTATTTAACAAATGCCAGCGTTGCCCAACCTTTGAAAACAGATTTTTCTAAACCGCAGCCACCAGTACATCACTGGAGATGTACATTCACCTTGAATCTACTGGCTGGACACCTTTCTACAGCAACCTGCTAATGTTTATGCATAAGGAAAGAACTTCAAGCATTGGGCCAATCATACACCTATGGCCATCTCTGTGACTCACGGAAGCACATACTGTGAGCTTTGTATCTAATTCACAGTTTCTATCAATCCATAATTCACTTTCATCCTCCCATTTCCTCTGGGCAAGGCATGCTCCTGCATATAATGGACACTCCATTTTTGCAGCACCTTGTAAAATGTGCTTCCTACGTGAAAAAATGCTGGTATTCATTGCAACTCTCACAGGTTAATTATACGCCATGTGGGATCAATTCATGGCTCAATGCAAACACTAGGACAGATAATTCCCATCGAGAATCTAACTGCAGTGACAACTAAAGCTGTGAGTTAATAGTACATGACAGAGAGCTCTGGTCCATGACCTTCAGGGGCCCTGTGTCGTGATGGTGACTGCTACTGGTCCCAACGTTCCTTCAAGATCTGTACAACTCAATTGTTCTGCCTAAGCATTCAGTCAGTCACGACTCACCAGTGCCACTCTTCGCCTGTGCCATCAGGTTGTGGGTTCAAGCCTTTGCAATGGAATTTCTACGCTAGTACATAAACAAAGCTAACTCTCAATCTGTAGAGGGGGGACTCTGTTTTATCAGACAAAATGCTAATGTCCATAACAATGAAATTTTATTCAGGAAAGGCATTTGCAGCTCACTGATTTGCAGAAAAACAGGGCATCTATCCTAGTGGCCTGACCATTGATCTCTCAGTTCCAAATGCAGGCGATCTGATAATTGTAGCTCGGTTGGTAGCATCTTTGTCATTGGTTACAGTGAGGTGTAGCACTCCAGGATGTGAAGACAAAAATTTACATTGAACCCCACTGTAGTATTGTCATGTTTCACTGGCGTAGCACATTGAAAATCAGGCTCCACTATTCCAGGTTGTCACAAAAGTTAAAAGATTTTTTCAAAGTATGCAAAAATTTCCTAATCTACGTGTCTTTGAAACACAGGTTAACAAAGCAAAGACCAGGTGGCTTCAGGTGAACAGTCATCAACCTTTGGTAAGTAACTGTACAAATTGAAGCTTGAATCCCCTTATAGGGAAGGCAATGGCCTAGCGATTATACAGCCTGACTGTTGATCCAAAGACCCAGGTAATGTTCTGGGGAACTGGGTTCAAATCCCACAACTATGGATGGTAGAATTTGAATTGAGTACAAATCTGAATGAAGAGTCTAATGTTGATCATGAATCCATTGTCAGGGGAAAAGAAAAATCTGGCTCACTAATGTCCTTTTAGGGAAGGAAACTGCCATCCTTACCTGATCTGGCCTACATGTAACTCCAGACCCACTGCAATGACTCTTAAATGACCTCTGCCAATAGTGATGGGCAATAAATGCTGCCTAGCTAGTACCACCTTTGTCCCATGAATGAATAAAAACAACTCCCCCTTACCCACACAGAAGTGCAAAGGAGAAAAGATAGTATGGAAGGAGGGAAAACATGAAATACTGGTTCACAATGTCTGCTGAGATGGCTCTTGTGTTGATCAAAATGCTACTTCTCAATCTTCTTTCTCTGGATGGTTCACCAACTTGCAAGAGGAGCAGCGTTGCTGGTTCACTTACAAAAGGTCTCTGACTTTTAAATAGAAGTCACAGCTGGCAGCTCACTGAACAAAAGAACAAAGAACAAAGTAGTACAGTTTCAGGCCCTTCGATACTTGAAGTCTGCAATGACACATTTTACCCTTCCACACGAAAACTGTCTTGATTTGCAGGATCCATATCCCTCTATTCCCTTCCTCTTCTTGTATTCTTCTCAGTGTTTCTTGAGTGCTACTATTGTGTGTGCTTCCATCACCTCCTCTGGCAGCTTGTTCCAGGCACTCACCATCTTTTATGTGAAAAACTTGCCTCACAAATCTCTTTTAAATGTCTCCCCATCCACCTTGAACATGTGTCCCCAGTAATTGGCCCCTCCACCCTGTGGATAAAGCCCCATACATTCCACTGTCTCCATGCCATTCACAATCTTATAAACTTCTATCAGGTCACCCCTCAACCTCCTGCATTCCAGTGAAAACAAACCCAGTCTATCCAATCTTTCTTCATAGCTAAAATCCCTCATACTTTTCTGTGCCCTAACAAAGTATCCACATCCTTCTGGCAGTGTGGTGACTAGAACTGTATGCAATATTCCAAGAGTAGCCTAACTAAAGTTATAGAGAAGTAAAGCATGGAAACAGACCCTTCAGTCCAACTCATCCATGCTGACCAGATATCCTAAATTAATTTAGTCCCATTTGCTCTTAAACCCTTCCTATTCATATTCCCATCCATATCCCTTTTAAATCTTGTGATTGTATTAGCCACCACCACTTCCTCCAGCAGCTCATTCCATACACGCACCACCTTCTGGTTGAAAAAGTTGCTTCTTAGGTCCCTTTTAAATCTTTCCCCCCTCACCTTACACCTGTGCCCTCTTGTTTTGGACTCCCCCGGCCCAGGGAAAAGACCATGTCTATTCACCCTATCCAGGCCCCTCATGTTTTTATAAACCTCTGTAAGGTCATCCCTCAGCCTCCGATGCTCAAGGGAAAATAGCCCCAGCCTATTCAGCCTCTCCCTGTAGCCCAAACCTCCAAACTTGTAATTCTTCTCTGAACACTTTCAAGTTTAACAACATTCTTCTTTTAGCTGGAAGACCAGAACTGCACACAGCATTCTAAAAGCAGCCTAACCAATGACCTATACAGCCACAACATGACCTCACAACTCCTATAATCAGTGCACTGATGAATAAAGGCACGTTCTATAAAGCTGCAGCATAACTTGTCCACCATTATACTCAATGCTCCTTGCAATAAAAGCAAGCATTCCATCGACCTTTTTACTACCTTATCTGCCACCTTCAGTGTTTTCTAGATCTGCACACCCAGATCCCTCTGCATATCAACACTGCTCAGAGTTCTGCCATTCACTGTATAATTTACACATGTTATGTGATCCTCCAAAATGCATCACTTCAGATTTGTCCAGATTGAGCTCTACCTGCCATTTTTCTGCCCATGCCTCCAACTGATCTAAATCCTGCTGTATCTTCAGACAATGCTCATTATCCGCAACTCCACCAATCTTTCCTTCACTGCAAACTTACTAATTCGATCGGCCATGTTTTCCTCCAAATCATTTAAGGAGACCGTGAACAGCAGAGGTCCCAGCAGCGATCCTTGTGGAACACCACTAGTCACACCCTCCGTTCCAAAAACCTTCCTTCCATGGCTACCCTCTGTCTCCTATGACTAAGTCAGTTCTGGATCCATCTTGCCAGCTCACTCCCTGATACCAAGATAACAAAGTGTGAAGCTGGATGAACACAGCAGACCAAGCAGCATCTCAGGAGCACAAAAGCTGACGTTTCGGGCCTAGACCCTTCATCAGAGAGGTGGATGGGGAGAGGGTTCTGGAATAAATAGGGAGAGAGGGGGAGGCGGACCGAAGATGGAAAGAAAAGAAGATAGGTGGAGAGGAGAGTATAGGTGGGGAGGTAGGGAGGGGATAAGCCAGTCCAGGGAAGACAGACAGGTCAAGGAGGCGGGATGAGGTTAGTAGGTAGGAAATGGAGGTGCAGCTTGAGGTGGGACGAGGGGGTAGGTGAGAGGAAGAACAGGTTAGGGAGGCGGGGACAAGCTGGGCTGGTTTTGGGATGCAGTGGGGGGAGGGGATGAGCTGGGCTGGTTTTGGGATGCAGGGGGGGAAGGGGAGATTTTTAGCTTGTGAAGTCCATATTGATACCATTGGGCTGCAGGGTTCCCAAGCAGAAAATGAGTTGCTGTTCCTGCAACCTTCGGGTGGCATCATTGTGGCACTGCAGGAGGCCTATGATGGACATGTCGTCTGAGGAATGGGAGGGGGAGTTGAAATGGTTCGCGACTGCGAGGTGCAGTTGTTTATTGTGAACCGAGCGGAGGTGTTCTGAGATGCTGCTTGGCCTGCTGTGTTCATCCAGCTTCACACTTGGTTATCTTGGATTCTCCAGCATCAGCAGTTCCCATTATCTCTCTCACCCCCGATACCACTTGACTTCACCTTTCGTACCAGTTTGCCATGAGGGACCTTGCCAAAGGCTTTGCTGAAGTCCATTTGGACAACATCAACCATTTTTCCATTCTCAATCATCTTCAGTGTCTCCTCAAAAAACTCAATCAAGTTAGTGAGGCACGACACACCCTGAACAAAACCATGCTGTCTATCACTGACAACCATTTGCTCCCAAATGCGAATAGATCTTCTCCCTGAGAATCTTTTCTAATAATTTCCCTACAACCAGAGTGAGACTTGCAGGCCTGTAATTTCCAGGATTATCCTTGCTACCCTTTTAAACAATGGGACAACACTGACTATTCTCCAGTCCTCTGGGGCTTCACCTGTGGCCAAAGAGGATACAAAGGTAGGGCTTACAAAGGAATGGTCCTTACAAATTCTGCCCTATCCAATCTCTGATCACAATAAGGCCATAATTTCAAGTGCTAATCAAAGCTTTAAGTTCATCTACGTTGCCTATTATACTTCTTGCATTGAAACACATACATTTCAGAACATCTCCCTTGCTCTATTCAGTCGTGCTACCCTGACTGTTCTTGTTCTTAGTCATGTTTGCTTCGGTTTCTATCACTCCCTTAATTTCTGCATCTATTGCCCTACTCCTCTGGTTCCCATTCCCCTACCACACTAGTTTAAATCTGCCCCAACCTCTCTACCATGTACCACCCCCCCCCCCCCCCCCGCCCCGGACATCAACCCCAGTCCTACCCACATGTAATCCCCCCATACAGGGTCCCACCTTCCCCAGAACCGGTTCCAATGTCCCACAATTCCAAAACCCTCCCCCTCACACCATCTTTTCAGCCATTCATCCTGCTGTTACTCTGACCAGCTCATGGCACAAGTAGTAATCCTGAGATAACTACCTTTGAGGTCCTACATTTCAACTTTCTTCCTAGTTCTCTATGTTCTGCTCTTAGGACCCCCTCCCTTTTTTTTACTTATGTCATTAGTACCAATGTGTACAACAACAACTGACTGTTAGCCTTCCTCCTCCAGAATGTCCTGAAACTACTCCAAGACATCCAGGACCCTAGAACCAGGGAGGGGGTTCACACCATTCCAGAAACATTTATCTATCCCCCTTACGATTGAATCCCCTGCTGGATGCAAAAATCAATTGGTTTTCTTCAGGATTCGACTGTCGTTACTGCAGAGAACAGGGAAAACCACTGAGCTGAAGGAAATCTGAAAACTCTTCTGTACCTTGTTCACAGAGCAGGGCTGTTCAGCTACCTGAGAACCAATCACACAGTGTTGGTAGGCAGAAGGCAATAGCCATCAATGAGTGATCGCTTGTCCACAGATCAAACAGCAACTTGTTGCTAACCAAAGCCCTATTTGTACAGCCCTGGGCTCTAGCTCATCTGCAAACCGCACTTCAACTATTGCTGCAATGTAAACAGCATTTACAATAAGTGTCATGTTCCTTGCCTTCAAATCATACAGCAATCCCCTTGGTTTTAAAATCATTCTTTTCTCATTTCCATCACAATTTAAAATGCAGGAAAAGATATGATCTTTGTAATATCCAGGACAAGTTGTGCAATCTTTCAGATGAGATGTTTACATTTGCACTAATTTCAAAAAGGCTGTGCAATTTTCCAGATGAGCTGTTAAAAAATTATACCATATTGAAGAAGAACAGGGGACATATCTCAGTTGTCCTGTCCAATTTATATCGCCTAATCATCATCATAAAAAACAAATGCCACTTTTAGAATACTGCACACAATTCTGGTTTCCATGTTATAGGAAGGATGTTGTGAAACTTGAAAGGGTTTGGAAAACATTTACAAGCATCTTGCCAGGGTTGGACGGTTTGAGCTCTCGGGAGAGGGTGAATAGGCTGGGGCTATTTTCCACGGAGTGTCAGTGGCTGAGGGGTGACCTTATAGGGATTTATAAAATCATGAAGGGCATGGATAGGGTAAATAGACAAGGTCTTTTCCCTGGGGTGGGGGAGTCCAAAACTAGTGGGCACAGGTTAAAGGTGAGATGGGAAAGATATATAAGGGACCTAAGGGGCAACTTTTTTTACACAGCGGGTGGTGTGTGTATGGAATGTGCTGCCAGTAGAAATAGTGGAGGCCAGTACAATTACAACACTTAAAAGGCATCTGGATGGGTACACGAATAGAAAGGGTTTAGAGGGAAATGGGCCAAATGCTGGAAAATGGGACTAGATTATTTAGGGCATCTGTTGGTATGGATGATTTGAAGCAAAGGGCCTGTTTCCGTGTATTACAACTCAATGAGTCTATGACCTGGTCATCATGACATTATTACTTCTAAGGACTTTGCCAAATGTAAATTCATAGATCCATAGAATCCTGACAGTGTGGAAACAAGCCCTTTGGCCCAACAAGTCCACGTCGACCCTCAGGGCATCTCAAATTACATTATGTTTGCTACATTACAATAGTGGCTACACTTCAAAGGTGATTCATTGGCTGAGGAACACTCCTGGTGTTCCAGAATACAACCTTTCTTTATTTGGCAGTTTGGGGAATCGTGCTGCGCTCAAGTTGGCCTTCAGGTTTCCTTTGGTACTACAGTGATGGGGACCTCTAAACCCTTTCGTTGACTGTAAACCAGTTGAAATGAAAACTGAAAGAACTGCAAATGCTGTAAATCAGGAACAACAACAGAAATTGCTGGAAAGGCTCAGCAGGCCTGACAGCAGTGGAGAGAAATCAGAGCTAAGATTTCTGTTAGAGTGACCATTCCTCAGAAATGCTTAGGGTTTGTGAGGGGTGCTGTATAAAAGCAAACCTTTCTTCTCTCGGACTCACTAACCAGTTTTAGCTTTTGACAGGCACAAACATTGCTGACAGAGATGGGCAAGTTTATTCCTTCTCATTTCTACACAGCCCTGGGGATGAAGAATTGGATCTCTAGAGTTCTGCCTCCACAATGCAAGATAAAATCCTCCCACCACCCCCCACCCTGGAACTATTCAACACCAATTAGTCAATTCTTCTAATCTCTCACAAGGGAAGAAGCACTCAGCAAACTCAAATCAGTCTTTAAAGACAGTGTTGAGTAATATTTGCCCAGCCCACCATGCATAATAGCTCTACCATCAATTTCATGCTGCACCCCCGCCAGTGGAACCAGTAAACTATTACATTCTGCCCAGCAGTTAATCATCTCAGACTTGTATCTATTTGAAGTGAAAAGGTTGTCTTTAAATAGATTTTAAATTTGTGTGGAGTTTCACGGTTAAGTCTGCCTTCATGCAATTCTTGCTCGGCATGCTTCTGGGGAGGTGGTTTTGGGGCGTTGGGGGTGTGGGGTGACACTTTTGCAAGGATCAAAATTCTAGAGTTCGTTCTCACCTCCTAAGCTTGGGAGCAGGACATGAGTAAACTCATCAAACTCTGCCTCCAGCCACATAACGTCTGTACAATGAACTTTAAAGATTGATGTCTCTGAATCAGGAATTTTTTCTCTCTGGGGGAATTGCCTTCTAGCAAGCAATAATCTGTTGCTAAAGTTGGTAGGAGGCATAGATTCTGTCTGTTGGGGAATTTAACAGCAAAGGGAGGAAAAAAAACAGTTTTATCAAAGGACTGCAGATGACGAACAATTTATGCACAATTGTGGGGACTGGAGAAGAAATGACAAAATTCTTCCGATCACAAGAAATTGATTCAGAAAAGATTTGTGAAATTACCATGTATTACAGCAGTACTGTTGTCGATAGTGAGGAGGGTGATCTCACTCTTCAGTCAGATATTGATCAGCTGGTAAACAGGGCTGAGCAATAGAACATAGAACATACAACAGTACAGGTCCTTCGGCCCATGATGTTGTGCCGACCTATTATCCTACTGAGATCAATCTACCCCACATACCCTACATTTTACTTTCCCCCATGTACCCCTCTTAGAGTTGCTTAAAAGCCTCTAATGTATCTAACTCCACTACCACTGCCGGCAGCGTATTCCACGCACCCACCATTCTGTGTGAAGAACCTACCTCTGACATCTCCCCTATACCTTCTTCCAGTCACCTTAAAATTATGTCCCCTTGTAATAGTAATTTCCGCCCCGGGAAAAAGTCTCTGTCTATCCACTTTATCAATGCATCTCATTGTCTTGGACACCTCTATCAAATCACCTCTCATCCTCCTTCGCTCTAATGAAAAAAGCCCTAGCTCCCTAAATCTTTCCTCATAAGACCTGCCCTCCATTCTAGGCAGTATCCTGTTAAATCTTCTCTGCACCCTCTCTAAAGCTTCCACATCCTTTCTATAATGAGATAACCAGAACTGAACACAATATTCCAAGTGTGGTCTGACCAGGGTTTTAATGAGCTGCTGCATAACATCACAGCTGTTTAATTCAATTCCCAGGCCAATGAAAGCCAACACACCATGCGCCTTCTTTACAACCCTGTCAACTTGGGTAACAACTTTGAGGGATCTATGGACGTGGACCCAAGACCCTCTGTTCCTCCACACTGCTGAAAATCCTGCCATTAACCCAGTATTCTGCATTCAAATTTGACCTTCCAAAATGAATCACTTCACACTTTTAAGTACACAATAGCAGATGAAATTTAATCCTAATGGGTGTGAGGCAATGCATTTTGGAGAGGTCTCATAAGGGAAGGAATTACACAATGAACAGTAGGCCCATAGGCAGTACTGAAGAACAAAGGGACCCATAGATAGGGTGAATTTCCTTGGGTGGAAGAGTCCAAAACTAGAGGGCATAGGTTTAAAGTGAGAGCGGACAAATTGAGAAAGGACCTGAGGAGTAACTTTGTCACAAAAGGCGGTGTGTGTATGGAACAGGCTGCCAGAGGAAGTGGTGGAGGCAGGTACAACATTTAAAAGGCATCTGGAGGAGTAAATGAATAGGAAGGATTTACAGGGATATGAGCTAAATGCTGGCAAATGGGACGAGGTCAGATTGGGATGTCTGGTTAGCTCAGACAAGATGAACCAATCGGTCTGTTTCTGCACTTTATGACTATGCTATATAAGTCCATAGATCCCTGAGTGTGTCAGCCCAGGAAGACAGTGATGAAGAAGGAAAATTGGTGCTTGCCTTCATTAGCCAGAACGTAGAATATAGAAGCAGGGAAGTCTTGTTACAACTTTATAAAACATTGGTCAGCACACAGACAAAATAGTGAGTGCAGTACTGGATAGGCAACTGCCTAGTGGCATTATTGCTAGACTATTAATCCAGAAACCCAGCTAATGTTCTGGGGTCTGGGGTTCGAACCCTACCATGGCAAATGGTGGAATTTAAATTCAATAATTAAAAAAAAGTCTGGAATTAAGAACCTACTGATCACCATGAAATCATTGCTGATCATCGGGAAAAGCCTATTTGTTTCACTAATCTCCTTCGGGGACGAAATCTGCCACCCTCACCTGCTGTGGCCTACATGTGACTCCAGACCCACAGCAATGTTGTTGACTGTCACTTGCTCTCTGAAATGGCCCAGCAAGCCACTTAGTTGTATCAATCGTTACAAAGTCTCAAAGAAATGAAACCAGGTGGATCACCTGGCATCGCCCTAGGCACCGGAAAAGACAACGGCAGAAACAACCCTGTCAACCCTGCAAAGATCTCCTCACTGACACCTGGGGGGTTACTGCCAACATTGGGAGAGCTGTCTCACAGACTAGTTAAGCAACAGCCCTGACATAGTCATACTCACAGAATCATAGCTTACAGACAATGTCCTAGGCACCACCATCACCATCCCTGGATATGTCCTTCCCATGGGCAGGGCAGTCCCAGCAGAGGTGGTGGCACAGTGGTATAATATCAAGAGGGTTTCACTCTGAGAGTCCTCAACATTGACTCTCGACCCCATGAAGTCTCATTGCTTCAGTTAAACATGGACTGTATCAACCCTGGTGAAGCCACCAAACAGTGAAAGCAGCAAGTGATAGACGGAGCTCAGCGATCCCACAACCAATGGATCAGATTTAAGCTCTGCAGTCCTGCCACATCCAGTGGTGAATGGTGGTGAACAATTAAACAACTCACTGGAGGAGGAGGCTCCACAAATATCCCCATCCTCAAAGACGGAAGAGGCCAGCACATCAGTGCAAAAGATAAGGCTGAAGGATTTGCAGCAATCTTCAGCCAGAAGTGCTGAGTGAATGATCCATCCTGGCCTTCTCCAGTGGTCCCCAGCATTACAGATTCCAATCTTCAGCCAACACGATTCACTCCACGCGATATCAAGAAACAGTTGGAGACATTGGGTACTGCAAAGGCTATGGGCCCTGACAACATTCCAGCAATAGTACTGAAGACTTGTGCTCCACAACCTGCCACTCCCCTAGCCAAGATGTTCCAGTACAGTTACAACACTGACATCTACCTGGCAATGTGGAAAATTACCCAAGTATGTCCTATACATAAAATAGGACAAACCCAATCCAGCCAATTGCTGCCCCATCAGTCTACTCCTGGTCATCAGTAAAGTTTTGGAAGATGTCACTAACAGTGCTATCAAGCAGCACCTGCTCAGCAATAACCTGCTCAGTGACGGCCAGTTTGAGTTCCACCAGGGTCACTCAGCTCCTGACCTCATTACAGCCTTGGTTCAAACATGGACAAAAGAGCTGGAGTCCAGAGGTGAGGTGAGAGTGACAGCCCTTGATCTCAAGGTCATATTTGACCTGAGTGTGGCATCAAGGACACCTGGCAAAGCTGGAAACAATGGGTATCGGGCAAAAACTCTGCCGTGATTATATTCATACATGGCAAATAGGAGGGTCATAGGATCATAGAATCCCTATGGTGTGGAAACAGGCCTTTTGGCCCAACAAGTCCACACTGACCCTCAGAGCATCCCAGCCAGGCCCATCCCCCTATAAACCCACCTAAGCTACACATCCCTGTACACTATGGACAATCTAGCATGGCCAATCCACCTAGCCTGCATATCTTCATACTGTGGGAGGAAACCAGAACACATGGAAGAAACCCTCACAGACATGGGGAGAATGTGCAAACTCCACACAGACAGCCACCCGAGGGTGAAATTGAACCCAGGTCCCTGGCGCTGTTAAGCAGCTTTGCTGACCACTGAGCCACTGCGCCGCCCCAAATTGCCCTTGCCCAACTCCCGCCTAGGGTACATCACAAGCAACTGGTAGTGGTGGGATGCTTCTGATTGTTGGAGGTCAGCCACCTCAGCTCCAGGGCATCTCAGCAGGAGTTCCTCAGAGAAATATTCAAGCCACACAAACGCCAGAAAATGACCATCTCCAACATCAAACATTCAAATCACTGTCCTATGGCATTCAAAGATGTTACCATCACTGAAATCCCCACTATCAACATACTGGGGGTTATCATTGACCAGAAACTCAACTGGACTCACCACAAAGCACAGTGGCTACAAGAGCAGGCCCGAAGCTAGGAATACTGCGGTGAGTAACTCACCTCCTGACTCCTTAGACCCTGTCCACCATCTACAAGGCACAAATCAGGATTGTGATGGAATACTCCCCACTTGCCTGGATGAGTACAGCTCCAACAACATTCCAGAAGCTTGACACCAACCACCACAAGACTGTCCCCTCCAAGCCACTCACCATCCTGATTTGGAAATATATCGCCGTTCCTTCACCCTCACTGGGTCAAAATCCTGGAATTGCCTCCCTAACAGCATTGTGGGTCAACCTACAGCAGTTGGATTGCAGCGGTTCAAGAAGGCAGCTCACCACCACCTTCTCAAGGGCAACTAACGATGGGCAAGAAATGCTGACCCAGCCAGTGATGCCCACATCCCACAAATGAATAGGAAAAAAAAGTTCTATTTGTCACATTATTGGAAGGGCATGATTGCAATCGAGACGGTGCAGAGAAGATTCACCAGCAGGTTGCCCGGAATGAAAATCTCAGTTATGAAGAGAGGCTGGGCTGGCTGGGTTTGTTTTTCTTGGAGCAAAGAAGGCTGAGGTGGGGAGCCCATTGAGGTATTGAAATTTATGAGAGGCATAGTCAGGGTAGACCATGAGAATCTTTTTGCCATGGCAGGCATGTTTAATACCCAAGAAGGTGTAAGTTTAAGGTGAGAAGTAACTGGTTTAGAGGAGATCTGAGTTTTTTTTTCACTCAAAGGGTAGTAGAAATAAGGAACATCCTGTCTGAGAGGGTGGTGGAGGCAGGTACTCTAGTAACATTTAAGAAGCATTTTGGACGAGTGCTTAAAATGTAGGCTATAGACCAAGTGTAGGTAAATAGGATTAGTGTAGTTTGGAGTTCAAGATAGCGATGATGGGCTGAAGGACTTGTTTCCATGCTGTGTGACTCAATGACTCTTTGAGCACAGGAGAGGCCATTTCACCCATTTGTCTTCTGTGAATGTTTGTGTTACATGTATCCAATCCTATCAGAATTGCTCTCTATTCCTTTTTCCTCCTCTATTTATCAGTCTGTGTTATTTCCTTAGCTTGTTTTTGTCATCATCAAGCATTCCTCAATCCAGAGATGACATGTAGTTGGAGTCATCTGCTCCTGTTGTGGGTTTTCAACCTGGCTGAGTGGGCTAATTGTCAACCTGCAGATCATTGGGATCATAATGCCCTACAAGGCAGTGGGATCAGAGTGCAGATCTGCTTCCTTAATTGTTTTCCTTCTCTGCCACCTCATCACTTAAACAATTGGTAGCAAGTTCCTCAATGACATTAATGTCAGCACTGCTGCACTTGAGACATTCAGAGTGTCTTTGAGCTATTCTCTTTACCTCCTCTGGAAAGCTAGCCATTTGAGGAGCCAGGACTGACACTATTCAAACATGAGGGCTCGGTCCATTGTAATTGAATTTGTAAGAGTTTTGCTGAAGTTTTCAAGAAGTTCACTAGCATTTCTTTGGCCATCCTCCCATTGGATCCAGAGAATGCGGCAGAAGATTTTGGAAATTTCTTTGACGCTCTTGTGTCACACTGATACACAGTGCACTTCTCACTCGAGTAACTTGTTATCGAACATTCACTGCCACAGTTTGTAGGAGGCTGAGCCGAAGTGTGTTAGATCTCCTCATCCGTGGTAACAGAAGAGGTTGCCCGAGTGTGGAAAATACTCATCATATTCCAGAAACTGACATTCAGCACAAATAAAACCATAGGAAATAAGAACAGGAGTAGGCCAACTGGCCCCTCAAGCCTGCTGTCCCATTCAATAGGATCATGGCTGATCCAACACTCCTTCCACTTTCCTGTCTTTACCCAGGCACTCTTGATTCCCCAAGAATTTATCGATCTCTGTCTGAAATATACACAAAGACTCTGTCTCCACAGCTCTCTGTGACAATAATTTATAAAAACTCACAACCCTCTGAGGGAAGCAATTCCTCCTCATCTCAGTCTTAAATTGGTCTCCTATTATTCTGAGAGTATGCCTTCTGGTCCTAGACTCCCATGAGGGGAAACAGTGAAGACAGGTAACTGCACCTCCTCCACAATAACACTGAACAATGGAGGCCCTGAAAGGATGCATCCTCAGCCCCTTATTCTACTCCCTGTATACCCATAACTGTGTTGCTAAATTCCAAATGAATGTCATATGCAAGTTCACTGACGACATCACCGTAGTGGGATGGGTATCTAATAACATTGAGTCAAAATACAGCAGGGTGGTATAAAGCTTGGTGATGTAGCGCCATTGAAAACAACCTCTCTCTCAATGCCAGCAAAACTAATGAATAGATCATTGACTTCAGAAAGGAGGAAAACACATACCATTTATATCAATGGAACTGAGGTTGCAAGGGTGAAGAGCATCAAGTTCTTTGGAGTGATGATAACTGACAACCTGTCCTGGACTTCCCATGTAGATGCAACAGTCAAGAAGATACAACAACACCTCTTCTTCCTCAGGCGGCTCAGGAAGTTTGGCATATCCATAAGAACCCTCACTATCCTCTACATATGCACCATTGAAAGCAAACTGTCCAGGTGCATAATGGCCTTGTATGGCAAAAGCTCTGGCCAGGACCATAAGAGACCACAGAAGGTAGTGTGTACAGTCCAGACCATCACAGAAGCCAACCTTCCATCCATGGACTCTACTTACTTGGCTCACTGTTGCAGAGAGGATGCCAACATCGTCAAAGACCCATTGCTCCCTGGCAATGATTTAGAACATAGAACATAGAACATCGAACATTACAGCACAGTACAGGCCCTTCAGCCCTCGATGTTGTGCCGACCTGTCATACCGATCTCAAGCCCATCTAACCTACACTATTCCATGTACGTCCATATGCTTATCCAATGACGACTTAAATGTACCTAAAGTTGGCAAATCTACTACCGTTGCAGGCAAAGCGTTCCATTCCCTTACTACTCTCTGAGTAAAGAAACTACCTCTGACATCTGTCCTAAATCTTTCACCCCTCAATTTAAAGCTATGGCCCCTCATGCTCGCCGTCACCATCCTAGGAAAAAGGCTCTCCCTGTCCACCCTATCTAACCCTCTGATTATTTTATATGTCTCAATTAAGTCACCTCTCAACCTTCTTCTCTCCAATGAAAACAGCCTCAAGTCCCTCAGCCTTTCCTCGTAAGACCTTCCCTCCATACCAAGCAACATCCTATTAAATCTCCTCTGCACCCTTTCCAAAGCTTCCACATCCTTCTTATAATGCAGTGACCAGAACTGTACACAATACTCCAAGTGCGGCCACACCAGAGTTTTGTACAGCTGCAGCATAACCTCTTGGTTCCAGAACTCAATCCCTCTATTAATAAAAGCTAAAACACCGTATGCCATCTTAATAGCCCTGTCAACCTGGGTGGCAACTTTCAAGGATCTGTGTACATGGACACCGAGATCTCTCTGCTCATCTACACTACCAAGAATCTTACCATTAGCCCAGTACTTTGCCTTCTGTTCTGGACAAATGTGGAGTGATGCATTTTGCAAAATCAAGTATAGATGGAAATTATACAGTGAATGGCAGAACCTTAGTAGTATTGATGTGCAGAGGGATCTGGGTGTGAAGTCCACAGATCACTGAAGGTGATAGTGCAGGTAGATATGGCAATAAAAAAAATGGCCTATGGTATGGCTGTCTTCATTAGAAGGTGCACTGAGTAAAAGGATAGGCAAGTTATGCTGCAGCTTTATAGAACTTTAGTTAAGCCACATTTGGAATATTAAGACCACAAGACCATAAGACATAGGAGTAGATGTAAGGCCATTTGGCCCATCGAGTCCACTCTGCCATTTAATCATGGCTGATCGGCATTTCAACTCCACTTCCCTGCACTCTCCCCCTAACCCTTGATTCCTTGTGAGATCAAGAATTTATCAATCTCTGCCTTGAAAACATTGAATGTCCCGGCCTCCACTGTGCTCCGTGGCAATGAATTCCACAGGTCCACCACTCTCTGGCTGAAGAAATGTCTCCTCATTTCCATTCTAAATTTACCCCCTCTAATTCTAAGGCTGTGCCCACGGGTCCTAGTCTCCCCGCCTAATGGAAACAACTTCCCGGTGTAAACCCTTTCTAAGCCATGCATTATCTTGTAAGTTTCTATCAGATCACCCCTCAACCTTCTAAACTCTAATGAATACAATCCCAGGATCCTCAGCCTTATTGTGTACAGTTCTGGTCACCACACTGTCAGAAAGATGTGGATGCTTTAGAAAAAGTACTGAAATGTTTATCAGGATGTTGCCTGGTATGGGGGATTTTAGCTATGAAGAAAGGTTGGCTGGACTGGGTTTGTTCTCACTGGAACTCAGGAGGTTGAGATGCAGAGTTCTTCCAGATCATGAATATCAATGGCAGCTTGGTTTGACACACAGATGACTGAGGTTAAAGATTTTTTATACATTGGTGGTACTTAATAGTGAAAAATAGTGTTGTATTATACCAATGAGATAAATAGCCACTGTCTGTTGATTGATGACAGAATGTGGACTAACACACAACTTTGCTTCACACTAGCCCAGTTTTCTGAGGTGTCCCACTCAAGGCAAACACGATCATACCATTATGAAGCAGTCATAGGATTTGTGATAACGTTGTCTTTTTTAATTCATTCACAGGATGCAGACACAACTGTCTGGCCAACATTTTTTGCACATCTTTATGGGGTGGGATGGTGGCTAGATGGTTAACACTGCTGCGTCAAAGCACCAGGGACCCAGGTTCAGGTCCATTATTGGACAACTCTCCATGTGGTGTTTGAACATTCTCTCAGTGTTGGCCTGGGTTTCCTCCCACCATCCAAAGATGCACAGCTTTGATATATCAGTTATGGGAAATGTAGGGTTAGTGGGATGGGGTGACTCTGTGTAGGATGATCTCCAAAGGGTCAGCGTGGACTCAATGGCCTGAAGGGATTCTATAACTTTTATGGCAATTAAGAGTCAGCATATTTCTGAGAGTTTGGAGTCATTTGTAGGCCAGACCAGGTGAGGGCAATAGTTTCATTTGCTAAAGGGGTTTAGGTTTCTCCGCAACAATCAACTTGATCACCATCATTAGACTTAATTGCAAATTTTTATTGAATTCATGGCAGGATTCAAACCCAGATTGCTAGACTATTACCTGGGTCTCTGGAGTAAAAGTTGAGAGATAACACACTAGGCTATTTCCTGCCCTGCTTGGATTAGCCTGCTGCATAGGATAGTATGTTCTATATTCTCAAAATTCTCTGGGTAAAGATATTCGCCTCAATCCCCCATAGGAAATACCATCTTCCAGTTGTGACCCGTTGTTTTGGATTATTGCACAAGCAGAAAAAATTTTTTCTCGCATAAAACAAAGAACTGTGGATGCTGGAGATCAGAAACAAAAATCAGAAATTGCTGGAAAAGCTCAGCAGGAGAGAAAGCGGAGTTAACATTTTGGTTCCAGTGATCCTTCATCAGAACCCAAGTCTTATCTACTCTGTGAATCCCTTCAAATTTTAAAAATTTCCATTCTGTCTTCATTAAGGCTTTTCTTGGGATAAAAAATTACAGACTGTTCATTTTGTTCAGACAATCATGGTAATCCTGCTTTCATCCTGATCGAGCCTTTTTTTAAAATACGGAATAAAAACAAAGTTGCAGGACAAGCTCAGCAAGTCCGGCAGCATCTGTGAAGGAGAAAACAGAGTCAATGTTTCAGGTCTGGTGACTCTTCCCCAGTTCTGAAAAAGGGTCACCGGACCTGAAACGATAACTCTGTTTTCTCCTCCACAGATGCTGCCAGACCTGCTGAGCTTTCCCAGCAACTTTATTTTTGTTCCTGATTTACAGCATCCACAGTTCTTTTGTTTTTTTCTTTAAAACACCCTGCCGAATCCCTCTATAATTGTAATATCACAGAATCCCTACAACGTGGAAACAGCACATTCAGCCCATCAAGTCCACACCAACCCTCAGAAGAGCATTCCACCCAGACCCACCCCCTTACCATACCCCCATGACCTTGCATTTCCCATAGTCTTGTCCACCCCAGTACCTCCACATCATAATCCACGTAGGCTGCACATCCCTGCACACTATGGGCAGTTTAGCATGGCTAATGGCCAATCCATCTAACATAATAATAATCGTGGAAGGAAGCCAGAGCACCCAGAGGAAACTCACACAGAAAGTCACATGAGGCTGGGATTGAACCAGGGTCCCTAGTGCTGTGAGACAGCAGTATGAACCACTGTGCCACCACTGTAGTCCAGGACAAAAGAAATATCTTGAATATTTTTTCATCGCACCTGATCTTATCATTTCCTTATAGTCCTTTAGTTTTATAGTTTCTCATTACAATTGTATAGGGCCTTGGTGAGACCACACCTGGAGTATTGTGTGCAGTTTTGGTCTCCTTTTCTGAGAATTGATGTTCTGGCTATGGAGGGACTGCAACGAACGCTTACCAGATGGATTCCTGGGATAGGGGACTGATATTTGAAGGTGGCCTGGATCAGTTAGGACTATGTTCACTGGAGTTTAGAAGAATGAAGATGATCTCATTGAAACCTATAAGCTTCTAACCTACTTGGTAAGGTAAACGCAGGAAGGATGCACTTGATGATCAGGGAGTCCAGAACTGCGGATCATTGTTTAAGTATCCAGGAAGGCGATTTAAAATTGAGATGCGAAGACATTTCTTCACCCATAGATTGTGGAATTCTCAACTACATAAAGTGGTTGAAGCCAGAACATTGAATGCCTTCAAGAAGAGATAAATATAATTCTTAGGAATAATGGGTTCAAAGGGTATGGGGAGAATTTGGGGACAGGATACTGAGCCATATTGAATAGTACAGCAGCCTCAAAGCGCTGAATGGCCTATTCCTGCTCCAATTTCTATGTTTACATTGTAATAACGTGGCCAGAGTCAACCTTCCAAACAATCAGCACCATTTTCTCCTGCAGTCTAATTTGTTGTGATTGTTTGTAGGTTGGCATTCTTGTGTTTGAACTGATGGGGGCAAGATGAACAGCTTCAACACTGCGTCTCTCTTTCCAACAATATGAATGTTTTTACCACCAAACAACAATGAGTCTGAAAAGGGAGCCGGGTGCTACGGAGCAGTAACATTGAGCAAAGAAGGCTAACAGCAGCTTTGACAGAGGCTTACAACACTGCATTTTTTTTTATTAAACAGAGTAAACAAGGTGAAATTGTTCCCATCTAATTGCACATTAGCCTTCTAAATTACGTGGAGGAGTGGAAGGTAGGGTGTGAATCTGAACACTTGCTTGGAGTTTAAAGACTGTGAAACATGAGGTGCTTGGCTCAATTACTAGCAATGTCACATCCAAATAAGTAAGCATTCAGAGTCAAACCACTACAGGGCAGTAAATGGATTAAACTGACACTTCAATGCAGCATTAAAGGTGTGCTGTCCTGCCAACAATGCTGCTCCATGAACGAGAGCACCAATTGACTGCTCAAATGAGCTGCAAAAAAATCAAAAGGCACCAGAAGGGTATGAAAAACCTCAGGGGTAGGGGGATGATAGTATTTATGTCAGTGGACTGGTCACCCAGAGACTGGACAAATGCTTTAGCGAACATGAGCTAAAATTTGAGAATTTAATGTCAGTTTGGAAACTCCAGAGAAAACTGACAACTGTTAAAGTGACTGCTCAGCTGCCGGGTTGTCATGGAAACATGGCTGGTTCACTGACTTCCTATTGGGATGTAACCATGCCGTCCTTAACTGGCCACGTTTGCATGCACAACACCGGTTGGTACACTTCAAAAAGCCATTTAGGGTGCACCGAACCAGGGAAGGGCAATATATAAATGGAAGTTCTTTCACCACTTGCATCAGCGACCTCCTGAAATGTTTCTATGACTGGGCATGTTGCGCAGCCTTCTACAACTTCAGGGTAATTGGAAACACTTTGCATTTGATGCAATAGTTTTAAAGTCTTGTTGTCATGAAGGAAACATGGCAGCCTTTTATTGCACAGGAAGATCCCATTAATAACAAGGTGTTAATCAGCAAGTAATCCATTTTTTAGCTGTTAAGTGATGGATCCAAGAGAAGCAGGTACCATACAGCATTTGCCAGTCCTTCTTCAAGAAAATGTGAGAAGATCTTTCATGACCAGCGGAGAAGACAAATAGGACTTTGGTTTAATTCCTTATCCCAAAAGACAGTACCTCTGCTTGTGTAGCACTTCCCCAGCATTGCATCAGAAAATTAGCTTGGCTATGTTTCTGGTGAGGCAGCTGGACCCTCCACCTTTCAACTCGGGGATAAGGTGCACTATTTACTGAATGCTGAAACTCTCATCAAGGATTTTATATTTGCAAGAGGAACAGAATCTGTTATAAGTAGAACAATCTGTTTAGGTCAGACCTAAAACGGAAATTGTAACAGGATAATGGGAACTGCAGATGCTGGAGAATCCGAGATAACTCTCCACCTATCTTCTCCTCTATCCATCTTCGATCCGCCTCCCCCTCGCTCCCTATTTATGTCAGAATCCTCTCCCCATCCCCCTTTTCTGATGAAGGGTCTAGGCCCAAAACATCAGCTTTTGTGCTCCTAAGATGCTGCTGTGTTCATCCAGCTCCACACTTTATTATCTTGGATTAACGGAAATGTTTGTGTTTTTGATATTACAGGCTGTCTCTAGGTTGCAAACAGGTTCTGGAGTCCATTTGCGAGTTGATTTGAGTGCAATTTGGAACACAATTCAAGATAACATACTGTGATAATGGGAATTGCAGATGCTGGAGAATCCAAGATAATAAAGTGTGGAGCTGGATGAACACAGCAGGCCAAGCAGCATCTCAGGAGCACAAAAGCTGACGTTTCGGGCCGAGACCCTTCATCCTCTAGGCCTGAAACGTCAGCTTTTGTGCTCCTGAGATGCTGCTTGGCCTGCTGTGTTCATCCAGCTTCACACTTTATTATCCAAGATAATATACTTCCTGTACATACAAATTTGTTAAAAACCTCAAGCTTCAAATTGTCTGGCACTTCAACACGGCACTGTGTTCTCACCTCTATGCGTCTGTCTCAGGCCTGCTTTAGTGCTCCAGTGAGGCTAAACACAAGGTGAAGGAATA
Source organism: Stegostoma tigrinum (assembly GCF_030684315.1). Taxonomy (NCBI): domain Eukaryota; kingdom Metazoa; phylum Chordata; class Chondrichthyes; order Orectolobiformes; family Stegostomatidae; genus Stegostoma; species Stegostoma tigrinum. The sequence goes on from NC_081354.1 coordinate 177,250,206, forward strand.
GCATCTCAACTTCTGCTTGGGGCCCTTACAGACTTCAGACTCAACAAAGAGATTATCAATGTCAGAACATAAACACCAGAATCTGTGTCTTTTACATTTCCCTACAACCCCAGGCTCTGTCACAAAATCGGTCGCTTTCAACACAGCCAACACATTTTCACCCACTCATGCACCATTATCACCTATCCAGCTTGTCTTCTTACCAACAATGCCTTTGACTGCCCAACATTTATTTTTCTTTCTCTCTGGGTTCCTTCCACACCTATCTGCTCATTCCTGTTCCTCCATTATTAAGAATATTTGATGTTCTGGGTTCCACAAAATACAATCCATTTCTCCTTATTTCTCTCTTTTGTTCCTTCCAATAACTTTACAAACTGTATAACTTAAACTTGACCCCATCTAACCATTATGTTACAGTATTCACTCATGTTGCCTCAAACGTTTGCATTGGGCTGTTCCAAAGTCCTTAGACTTTCATCCATTTATCAATATTCTGGAGGTTGACATTGACCAGAAACTGACCTGGACTTTTTTTGGCACAACGTCATGGGCCGAAGGGCCTGTACTGTGCTGTACTGCTCTATGTTCTATGCTGTAGCCTTATAAATAATGTTCCTGCAAGATCAAATCAGAGGCAAGGAAACTTGCAGTGAGCCACACAGCTTCTGACTTCCTGAAGACTATCGGCAATGTAATGGAATATTTCCCACTTATCAATAGGTGCAGCCCCAAAGTCACTCAAGAAGCTTGACACCATCCAGGGCAAAGCAGCTTTGATTGGCAGCACATCCCCAAATATCCACCTCCTCCATCTCTGACGCTAGACTCAAGATGCACCGCAAAACTTCACCAACGTTCCTCTGATGGCTCTTTCTAAACCTACAAACATCCAAAAGGACAACGGCAGAAAATACATTGGTAGGTCACATGCAAGTTCCCCTCCAAACCAATCCCCAGGCCGACCTGGAAATATATATGTGTTCCTTCAGTGTCACTATGTCAAAATCCTGGGATTCCCTCCCTAAAGGCATTGTGGGCCTACCTACAGCAAATGGACTACAGCCATTCAAGAAGGCAGCTCATTACCAACTTAGGGGCAACTAGGGATGGGCAATAAACAATGACTATCCAGCAATGTCACTGGCTAGACACCATAGAACCTTACAGCCCAGTACAGGCCCTTCGGCCCTCGATGTTGTGCCGACCTGTCATACCGATCTCAAGCCCATCTAACCTACTCTATTCCATACACGTCCATATGCTTGTCCAATGACGACTTAAATGTATCTAAAGTTGGCGAATCTACTACCGCTGCAGGCAAAGCGTTCCGTTCCCTTACTACTCTCTGAGTAAAGAAACTACCTCTGACATCTGTCCTATATCTTTCACCCCTCAATTTAAAGCTATGCCCCCTTGTGCTCGTCGTCACCATCCTAGGAAAAAGTCTCTCCCTATCCACCCTATCTAACCCTCTGATTATTTTAAACGTTTCAATTAAGTCACCTCAACCTTCTTCTCTCTAATGAAAACAGCCTCAAGTCCCTCAACCTTTCCTCGTGAGACCTTCCCTCCATACCAGGCAACATCCTAGTAAGTCTCCTCTGCACCCTTTCCAAATCTTCCACATCCTTCTTATAATGCGGTGACCAGAACTGTACACAATACTCCAAGTGCGGCCGCACGAGAGTTTTGTACAGCTGCACCAAAATTTAATTAATTTTAAATATATACTCCTCAGTCAATGAGAAAATCCAAAAGCTGACATTGGAGGCCATATTTCTCTCATGTTTATGGTTTCAAAAACAACTTTACTGAAATGTTATAACAAGGTGTAGAGCTGGATGAACACAGCATCAGAGGAGCAGGAAGGCTGACGTTTCGGGCCTCGAACCTTCGGTCTACACCTTGTTATCTCGCCTAAATTAAAAGTTTATTCTCAAGGAACAAGTCTGCAACGGGAAGTTAGCCGGGGGTGGGTCGATCCACCTCAACAGCAAGTGAGTTCGCGGACTCAATCGTTAATATCCTCCAGGTAAATGGGCTTCGAATTTAAACCGAGCTAGCAGTAATCGTACTCAAAGGTGAACTTGTCTCGTAAACACTTCTTCGCGGGTCCATTCTACTGCCCCTTCAGCTGGGTGCATGTAGCACTCACGACCTGCAAGCAAATGCTGTGCGTTTGACCGCCAGGAAACTTACAAAGCACTTCTGCCCCCTCAACTCCCTTGCATCGGCTTTAAATCTTGTTCAACTTTTATTCTGCAAGCAAACAGCAATCGATTTGACGTGTCCTACGTGCTTTTGCACAAAGACTTGCCAACATCTGGGCACCGAAATGAAAATGCTCCGATTGTACAGACAGGGGCTTTTTTTTATAAATAACCAGCAGCACAGCACAATGGTGAGGTAGAATTGACAACAGCGCCCCCTGTAGGAGGGGGCAGCGCTGCGGGACGACAGGTGGGCAGATTGCCCAGGCTGTCTTGCGTAAACCAAGGGATACACGAGTGTGTGTGTAAAACACGTTTAGTGAAGAAAATTTCAGCCGTATTGTAGCCAGCTGTACAGGCTCGGCGAGGGCTGCATATCATTAACAGATGCCGCATGCCGGCTGCAGAGAGTGAATGCACCAGCGATTGATCGTGTTGTAATTTCCCCCCGGTGGGGGCTCGATATCTTTCTTTGGAATTGCAATTACGAGAAAAACCTACTCCACGCACCGACCCTTATGCCCGAAACTAATGGAAGTTGGGATAGGGTCGCGCAATTAGACTATGGGGGGCATCACAGAAAGGCTCGCACGAATTTAAACCCCCGGTAGGCGAATGTGGAAGATTGGGGGACGGGCGCCGTAGGAAATGGGGTAGTGTTTAAAAGGCTGGTGTTTGGAGTGTTAGCATTAAGGGGAAGTATTGGCATAGGGCGAGACTAATGTTCTGGGGAAACCAGGGTTGGAATCGTGCAGGTGGTAGAATTTGAATTCAATAAAAATCTTGAACTAAGTGTCTGTCGGCTGTAAAACAAATGTATTTTAAATGTGACTCCAAACCCCCCCAGCAATGTGGTCGACTCTCAATAGCCCTCTTGGTAATTAGGGATGGGCACTCATTGCCTGCCTAGCCGGAAACTCGGTGAATTTTTTTTGGAGGCGGTTATCTGGTTAACACTGCTACCTCACAGTGCCGGCGATGCAGGTTCGATTCCAGCTTCCAGACGACTGTCTGTGCCGCGTTTCCTCCCACAGATTAGGTGGATCGCTACGCTCAAAATTGTCCACAATACCAAGGGCTGTGCATACTGGGTGGATGACTCATGGGAAATACAGTGTTATGGTGAGGGTCTGCGTGGAGTGCTCTTCAGAAATGGCCTGCTGTATGCAGCCAACTGTACCTGTCTAGCAGTCCCTTGATCTAAGCGGCCCGTACTACAACAAAGGGAGACAGTAAGAACTGCAGATACTGGTCTGAGGTAACACAGTGTGGAGCTGGAGGAACACAACAGGCCAAGCAGCATCTTAGGAGCAGGAAAGCTGACGTTTCGGGCCTAAACCCTTCGATGAAGAGTCTGTGTTCATCCAGCTCCACACCTTGTTATCTCGGATTCTCCAGCATCTGCAGTTCCCATTATCTCCGATACCATATTCGGGGGTGCTGCTCGACTCACACTCTTGTAAATGCAGTGAGTGGGGACAGCTGAGTGAATCCGCCTCCGAGTGCTGAATAAGGAACGCGGAAGTCCAACAGACAATATCGGGGGGGGAGGGGTTTGCTGCAGGGGGCGATCTCCTGTAACCAGGTTCCCCAACCCATCCCAGCCGAACCGCATCATCATTGACAAGGAGACCCCATTAAGGTTCGTTAATCAAAAGCAGGAATTGCTGGAAAATCTCTACTGCATCTGAGAGAGAAGGCAGAGTCAATGTTTCGAGTTCAGAACTGGGTTCTTTAATCTCGCGAAGAGTTTAGATTTAAAGCTGAGTTTGAACAATAGATAGAGAAGAATTATTTCGAGGGAGCCTAGATATTAAATGAGGTGTGGTTCGGAGAGAGCAAGAGAAGGCTATAATCCCACACCAATTATTCTTTATAGAAAACATCCAGACTAATAAACCAAGTCTACAAAGTGTGGAGCTGGATGAGCACAGCAGACCAAGCAGCATCTCAGGAGCACAAAAGCTGACGTTTCGGGCATAGATCCTTCATCATCCATTATCACTAATAAACCAAGTCTATTGGCTTGCAATGAAAGAGGAGATCAGTATAATATGGAACAGATGGGCCCAATGGCTTTTTCCCCGTGCTGTACATTATATCTAGTTCTATTGGCGGAAGGATCATTGTTATTTAAATATTGACTAATACATAGTCTATTTGCAACAAAGTAACGCTGGGAGTCCGTTGACACAATTTAATACACACACACACACACACACACACACACACACACACAGTGGCTGTGTAGTTAACACAGATTATCACCTAGAGATAATAGGATCTGCAGATGCTGGAGAATCCGAGATAACAAAGGTGGAGCTGGATGAACACAGCAGGCCAAGCAGCATTTTAGGAGCAGAAAAGCTGACGTTTTGGGCCTAGACCCTTCCCGAAACGTCAGCTTTTGTGCTCCTGAGATGCTGCTTGGCCTGCTGTGTTCATCCAGCTCCACACTTTGTTATCACAGGTTGTGAGCTAACCAGGTGGATGCAGTATTCGCTGACCTGTTCTACAAGAAAAGGAAGGTTTGAATTTCTGATCGCAGGTCAATGAGACCACTCCACCCAGTAGGTACTGTAACAGATTGAATTGTTAAATTCTGTACAATCAGCCCTTGCCTAAGAAAAGCATAGGCCCAATGGACCATAGGGCTGCTATCTCATTGCAGAGAGACAATTAGTGAGTTTAATCTGAGAGTCACCACACACCATGGGAGGGGGCGGCGAGACTGAGAATGAGAGTCCTTCGTGGTAACCTCCAGCAGTCTCTCCCTGGATCCGCTGTCCAACTGTGCTGACTGACTCCCTTCTCTGCCTGGAGCTCTCTCCCATCCCTTCCCAGTCCACAGTCGCAGGGCAGTGTTTGTTCTTGGTGGTGACACCTTCTTTAGAAATCAGACGGGAGGCCATTCGGCCCACCTAGAACATGTTGTTTGAAAGGCCGATCCAATTTGTCTCTGACCTCAGCACCCCCATACGCCACCACCTCTCCACTCACCCCTCAAGTATTTCCGCAGTTTCTTTTTTCTGGCGGTCAGTGCTCTTACTGGCCTGTTGGAGGCGGTAGTGGGCATACGGTGCCAGGATGACCCCTGGTACTGAATGCCCGCAATAATGGTAGAATGGTCGGCATGAAGGAGAGATGGGGGAAGGGAGAAGGCGTTGGGGGTGTCAGGTGCCAGAACACAGCTGAGCCCCGTGAAAACAGAAAGGCGGGAGGTGGCCGTGGTAGCGGGGGCATTTCAAAATTCCAATCACCAGCAAATGCAAACGGGGAGGCGAAGTCAACATCAGTACTTGTAGTGGAAAATACACATTTTTTTGCAAAACTTTTAGATGGGGTTGTGAGGTGTGGGGCGGGGGAGGGGGTTGCGGCTACCAGATCGGCAGAAGCTTTTGAAGGGTTAATCCTCACATTTGCTGATCGTTGCAGGTCACAGGACTTGAGAAGAGACGGGGACTGGGGAGGAAATGTGGAAGGAGGTTGGGAAGCTCTGTGGCTTTAAGAACTGGCTTGGTCCCAGAGACGCCAGGCGGCAGAAGTGGGGAAGGTAAAAACTAAAGAGAGAGAGTAGGAGAGGGAGGCGCAGGGGTGAAGGGAGATGAAAGCTGGATGGAGGAGTACCAATATTTCATACTCTTCCCTCTTACAAAGTGGGTCGGAACAAACAAAAGGAGAATGATTTACTATCTCCGACCCGGCGGATTTAAAACGTTCCAGAGTTGGGACCAGCGGAGCTGCACTGAGGGACCTTGATTCCAGGCATACAAGATCCCCTTTCCCTCCTGCTTTCGAAACAGCGCAGTAAAAACTGGGGATTTAAATAAGAATTCTATCATTTCTCTCTCTCACTCTCTTTTTCCATCTCCCCTCAAACCAAACATTGATTGGACCTTTCTTTCGTTTCGTCTCGAATCGGAAAAGGAATGATCCCAAAGAAAGATTCCAGCAAAACGCCGCGGATTATATTTTTCTCGAAGATTGGACAACTGATTTTTGAATCGATTTCTTGTTTTTGCGAGGCCGGGAGGGTGCTGAGGGGGAATTAAAAAAAGGCTCACACGCGATGTTGCTGATGGGAATTTATTTAATCTTGACACTTAGTGGTGAGTACTCCTGTTATCTTTAGTCGCGGCGGTGTAGCGGAATAAACAGCGCACCCGTGTTTATAACGCGTTTATACACATGGCTGGACACCGGGAGATTAGCTGTTATACATTTCTGTTCCTTTTCTTGGAATCTACAAAGTGACTTCTGTCAGATGTGCTTGCGACAGGACAGTGTATTAAATGTCCTTCCCATTTTATCTCAGTTGTTTCAACTGTCTCAATGTTTTAGGCTCTTGAAAGAAATAATCGGTAGCTTTTGCGGGGATTTTCAATTTAAGTCCAAGGACAGGAGATTTCTCAATTTAAAAACTGCTGGAAATCAGAAACAAAAACAGAAATTTGTTGGGGAAAATTCATCAGCATCTGTGAAAAGAAATCAGAACTAACATTTCGAGTCCTTCCTCAGATCTTTTTTTATTCTGAAAAGATATTTGCTTAGAAAGCTGCATTCGGATACCGCCGCAATCAGATCGGTCACTTGTGCTGAGAGAGTGGGGAAAAAACTTTGCTGAGGTGAGAGAGGAGTTGACGTTTCCAGTCTTCTTCACCAGAACTCGATGAGGGGGTCACTGGATTCGAAACATTCACTACGCTTTCCGATGCTGGCAGACCGACTGTGGTTTCGCCAGCAATTTCTGATACTTGTTTCAAATCTCCGTAGTTCTTTGGTTTCTTTGCCTGAAGTGCACCCGGGAGACAAGGCGGCGAGAGAGGATTGGAGAAAAATGTCTATTTCAACAAGGCAGAATTATTCCCAAGACCCAGAGCTGTGGGGCAAGCTCTCTGCTGGATGCAATTGGCTTGTTGTAAGCCAACTTTGTTTAAAAAAGGAGAGATGTGTGTATTTATGTGTAAGTAAAGGCGTGAGGACGTTTGTGCGAGTGTTTAGATGCTCATGAGAACATGTCCATGTGAATATGTATGTGTGCATGCAGAGTGAGGTTATGTGGGTCACTGTGTAAATAGCGTGCAAACGTGCGCTTCAGTGTGATTTTGTGTATGAGAAGGGTAAAGTTCCTGTGCCAAGTTGCGTGGTATATGCATGTGTTTGTGAATGTGTGCGTGAATACAAGTATATATTAACGTGTGTGAATACAAATATGTGAATGTGTGGGTGTATATGTGTGTGCCAATGTGCGTGTGTAAGTCCATGTGTGTATATGAATACAAGTGTTTGTCTATGTGAATGTATATTTGTGTGTGTGTATGAGAATGCAAGTGTGTGTGCGCGCATGAATCTAAGTGTATTTGAACGTTTGTGTGCTTACGCATGCATATGGCTATGTATAAAATGCATCATCAAAAAGACGTCCACCCCCAAGCTGAGACGTTAGCCTACATTTTAGACTCTATCCCAAGTGTTTTTTTTCCTTTGTGGATTTATTTAGTCTGTATCTCTATAACTGTATCTAAATTAAGACATCATAAATCCATTATTAATGCTCATAGACGTTACAGGATACTAGATTGCAATAAATGCTTCACTGTTAAACAGTTGTGGGGAATGGCGTGGGATCTATAAAATGCATTTAGGGCTGATATTCTAACATTTTACATAAACTTAATTTGGTATCAAATGGGAGCGCGACGCACCGTGAGGGAAGCACAGCTGGATGTTTGGTGCTGAAGGGGTTAAAACCAAGTGCTGGTTACATCTATTTCCCTTGTTCTCCCCTCTGTCCCTCTTTCAGCCCCTGATTCAAATTGGCAGCGTGTCGGCTATTTGTTTTAAAGCACAGCAGATCTCAATAATCGAACTGGAAGATCGAATAACATGCACTGACTTCTCCAGAAAAGCACATCTTATTTCTATATTGTAAAGCACTAAGAGAGAATGCTGGAAGCACACAGTGAGGTCAGTCGGAACAGATAAAGAGGGAAAGAACATGTAAAGTTTTACACATTGCCCCTGCCTCAGGACCCCTGACTTCTAAACAAAAAGGTTTTGTCTGAATCACTAAAATCTGTTCGAGCTCCCCACAGAATCTCTCTGACTTTTTATGTGTGCGTCTTTCTAGCATTATAAGCTTTCGGTGCATACTCCTGGCAGTATTTCATGTATTATAGATAGATTCATGGAATTACATAATGCGGAAGGAGGCCACTCAGCCTTTGTCAATCTGCTATCCTGCAGAGCCATCTTCAACTTTCCTTTAGGAAGTTCACAATTCCACCTAACCCTTCAGTCGTACATTCCAGACCATGACAACTCACTGCTTAATAAAAATTCTCTCATCTTACGTGTGATTCATTTACAAAGCCCATTTCTAAATAAAGCAAGTCATTAAGGGGAGCCTGGAAAGACATTCCATTCGGAATCATATTTACTAAATTGCTTGTTTTAACTTGTAGAATATAATTTCAGGTCTGAAGCAGATATAATGGGGATGATGCTAAACCAGTCTCACTCAGCAGGAATGCACTTTTAAAAAATTGTATTTTTAAAGGTTAATGGTAACATTGAACATAAGTGCACTCACTATCGAAGTTGTTGCTGTTGTTTAAGATTGCTTGGTAAACTAACTGTATGTGCAGTGCTGTAACTTGGCTGATCAGTGCAAGCAGTTGTGGAGTGGTAGGTGCTCACAAACTGAGAAGTTTGGATTGCATTAAGAGCATTGTCTCTATTGGAAAACAAAACTGGCCAAGCTTTCATTCTCTGCTGCTAAATTCAAAAATGCAGTAACTGCGGTTCACCCTGAGATGTGTCACCAGAAGTGTTGTTTTGTACTCATAAGTGATAGCGTGATGGCAGAATATTCATTTTCAGCATTAAATATGGTCCACCTTTTAATTCTTGGGTTTTACTTTTAAGCTTTGTCAGTCATTAATACCCTAAAGCAATGATGGAGTGCCCATTCCCATTAGGATTTTTACTAATGGTTCCGTCAGTCTTGAGAAGAAATGGGGGAATAGGAGAGTACAGATTAGTGGAATCACTTTGAAAGGGCTGGTAGTGAGTAACAGAATGGTGATTTATTCCTCCTTATGTTTCTAGGTATTGTAAACCTAGAAGTCCGTTTCTAAAATATACTTGAATAGAAATCAAGTGAGTGTTTTAAAAGCTATAACCATAAGTGCATTGGGAATTCAATGAAAATACTTTGGACTGAACAGCCCTGGAGTGCAAGTACATTATCAATTTTGTGTTTTTTCAACCACACAATATCTGGCTTCTCAGTACATGAATATCGTGCATACTGTACTTGTACAGAATTTCCCACTGTACTCTTCTCCCTGTATTCATGTCGATTCTCATATTTAGCAGAAGCATAAGGAAGTAGTTAGATTTCTGATTACCAACGGCATAAAGGATCATGGGGATAGGGTGGGTTAAAAAAAACTGAAATGTTTGATTAGCAGTGATCATGATAAATGCTGGAGCAGACTCGACATGCTGAACAGCCTACTCCTGTTCCTGTGTTCCTACCTCATGGCGATGAGGGGTTATTTTTGCGGGGTGGGGGAACGGCATTAGTAGGATAATCTAAAAAAAAGTGGAAGACATTCAGCAGGCTCAGCAGCATTTATGGAGATGACGGAGTTAAATATTTCAGGACAACACAGAGTCTTCAGAACATGAGGATATTGGATACGACCAGCTGACAAACAAAACCAAACCTAGGGAGAATAGAGCAGTTGGGGACTGGGGAAGTGATAGGGGAAGGATTATACAGCAACGAGAATAAGATTGTAACGCATTAGTGATTAGTGCAAGTCAAAGTAAAAGATAGGCTCAGAAAAGTGCAAACGGTTCAGCAGAATAGCAGCGTAAGAACATAATTACCCGAAAATTCGCCAGCACATGCGTATTCTGTTTCCAACTGCATCTGTTAAGATACCAACCACCCTCGACCTTCCCCTTCCCCAGCGTAACTCCGGTGGTCTCAAGTGGGTGGAACCCAAAGTGCTGAACACAAGGCGCTGGTCTGAAAGAAATATCCTCGCACTTTGAGTTTGAATGGAGATGATCCCATATGTGTAGAAGTTGCAAACTGACCACTAGGGGTCCCCCCGTCATGCAGTAACCACATTGCAGCAATGTCTGAGGTAAAATTGTTGTTGCTTAGGGGATCTGTAAATTAAAGTAAATGTTTATTATCACTCCAATTGTATTGTTATTATGGGGTATACATTGTGTTAAGACTCATGAGCAAAAACACTATGCTGCATCCTATCACTGTTAAACTATAAATCTTTAGGAGGCTAAAGTAAAACCAACAGAAACTTTGAAACTGAAATCCACGGGTAACACCACAAACCCTCACCAAGCCCTCTGTTCATTTAGGCCTAAGTCTGTTGGTATATTAGCCACACGTTGCTACCATCATTTCTTTTGCCACATCCAAAGCAACGTATTTCCTCTGTCAATTTGTTTGTCAAATATTACTCCAGGATCTTGCGCACACTAACCAATGCACTCCTGTGCTGAGATCAGCGGAAGTCTTGGCTCATTCAAATATGCCACTTTTCAACGGCAGGCATGTTTGATGGAAATTTAATGGACAACCTCCTACTTCTACGTTTTGATCTTTCTAATGACTTTACAAACAGTTAGACTCAAGCTTGCCTTCAGCTGTACTTCTCAATATACTTCATTCATCTCTGCTTGGTGGGGTCTGTTCCCTGGCCTTTAGCGTTTCATGATTTCCCTCCTCCATATGAAGAAAGCTTTCTATCTCAGAGATTCTCCTCCTCTTAATAGGCCTTGAAATATATTTCTTTTCCCAGTGTTTGAAGTTTAAAAAAAATCTTTAATACTCAGCCAACATCGCTTTATTGTGGCAGTTTATAGTTATACACGGATGTTAAACCTTAAGCGTCTTTGGTCAGCATCACCCATTGATTGAAAAAACATCACTTAGTAACTGACCATCAACTTTTGATGCACTGTCAACCACAATAGAAGCTAAAGAAACAAAGCATTTCACATTGCAAATCATATGCATCACAGAAAGAGGCTATTCTGCCCGTGTGTCTGCGCTGGTTTTTGAAAGAGAAATCCAATGAGTCTCACACACCCACACCCCACAACCCCATCTTTACCATGTTGCCATGCAAAGTTGTTCTTTGCAAATATTTGTCCAGTTCCATTACTAAAAACTACTTCTGCCAACCACCCTTTCAACAGCACAATCCAGGTCATAACAATGTATCGTGGACACTTAGTTCCTTATCTCCTCTCTGGTTTGATTTTTACAATGTTCTTAAATTTGTGTAATCTAGTTACTGACCCCAACCCCTGGCCTAGCTCAATTGCCAGTGAAAACAGTTTCTCAGACCTTATTCTGCCAAACCCGTTCACAAATTTGTTTGTCACAGAGGGTTGAGAATCTTTGGAACTGTCCCCCTCAAAATGTGCAGGAGCTAGAATGAATGGTTTTAAGGCAGAAGGGGATAGATTATTGACTCTTCAAAGCATGCTATCCTTGACCCACTTTCTAGATACCCATGTTAGAATCAAAAAGCCATTGATCCAGGTATGAGACAGTTGCAGAGTCGTGTGAAGTGTCCTTTTCTCTGCCCCCAACAATGTTGATTGGTCTGATGTCTTGCCAAATATTCCCTTCTGGAATAGTATAATACTTTAGACCATAAGATACAGGAGTAAGGTTAAGCCATTCAGTCATCGAGTCTGCTCCACTATTTGATCATGGTTGATATGTTTCTCAACCCACATTCTCCTGCCTTTTCCCTACAACCCTTGATCCTCTTACTAATCAAGAACCTATCTATCTCTGTCTTGAAGACAGTCAATGGCTTGGCCTACATTGCTTCTGTGGCAGTGAGTTCCACAGATTCAACACCCTCAGGCTGAAGAAATTCCTCCTCATCTCAGTTCTGAAGGGTCAGGCCTTCGCTCTGAGGCTGTGCCCATGTCTCCTAGTCTGTCTTCTCTACATTCACTTTATACAGGCCTGTCAGCATTCTCTAAGTTTCAATTAGATCCCCACCTGAACTCTACCGAATACAGACCAAAAGGCCTCAACCCCTCCTCACATGACAAGTTTCTCATCCCTGGAACCATTCATGTAAACCTCCACTGGAACCCGCTCCAAGACCAGCACACAGCACAATGTTCCTGAATGAGAGATTCAGGGAGGAAGAATTAGCTTGATGCTGTGGCCTCATTGTCAGTTAGTGCTTATGGTTCAGAAGTCGCAGCTAGATAGAAGATAGGAAGATAACCAACCAAGTGTCCACGAAGTTGGTGGCCTGTAGTAACAGGAAACAGTGAAAACATTAATTTTTTTTTAGGATGTGATCTGATTAAGGTATTTGAAATGTGGGAAAGTATTCAATAAGCTGGATAAGAACATAAGAGTTAGGTTGAGGGAAACTATTTCCTCTTATTTGGAAATTGTGAACAAAGGGGAGTAATCTTTAAATTTGAGCAGAGCTACTTTTGAGAGAAATCAAGTTTTTTTTTCCCAAAAGTGGCTGCAATCTGGAATGCTCTCCAGCAGATTCTATGGTCCAATTGGACCTTTCAAGACAAGTCAGTAGATGTTGATCTGGGGATACAGAGCTAACGCAGGACTGGAGATGAAGCACATGTTGACTGGGCGGCACCGTGGCTCAGTGGTTAGCACTGCAGCCTCACAGCACCAGGGACCTGGGTTCAATTCCAGCCTCAGGTAACTGTCTGTGCAGAGTTTGCACATTCTCCCTGTGTCTGCATGGGTTTCCTCCAGGTGCTCCGGTTTCCTCCCATAGTCCAAAGATGTGCAGGCTAGGTGGATTGGCCATGCTAAATTGCCCATAGTGTTCAGGGATGTGTGGATTATAGGGGGTTGGGTCTGGGTGGGAAGCTTCAAGGGGCGGTGTGGACTTCTTGGGCCGAAGGGCCTGTTTCCACACTGTAGGGAATCTAACCTAATCTAATCTATAATTGTACTGAACACTGGAAGAGAATCAATGGGCTGAATGGCCGATGTCTCCTCCTGCACTTGTTGATTCAGGTTATTGTTCGACTCACTTTGAGACTTAGACATGATTTAGGAATAAAGGCATGAAAATGATCACATTCAGTTCTTCAAGAAAATGAGTTTGAATTCAGCCAATGTAGCCACTTGAGAAGTCGCTTGCAAAGGAAGTCTGAGCTTTCGGAGTAAAGCGTGCTCCAAAATACAATGGAACACAGCACAGGATATTGGAGAATCCATTACCAGGTTGACAGCATCGAAACCAATTCATAGGGGTGAGCATATGTAATCTAACAGGGTAAGGACATGCCTCATATCAACATGATAATGTCTGTGTCTTAGACATACTTGAGCATCTTATCCGGTGTTTATTCAGGTATTTTAGGTGTTATTAATCAATTTGCTCAGCGATACTGTGACACATCTCTGGAATAGGTAAGACTTGAACCTGAGCCTCCTGGGTCAGAGGTATCACCCTCCTAGGACACTAACATGGTGCCACAAGAGCCTGTTTATTCTGGTTTAAAACCCTAATAAAGTCCCTTGGCTGTACTAAAAAAGTTCTGTCTAACCTGTAGTGTGTTTCACATGATGGACAGATAGTTGGCACCAAAGTTATGTTTGGTACTGACCTACCAGATTGAATGAACTGTCTCACTTTACCATATATTCTATTCATCACTCCTCGATTCATCATTGGTCACCTCAGGCTTAATTTGCAGTTGACTCCCATGCTGATGGCAAATAGAACTGTGGTGACATTGAGGCACTGGCTGTCTTTTCAAGGGGATCAATGCATGAGAGGTCCTTTTCTTCCATCATCTTGCATTTTTCCTTCAAACTCTACAGTTTAAAAATTTACACTCAGTGCATCTGTACATTTTTTATACGGTTTCATTTGTGACTGTTTGATTTTGCTGGAAAGGGAGCCACTTTTTTTTAAGCTTTTTGCTTGGCGCCCATCAGGCCATATGAAAGAATGCCAAATTTCAAGCAATCACAGAACTGATATTACAGAAGAAAATTCTACTGACTGGTTGGCAAGATGACTCTGACTGCCCCAGAGGTTCCCATGGAGAAAGGAGCAATGACCTATAGACTTGCAAGCAATTTGAAAAAAAAGGCAAAAGACTTCAACATTTTCTCTTACTTGCAGGGAACAGCTCCCTGAGTATGAATGCATGACACTTCCATCTGGCAGAAATGAGCCATGATATTAACTCATTAATTTTGTTCGCTTTGTTGTTGACATGAGTATTTGTGCAATCAGGATTGTTCAGCAAATGGATTCAAAGGGCCACATCAAATGGCAGATGTTTTGTTTTGCACGGACTGGTTTGAGTACAGCAAGCACTCTGCCTATTTTCAACAATAAAAGATACAAGATCAGTTAATTGCTGTGGCCTGAACTTTGACATTCTTGCATTTGTCCTGATGATGAAAATCTTCAGCAACGTGCCCCTGCCTTCTGCAAGATTTAAGTGCTGTAGTAACCAGCAACTGCTTCTCATCTTCCTGCAGCCTTGAGCTTTTCTGTTTTGTTAATTTATTCTCATCACTGATAAGGCTGGCATATATTGCCTGATTGACCTTGAGATTGTTTGAGGCAATGGGGGCCTTTCTCTTTCAAAGTGAATGCAGCAGTGGTGAAGTTTCTTCGACGTTGCGTTTGGGAAGGATTTCCAGGATTGGAAGTTAAGATATTGTGTAGCATGTATGGAACTCAGAGGTAGTGTGTTCCCATGTAGCTGCTGTCCTTATTGTTCTAAGTGATAGAGGCCAAAGCTTTGATCATGCATGCTGCACCCATGATATACTGGTGGTGAAAGGAGTGAATGTTTGCTCTAATAAACACAGGGGAGGTGATGGCCTCTGACTGGCCCAGAGGTTGCCATGGAGAAAGCAACAGCTCCCAAGCAATTCAAAATATTGGACAAGATGGAGAGAGGATGGCCTAGTGGTACTATTGCTGGGCTGTTAATCCAGAGACTCAGATAATGTCCTGTGGAAGTAGGTTTGAATCCGGCCACAGCAGATGGTGGAATTGAATTCAGTTATAAAAAATAGGAATAGAGAGTCTAGTGATGACCATGAATCCATTGCTGATTGTTGGGAAAAACCCATCTGGTTCACTAATGAACTTTATGAATTGAAACAGCCACCCTTACCTGGTATGTACTACATGTTTTTTTTTCTTTATTCATTCACGGAATGAAGGAATCACTGGCCAGGCAGCATTTAATGCCCATCCCTAATTGCCCAGAGGGCAGCTAAGAGTCAACCACATTGCTGTGGGTTTGGAGTCACCTGCAGGCCAGGCCAGGTAAGGATGGCAGTTTCCTTCCATAAAGGACATTAGTGAGCCAGGTGGGTTTTTCTGACAATCAGCAATGGATTCATGGCCCATAAGACATAGGAGCAAAAATTAGGCTATTCAGTCTATTGAATCTGCTCTGTCATTCAATCATGGCTGACAAGTTTCCTCAACTCGAGGTCCCCTCGACAATCTAGAACCGATGTATCTCTGTCTTAAATATAATCAATGACCTGGCCTCCACAGCCTTCTGTGGTAGGGAGTTCCATAGATTCACCACTCTCTGGCTGAAGAAGTTTCTCTTTACCTCCTTTCCTAAACGGTCATGAGGTTCTCAATTCCAGATGGAACATAGAACATTACAGCACAGTACAGGCCATCTGAAGCCCATCTAACCTACACTATTCCATGTACGTCCATATGCTTGTCCAATGATGACTTAAATGTACTTCAAGTTTGCAAATCTTCTACCATTGCAGGCAAAGCGTTCCATTCCCTTATTACTCTCTGAGTAAAGAAACCACCTCTGACATCTGTCCTATATCTTTCACCCCTCAATTTAAAGCTATGCCCCCTCGCGCTCGCCGTCACCATCCTAGGAAAAAGGCTTTCCCTATCCACCCTATCTAACCCTCTGATTATTTTATATGTTTCAATTAAGTCACCTCTCAACCTTCTTCTCTCTAATGAAAACAGCCTCAAGTCCCTCAGCCTTTCCTCGTAAAACCTTCCCTCCATACCAGGCAACATCCTAGTAAATCTCCTCTGCACCCTTTCCAAAGCTTCCACATCCTTCTTATAATGCGGTGACCAGAACTGTACACAATACTCCAAGAGTGGCCGCACCAGAGTTTTGTACAGCTTCACCATAACCTCTTGGTTCCGGAACTCAATCCCTCTATTAATAAAAGCTAAAACACTGTATGTCTTCTTAACAGCCCTGTCAACCTGGGTGGCAACTTTCAAGGATCTGTGTACATGGACACCGAGATCTCTCTGCTCATCTACACTACTAAGAATCTTACCATTAGCCCTGTACTTTGCCTTCCGGTTACTCCTACCAAAGTGCATCACCTCACACTTGTCTGCATTAAACTCCATTTGCCACCTCTCAGCCCAGCTCTGCAGCTTATCTATGTCTCCCTGCAACCTACAGCTTCCTTTGTCACTATCCACAACTCCACCGAACTTAGTGTCGTCTGCAAATTTACTAACCCATCCTTCTACACCCTCATCCAGGTCATTTATAAAAATGACAAACAGCAGTGGACCCAACACCGACCCTTGCGGTACACCACTAGTAACTTGTCTCCAGGATGAACATTTCCCATCAACCACCACTCTCTCCCTTCTTTCAGCAAGCCAATTTCCAATCCAAACTGCTATATCTCTCACAATTCCATTCCTCCACATTTTGTACAATAGCCTACTGTGGGGAACCTTATCGAACACCTTGCTGAAATCCATATACACCACATCAACCGGTTTACTCTCATCTACCTGTTTGGTCACCTTCTCAAAGAACTCAATAAGGTTTGTGAGGCACGACTTACCCTTCACAAAACCATGCTGACTATCCCTAATCAAATTATTCTTTTCTAGATTATTATAAATCCTATCTCTTATAACCTTTTCCAACACTTTACCAACAACTGAGGTAAGGCTCACTGGTCTATAATCACCAGAATTGTCTCTACTCCCCTTCTTGAACAGGGGAACCACATTTGCTATCCTCCAGTCAAAGGGCACTATTTCTGCAGACAATGACGAGTTAAAGATCAATGCCAAAGGCTCAGCAATCTCCTGTCTTGCTTCCCAGAGGATCCTAGGATAAATCCCATCCGGCCCAGGGGACTTATCTATCTTCACACTCTTTAGGATTTCTAATATCTCTTCCTTGTGAACCTCAATCCCACCTACTCTAGTAGCCTGTATCTCAGTATTCTCCTCGACAACATTGTCCTTTTCTAGGGTGAATACTGTCTAAAAATATTCATTTCGTGCTTCCCCTATCTCCTCTGACTCCACACACAATGTCTGACTATTATCCTTGATTGGCCCTAATCTTACTCTCGTCATTCTTTTATTCGTTAAATACCTATAGAAAGCCTTAGGGTTTACACTGATCCTATCCGCCAGCAACTTCTCATGTCTCCTCCTGGCTCTTCTGAGCTCTCTCTTCAGATATTTATTGAATTCAAATTCCACCATCTGCCATGGCAGAATTCGAGCCTGTGTACCCAGAACATTCTCTAGATCTCTGGATTAACATTTCAGTGATAATACCACTAGGCCATCATCCCTTGCAACTCCAGACCCACAGCAATGTGATTGACTCTTAACTGCCCTCTGGCCAACTAGAGATGGGCAATAAATGTTGCCTGGCCAGTGACACCCACATCCCGTGAATGAATAATAAAAATACAAACATGGAACAGAAGTAGGCCACTCAGCCCTTCAAGTCATTCTGCCATTCAATAAAACATACCTGCCTAATACCCCTAACATTCCTTGATAATTTTTCAACCCCTTGCACATCGAGAATTTATCCAACTCTTCATTAAAAATATTAAAGGATTCTACTTCAAGCTTTAAAAAAACAGTTTCAAACTCCCCAAATTCTCTCTACGGAAAGAAATTCTCCTTTTCTGTGTCTTAAATGAAAAACCTTTATTCTGGAACAGTAACCCCTAGTTCTAAAAGTCTCCCACAAGAAGAAACATCCTCTCCACATCTGCCTCATCAAAATCCCTTAGAATCTTATACATTTCAGCGGAGTCACCTGTCACCCTTCTGAACTCCCGTGATACAAGCCTAGCTTGTTTTTGATTGATTGATTGGTTTTATTGTGACGTGTACTAAAATACAGTGAAAAGCTTTGTTCAGAGAGATCACAGCAAGCAAAGGATGTACTGATCAAAAAGACTTAGAGGCATAGAGGGGACATTGCAGGTTACGTTATTTGAGGCTAGAGTCCATTCAACAATCTGATAACAGCTGGAAAGAAGCTGTTCCTGAACCTGCTGGTGCATGTGTTCAGGCTTCTGCCTGTATCTTCTGGCTGATGGAAGAGATTGTAGGGGGTCAATACCGGGGTGTAGAGCATAGAACCGAGAACATTACAGCTCAGTACAGGCCCTTCGGCACTCGATGTTGTGCTGCCCTGTCATACCGATCTCAAGCCCATCTAACCTACACTATTCCATGTACATCCATATGTTTATCCAATGACAACTTAAATGTACTTAAAGTTGGCGAATCTACGACCGTTGCAGACAAAGGGTTCCATTCCCTTACTACTCTCTGAGTAAAGATGGGTTTCTGATGATGTTAGCAGCTTTTCTGCAGCAGCGAGCTGTGGAAATGGAGTCCATGGATGGAAGGTTGGCTTCTGAGATGGTCTGGGCTGTGCGCACCACCTACTGTAGTTTCTTACACTCCTGGGCAGAGCTGTTGCCATATCAGGCTTTTATGCACCCGGACAGTTTGCTTTCACTGGTGCATCTGTAGAAGTTGGTGAGGGACCTTGTGGAGATGCCAAACTTCCTGAGCTGCCTGAGGAAGAAGAGGCATTGTTGTGCCTTCTTGACTGTCACATTTACATGGGAAGTCATAGAACAATACAGCGCAGAACAGGCCCTTCAGCCCTCGATGTTGCGCCGACCTGTGAACTAATCTAAGCCCCTCCCCCTATAATATCCCATCATTATCCGTATGCTTATCCAAGGACAGTTTAAATGCCCCTAAAGTGGCTGAGTTAACTACATTGGCAGGCAGGGAGTTCCATGCCCTTACCACTCTCTGAATAAAGAACCTGCCTCTGGCATCTGTCTTAAATCTATCACCCCTCAATTTGTAGCTATGCCCCCTCGTACAAGCTGATGTCATCATCCTCGGAAAAAGACTCTCACTGTCCACCCTATCGAATCCTCTGACCATCTTGTCTGTCTGAAAGTCCAGGAAAGGTCGTCAGTTATCCTCCCTCCGAGGAACTAATGCTCTTCACCCTCTCACCCTCAGTTCCATTGACGTAGATGGGGGCATGTTATTTTCCTTTCTTCTGAAGTCGATGATCAGTTCTTTAGTTTTGCCAACCTACCTTGGTGAGCCTCCTCTGAGTTTCTTAATGTAGGGTTAAATGATTGAGCGAACTGCTTTGACTTGAATGTGGTTCAGCTTCTTAAATCTTGTCACAGTCACACTTATCCAAGCCAGTAGAGATGGTTTCATCACACCATTGATTTGAAAGCGTTGCCAATTCTAATTGCTCATGTTCCTGGTTGTATCACATGACCTTTTGCTTTCAATCACCCTTCCCCCAATGGCCTGCCATTGTTTACCCAATCATCATCATCTTCACCTTGCCACTGCTAATTGGAAATCAGACAGACTGTGCATTAACCAATTTGCTGATTCCTGGCTGGGTCAGAAAAAAAAGTTTTAAATTTCGATAAATACAAGGTGCTGCATTTGCTAATACAAATCAGGACAGGACTAATACACCTAATGGGAAGGTCCTGGGGAATGTTGCCAAACAAAGAGACCTTGGAGTGCAGTTTCATAGTTCCTTGAAAGTGGAGTCCCAGATAGACAGGCTAATGAAGAAAGCATTTGGTCTGCTTGCCTCTATTGGTCAGTGCATTGAGTATACGAGTTGAGGTCATGGTGCGGCTGTACAGGTCAATGGTGAGCCCACTTTTTGGAATACTGTTCACAATTCTATTCTCCCTGCTGTAAGAAGGAAATTGTGAAACTTGAAAATGTTCAGAAAAGATCTTTAAGGATGTTGCCAGGTTTGGAGGCTTTGAACTATATGGACAGGCTAAATAGATCGGGGCTATTTTCCCTGGATCATCAGAGGCTGAGGGGTGACCTTAAAGAGGTTTATAAAATCATGAGGGGCATGGGTAGGGTGAATAGACAACATCTTTTCCCCAGGGCAAGATGGTCCAAAGCTAGAGAGCTCAGGTTTAAGGTGAGAGGGGAGAGATTTAAAAGGGGCTTCAGGGGCAACTTTCTCATGCAGAGGGTGGTGTGTGTATGGAATGAGCTCCCAGAGGAAGTGTTGGAGGCCGGAACAATGACAAGATTTAAAAGGCATCTGAATGGGTATATGAATAGGTGGGGTTCAGAGGGATATGGACCAAATGCTGGAAAATGGGACTAGATTTATTTAGGACATCTGGTCGGCATGGATGAGTTGGACTGAAGGGTCATTTCCATGCTGTGCAGCTCTCTGACTCTTTGTCTAATTTCTCTTTAATTCATTCATGAGGGATGGGTGTCACTAGCTAGGCCAGCATTTATCACCCATCCCTGGATGCCCAGTGAGACTCCACTTTCATAGCTGGTATATATCTGATAAGTTTTTCAAAGGAAAGTGTTGTCACAATGGCTCCCAAATGTTCCTGTTGTTCTGCCCTCGGGCTAGTCTTTCAATCACAGCAGTTGGAGGGTAATTCTAGTGCGTTGGCCATGGGGAGCTGACATGAGGTGAATTAGTCATCACAGAATATCTAATCTCAGACCTGGCCCGGCAGCCAACGTGATGGGCCCAGCTTGGTTTCATCTCGTGAGTGATCCACAGGATGTTGACGGTGTGGGACTTGGGATTGATAGTATTTTAATTTAAGAAGCATGATGACAAACTCTCGTCGGAGATGGTCATTGCCCAGCGCTTGAGATGTGTGATATCACAGGCCACTTTTTAACTTATGCCTGGTCTTGGGGAAATATGGACATGGGCTGTTTCATTGTGTGGGGAATTGTGAATGGCCCTAGATGCTGTGTTGTCATTTCTGAAGACCATTGTCATCCTAAAGTATGTACTGAAGTTCCTGCGATGGAGTTCGAGACCTAAAGCCCTCCGAAACCAACCACACTTTAGCTGGGGTGCTGGCATACCACTGATTGTCATTGTTCCCCCGATGACAGCCGTGTTTCCAGCTGCCTGGGCCCAGGGCTCTAGAATCAATTCCCTGATCTTCTTCCCTTCTCACTCTCCTCCATTAGGACACTCCTTAAAACTGCGATCTTCGCCCAAGCGTTAGGTCATGTGACCTGACATCTCCATCTATGGCTTGGTGTCAAGTTAAGATTCCTGGCCCTCCTGTGAAACACTTTGCCTGGGTATTTAATTGCATGAAAGGTGCTAAAGAAATGAAGGTTTCTGTACTATTTGACACACAGCCTCCTGATTCCGCAGCCACTGAGTCAGAGCTGACAACTGTCTGTGGTTTCTTTGCTGGGATCATTTGTAATATGCTTTGCCACATGCAACTCCATATTATTGCTGGATTTGATATGTGTAAATCCAGTAAGGCACATATTTAGTCTTGTGATGAAAAGGGAAGGGACGCATCAAGGAGAATGGGCCCAATGCAGCTGTAAATCTAGGTGCAGTTTATATTGGATTGCCCTTAAATTCATTCATGTAATTCACTTCATTAAACTTGCATGATTACATTTATTTCTTGAAAGTACTAAAGAAAGACTGATTCAAAGTTTATGCATTCTGATACATTTGCACTTGCCCCTCTCTCTGCTGGGAACAAATGTGAGGGCTGGAAGCCAAGTCTCAATTAATTGCCTGAATTCAGCCCTGACGTCCTGCTAAGGGTTACCCCCCATTCAGAAGGCCGGCAGCATCATCAGACCCAGCAGCTCCACCTCAAATGTTGGTCGTTGATGGGACTGCAGGAAAGTGCCTGGCACAGCCACGACCAAGAAGGCCCAGCAACTGGGACTCACGGGAGGGGAAAACGTCGCGTAGACCTTGGGAGCGGGGCATCATTGAGCAGGAGCGGTGCTTGCTGCTGGGGCAGGCCGCTGTGCAAGGAAGGGTCTGCTCCACAATCAGGACTAGAATGAGAGTGAGAATGCCAGGGAGGTCTCTCAGTTTGCAAAGCATCTCCCAGAGTCAAGATGAGACCTTTAAGTGGTCCGCGATTGGGGACTTGAGAACCTTAGCTGGCCTAAAGATTGACAGCCCTTACTTCCACAAAACCCCAATGGTAAAAGAAGGATGGAAGCATGAAAGCACAACAACCGCGCCCCCCAACCCCTTCCCTCCCTAATTCCAAACCCCTTGCCCACCCCAGTCCTCCCGGCCTAGGTACCCTGGGGGAGTAGAGGATGAAATTCCCATTTGGGTGTCAGGCCTCAATGGGCAAAAAGGCCATGGGACTGAGCCAGCAGAATGGACTTCACTGCTCTCTCAGCGAACGGCGGGGAGCAAAGGCCCACCTCCTGTTACTGGGCCTGCTTTACAGGGATACCTGTGACTGGGAAGTGGTGTGAAGCAGGGAGCTGAGAACAAGTTGAGGCTGACACTTCAAGCCCAGCATCAAGGGAGTGCTGCACAGTCTGTGGTGTTGTCATTGGGGTGAGGCTTTAAAGACCTGTGAGGTAGACATAAATGAACTCATGACCCTAGCTCAAAGTAAAACAGGGAGGGCTCCCCCACCCCAACTACAACCCACCTAACCACCCTCTCCCCCTGCCCACCCCCCACCAAATGTCTGGGCCCATGGTATCCTTTAAGAAAACACTCTAAGAACTGATGATGGTCATAACCACATTTCCTCTCATGGCATCATGCTGTGCACAGATTAACAGCTATGCTTCCAGCTTTAGTTACAACAGCAGTAAGGCTTCAACAATGCTCCTCTGGTTGTGAAACACTTTCCGAGGGTCTGGAAAAGGTGCCATAAAAATGCAAGCCCTTTTACCCCCAAAATTCCATGGATGACAATTGTTTTGCTCGATGCTTGAGCCTGATTATCTTTGAATATTACGGAGGTTTGAATATTGAATATTAACATATGTTTTAAAGTATTATATTGAATTTTACAGAGGATTGAATATTTAAGTGGAAGCTGGGTTCCATCCCCATGGCCTTGGCCCTGAAACAAGTAAAAAGCACAGTGCTACAATGTTGTGAGAGTGCGGCATTGCAGGAGAGCTGATTGTCTCAGCAATAGGCTGTCTGTCAAATTAATGTTCATTCAGTGCATTAAATTCAAAAAGTGATTCATAGGGATCTTACAATATAGCAAGTGCAAGAAGCTAGTCCACCCATTGTACACATGTCAGGTCTTTGTAAGTGTGATTCAATTCCTCTCCTGTGATCTATGGATTCACAAAATCCCCTGCACTGTCAGTACCACGCAAATGCTGCCCCTGACTGGCAATTAGTTGCTACTGTGAAGCAACCACATGAATGAGTAAGTATCACACGACTGTTACCTGTACATTATTATCTTCTCGTGTTATGTTGTAGCTAGGATAATGTCAGAACTGCTTCCAGGCAGGCTGTCTGTTAGTTCGGAATATTGGCATGAAGGGAGATTACTGACGCTATCCCCTATTGTCTCAGCTCAAATGCATTGCCACAAACTGGCTTAGATTCTTGGTAATGGGACACTTGTTTGCTTCTAAGAACCATGGAATCTCTACAGTATGGAAGCATGCCACTCGGCCCATCAAGTCCACACTGATACTCCAAAGGGCATCCTACCCAGGCCCACCATCTTACCATTATCCCCATATCCCTGCATTTCCAATGGCTATTTCACCTAGCCTACACATTTACAACCCAGCATTGCTAATTCACTTAACCTGCACATCTTTGGACTGTGGGAGGCAACTGGAGCACCAGAAGGAGAAGGCACAGGGAGAACGTGTGAACTCCACACAGACTGTCACCCGAGGGTGGAATTGAACCCTCGTCCCTGGCACAATGAAGCAAGCAGTGCCAACCAATGAGATACCGTGCTGCCCCTAATGGTCAAACTACCATCGTGCATTGGGGCAATATGTCTTGATTCTTACGTTAAGCTGTATTTGCAAACAGGGCAGGGA